>NC_139046.1:20140863-20575863 GCF_965140915.1 Aythya marila
CCATGCTCCTGAAGAAAGCAGAGAGACAGAGGCGATGTTAACTTTAAAATCTCGTCCCTGCAACAGCCAAGTACCACTTCAGCCAGAAGCTCACAGGCTGCTGCTGGGCCAGAAAGCTGCATGTGTCCCCAAGGCTCCCTTGAAAAACCTCTTCTGCTAATCTAGGGGAGGTTGGCAAAGCAGAAGAAAGGGGGCTCCTTGGGGAGACCCTCATGGAGCCATGGAAGTATTGCACGGCTTGGCTGGGGCACCGTAGGGGCAGGTGAAGCTCAGCAAGCAGGCAGTGGCCCTTCAGTTCCATGCTGTGCACCACAGAAAGCACGGCTGCACTTTGGGGCTTTACCAGCAGAGGGTTTGTGCCCCCAGCTTGTCCACAAAAAGCTCTCCATGAGCAAGTGACTATTCCTGCAGTCCTTGTGCCTTGTTTGGCTGCAGGGGTGCGCCCAAGCCTGAGCTCTGGCCTGTCACATCCTTTGTGCTGTGCTTAGAAAGGCCCAAGGAAAAGAAATGCAGAGGTGCTCCTCCACATTGGCTTTTGCACGGGAGTTGCCAACAGAAAGTGCCAGCGGGGGCTGACCGGGGCCCTTTCCCAGCAGCAACCAGCAGGGGTCCCTCATCGGGAGCTGCAGACCTCCCTGCTTGGAGGGCTGAACCCACTGACTGCATGTAACCCGTGCTCGGGGAGGCGTCCTGAGGGAAAGACCTGTGGCAACAGAGCAGCTTACCTCCAGCTGCATCCAAGACAAATCTTCCGCCACGTGTAAATGGGTTGTCAGCACTTGCACACACAATAACGGCGAGCAACACGAAGCAGATACAGAGCCTCATGGTTCCCTGTCCAAGTGTGACACGGAGCTGGGAAAAAGAGAGATTAACAGTTTTAGAGCTTTCAATAGAGATTTCTGACACAGCATTCATACCCGTGCCCAGGCAGCTGCAGGAGCAGTTGTGCAGCCACCCCAGTGCTAGCAGCCAGCCCACGAGCCCACTTCTTGCCCCACAAGAACTGATGCCTCCTGTGCAAACATGAGCTCAACACAGGACTCTTCAACAAAGACAGATGGACAGGAGACACTTGTGTTTTAGCATTCCCTGCAGCTCCTTTCATGAGTACAGAGAAGTCCCACATGCTAAAACATTAGTTCTTTCCCCCAGAAAAAGAGAAAAAAAAACACTGCATGCATATTGTAAATTCAGAGTATCACTCACCGCTCCAGAAAGGCAAAGCCAGGAGGAGATGAAGCTTGTCTCCTGTGCTCTCAGAGAGGGTATTTATAAGCGGTTCAGGCTCCCGAAAGAGGAAATTGGGCAGAATACCCAGGGGTGGGAATTCCCCAGCACCATTCATTTCAACACAGAATTTCAGTAAGCCTGCCCTTGTCCTGGCTAAAGTTCATGGATCCTGTTACACAACTTTTTAGAGTGTATGGTGCTTCTTTGGTGCTGTCCATGGAACTATTTGCTCCTCACACCAAGCAGACTGAGAAACAGCCTCAAGGACTGAAGTGTTCTATGTGTTTGAAGTATTATGGCTGACTTAACAGTCACGCTTTTTTGGGACTTGTGCAGGACAGAGCTTGTAGGGGAAGCTGCCTGATCACCTGCATTTACCTCGGAGCACAAGATTGGGTCTGTTTCTGTGCACAAGTGTATTGGGCTTGTGTGGCAAGGGTTTGGTAGCCGGGGGGCTGAGGGGTGGCCTCTGTGAGCAGAGCCCTGCAGCTGTCCCAGGACAGACCAGAACCAGCTCCAATCAGCTCCAAAAGGTTCTGCCACTGTCCAGAGCTGAGCCAGTGAGCGACGCTGGTTGGGCCTCTGAGGCAGCATTTAGGAAAGGGTGTAGAAAAAATACTGCTGCACAACAGCAGATGGAAGAGATGCATGAGAAAACATAGAAACAGCCCTGCAGGCACCAAGGTCAGTGAAGAAGGAGGGGAAGAAGTGCTTCAGGCACTGGAGCAGAAGCTCGCCTGTGGAAAGACCCATGGTGGAGCAGGTGGATGTGGCCTGGAGGAGGCTGCGGCCCAAGGAGAGCCCTCTCAGGAGCAGGCCCCGGGTCAGAGCTGCAGCCCGTGGAGAGGAGCCCACACAGGAGCAGGGGTCTGGGGGGAGCTGCCACCCATAGGGCACCCGTGCTGGAGCAGTTTGCTCCTGGGGGATGGATCCCATGGTACAGAGCCATGTTGGAGGAGTTCCTAAAGAGCTGCTGGCTGTAGGAAACCATCACAGCATCAGTGCAGGAAGCATGGCATCCCATAGGAGGAACCCCATGGGGAGCAGAGGCAGAGAGTGACCCTGAAGGAGCAGCAGAGAAAAAGCATTAGGGACTGACTGCAGCCCCCATTCCCTGTTCCTCTGCACCACTCAAGGGGAAGGAGATAGGAGAGGGTAGAAGAAGGGAAGGCGCTTTTTGTTTGCTTTTAAGTTCTCACTGCTCGAGTCTGTTACCAACAGGCAATAAGTTATATTAATCTCCCTTACACTGAGTCTGTTATACTCATTACAGTAACTGGTGAGTGACCTCACTGTCCTTATTTCAGCCCATGAGATGTTTTTCATATTTTCTTCCCCTGTCTTTTTAAGGATGTGGAACAAGAGAGCAGCACGGAGGAGCTTAGCTAGCCAACAGTGTGGAACCGCAAGGAATAGCCAGCACTAGTAGGTGCTGGGCTGACAAGATGGATCCCAGAGCTGATGGAAGTGTTGCTTCACAATGGAGTTAAGAGCAAACTGTGAACATGTACATCCTTGCTTTAAGATAGCACATACTTGTGCCACCCTGAGGAAGGCCTAGACGGTTTGTCCTTCTGTTGGTTGCTCCCACAGATTCCTCTCAAGGGACTTTCAGCCATCCTGCTGCAACAACAGCTCTGTGGGGCTCAAGGAGGCTAAAGGAAGGAGAGGTTTTAATGCAGTAATAAATGTTCTACCAAAGGAGAAGTTCAAACCCATATAGCCACATCTCTGCTACATTTTAAGACTGCCATATCAACTGTCAAGCCCTATCGATGTGGTTCATAGTTTGTTTACTCACTGTCCTACTCTTGGTTAGGGATCTACTCAAGAAGTGCTTGGTGCTTACTTCCCTTTTAATAACAACTAACAAGTTTCTTCTGCAGAAGGCTCTGGACTAGGCAAGCAAAACATCTCCCATTGTGCAGTCTCATACACAATTTAACAAGTTTGAATCACAGAGTTTCTTTAAATTCTCTGCAGAAGAGGTAGGTGTTGCTGCTCTGTTCACAACTCTGTCACTTACATGTAATTAGCAGTTGCAGTTTAACAGCAGGGGCATGAGGTAAAAGAGGTACAATAACAAACTGGGTTAATAAAGTGCCAGCAGCTGTCTGTCTTGGTCTTCTTCCTCCAAAGAAAAACTTACTTAAGGAGAACAAGAGATATTTTCCATAGACAGGCCTGGAGCAAAAGGACAGATATTTTCTTATATGCCGTACCTCTAAATTCAATTATCTGGGACAAGGAGAACCTGTACCCTAACCCAACAGAAAGGGAAACCTTACAAAAAGCAGGGAGCCATTGTTTTGCCCTTGCTACCCACGAATCACGTCTACCAATGCAACACCACAGTTACTGTAGGGACTGGAGTGCCAAGTTTTACCACAACTCTATTCACACCCTACTGATGACTCATGCCCCTTCAGTACATCTCTGCTGGCTGCAGAGCCCTGTCTGTCTCCTCTTTTGTTTTGATTTAAAGTCAGTCATGACTGGAAAATAATTCCTATAAACTGAGGTAGAGCTCGCTCACTAGAACTCTCACATATGCCCCTGTGTCCAGGGACCTATAACAGAACACTACCTGCAAAACTGACATAACCTAAGGACCTCTTCCATACAAGAGCTCAGACATTTTTTGAGCACAAAAGGCTCTTTTGAGTTTTATAATTCAGTCTGATGTTTCACATTTCCACTAAACCAAGCTTTTTCCTGCAAAAAGCACAAACATGAGAATAACTGCAAGAAGACAAGTACTGGAGCATATCCTTAGATCACGGAGTGTATCCTCCTAACTCTCCTGAGCCCTGCTTTCCTGTCTCTTCTTGGCCTGCCTTCCCAGTCACAGCCCTTGGCCCACAGAAAAAAGTTGCAGCCAACAACTGCTCCTTTTCACAGAGACATAGGCAAGCTGCCAATGAACAAGCACCAGCGTTTGAGCAAAATATTCCCTTCTGTTCTAGCCCTGAAGCACAGGCTGCATGTATACACCAGGTAAATGTAGCATATGTAAGAGCCACTCTGAGACTGTCTTCTGACTTTATACACACCAATACAATTAAACCAAAACACTACTCAGTTCTACCCCTCAAACTGTTTTTTAATCTTAAGTATGTATGAATGCAGTCATTTTGCAATCTTGGTATTTTGCAACCTAAATCAATAAGCCTCTGATTGGGAAATGGTATGAGGTGAATTCCCCGCTCAGGAACAGTAATACATGCTGTTTTTCTATATTCTGGGAAGATGGCCTTGTCTTAGCTTACTCAAGCAAGAATTCACTTCCGGACTTCTGCCATGCCAGTCCGTGCAGTAATTACGAGCATTGACATCAGGCTTATAGACTTAGTAACTGCAAACATGGCCCCTCTTCAAGAAACAGATCAGATGTATAGATGTTTACCTTAAATAAAATGCAGCTCCTGGTAGGTTTTGATAATTCTAATGGTGAAATAAGTGTTTTGAGCCAGGTAGAGGTTGTTTGTTTTTTTTTGGAAGAGGAGGAGAAAAAAGCTGCTTCACTGCAGGCTGGCTTAATTGACCAGTGGTGTATGCTTAACTGGCTGATGAAGAGCTGGTAAGGGGGATCCTTCAGGAAGCCTTAGGATGATAGCGTTGCTCTGTACAACTAAATTCTAAGCATGAGACCATCTCATATCACAGTTCCTTCACATTATCCATATATGATGAAAGCATATACATTAAGAATAGGAAGCAGCAATTTTACTGACATGTCTTCAAAAAATAAACCCTTACTCTTTATTGACAACCAAGTTAACTGAAGTCATCAACACAAGCTCACTTTAAATTACAGATTTTAACAAATACTTCCTGTTACATTAGCTGTATGACTACTACAACAAAAAAAAATAAGAACAAGAGAAACTTTGGAGTGGAAAGTTATGATTTATTAAAAAAAAAAAAAAACACAACCCACCACTCAACAAAAGTTAATTGAGTGTACAAAATATTCCCCGAAGTGAAAAAGACTGCTATGTATACAATGTACACGGAACAAATAAAGTAGAACAGTTAAATCTAGAGATAAGTCAGCTACATTCTTACAAAGCCAGCTAACTTCCCCTAAGAAAGGCAACACTAGTACTCAGCTAAAGCTTTGATGTACTGCATGAAACAGTTAGGCCTAACAGTCACTGAGGTAGCAGTGTGTTCATTTGGCAGATAAACAGACACTGACATCATCCGACTTGTTTAACCTCACCACATACTGTAAGTGCCTGGGTCCTACTCGAACAATCTTACTGTAATGTAACATAAGGGCATGGTGTGCTTCTCACAGAAGGATCTGTGCTGTTTCCATGTCAAAATATAAAATCTGAAGTGTTTGAAGTTTTCTTTTTTAAAAGTACTTACTTACTGGCTTTTCCACAAGCAACAGTATTAAGAGATGAAAGCCTGCTACTAATTCTCTATCTGTAGCTTCATTTCCTCTAGTGAAGTAACCAACTCTCCACAATAAAGTCTTTCCTGCAATTGAGATGAAAGAGTCAGACTGCATCCATCCAAGTCGGAAAGCTGTATTACTATGGCCCTATTTTGATGAAAATAAAAGCACTATTTGGGAATAGTGTAAGTCCTGCAAATCTGCCTAAGATTCTTTTCATATCTGTATAAAGAAATGCTTTCAAGGCATTTGTTGTCCAAATTACAGATTTTGAAAAGAATAAAGTTTTGTTCTAATGCATGCAATAGCTTTTTTTATTGTTGTTGTTTAAATGACAGTTGGAAAAATTGATTATTGATAAGACAATGTGAGGAAATTGTGAGAATCTAACAGTGAAAAGGGTCAAAACTAGTAGCTTAAAAAGGAAACTGTTCAAACAGGCATTAAGTGCAGAAACAGTACTCATATAAAACATAGTTCTGTAAACAAGAAATTAAACCCAAGTGATTTTACGAGTCTTCATATTATAACAGATATTTAAAGATTTCTTGCTCTATGGCATTGATCTGAAATAACTCTACACATTCAGCTTTTAAGAAAATATTAGAATAAGATATGTGGTCCTCTTGCTTTCTAAAAGGTCAAAAACCACTGTGGAATATTTCTGTCCTGAGGTCTGTCAAAATATCACAGCCGAAGTCTACACTCATATTTCAAAAGCAGATACAGGCAATTTAGAAATGTCACTTTTATAGTTTAACAGTGAGTTTATTTAGTAAGTTCTTTTCATCAGGTTTCCATTAACCCACTCCTGAGAAATATTTTCTCATTATTTTAAGACTTGTCTCAAATAATTAATTGCAAATGGATAAGAACAGTGCATATAATTTAAGAGGAAAAAATACGTATCACACCAAGTACTTCTACAGCTACTTTAAAAAGTAAATATTATTTACAGGAAAATGAAAAATTACATGCTTAAATCTTTCCCAGGAATGGCTTCTTGTGTTTGCAAACAATGAGAAAAAAATCTATACACCATGATTTGATCCTTAGGGGCTCATACCCTTAACGCTTAAGTCATGCGGACTCAGAAAATAAATTAAGGCATTTTCATGTTGGAAATCTGTGAGCTTAATTTTGAGATAAATACTGGATTCTTTTGACTGAAGTTCTGGAGTGTAAAAACTCATCTCTAATGAATAAGAAAGCACTGTGAGCAGCTCCCAGATACCTGTCAGACGGATGTTGGGTCAGTACAACCAAATTTTTAGGGAGAAGCTCATTTTTTAAGAGCCTGAAAATTTAAGAGGCACTTTAATATACACATTACAGATCCCAGAGTTTTCCCACTTTTTTTCTATGCTTGCTGAGACCACAAAAACCGGTCACACTTGTCCAACATGGACTGAATCAGGGCTCTGCAAGAAAATCAAAGGAAAAGAAGAGGTTAAACTGTTGAAAAAAAACTAACAATAGAAACAACAACTGTTTTGCTTTTTAAAGCATTTTGTCAAAAATTGTCAAAAACACGATTACATATCATGACATCACTATGCATGCTTTCTCTGGAGGGGTTGGATCAGACTCTCTACAAGACGAAACCTCCTTCACATATATCTAATATATAGTTTTTCATTTCCTTTTTGCACCCCCATTTTAAGGTAGCTATATTGACAATACATAGTTCTTAAAAGAAAATTTTTCATTGAGTTTAAAATTCAAGGCAGAAGTGTGGAATATTTTATCTTTTTGTTAACTGAAAAGAAACTTTAAAGCACCAAGAAGATCTAAAATGAATGGTGTGCATATACAGATCTTCCGTTGATGCATCATCTTACCTTTGCCTTTTCTCAGCAATTCTCAGTATCTCACACACTCCAGTAAATCTCTCAGACAATTCTAGCATCATGCCACACTCTTGCAATAGAGGCAAGGCACGATTTGGGCCAATGGCCTTTGCTAGTAAGAGAGCTATGTTTTCCACAGTAATGCAGTTTGTCCAGCTGGGGCTACCGTCGCTGGCAGCATTTCCATTCTGTGGGCCATGGTGGTGGAAAACAGCGCTGTGATTTTGTGCGAGATGCAGAAGAAACTTCCATTCTTCTATAGTCTCTGGAACTGAACCTAGATGCAAAAACAAATTTGTTACCTTGTTTGTAAAACAAGGTTTATTACAAGCCTACTGTTTTAAACAGATCCATACCTAAAAAGGAAGCTAGCTATCCTGTTTTTCTCTTTGGAAATGCAAGAAAATCAAGTGTCATCAACAAGCAAATTGCATACAGAACTGTATTGCCTCGACTGACTCAGTGTCAAGATTCAGTGCAAAACTTTGCAATACTTCAGCATTGGAGGCTTTGTCAAGTCAAAAAACAAAGAATTGTTTCATCTTAAGGCTACTGGGACAATACTTTGCTCACTGCAACTTTGTGTGTATAAACATGTGTAGTGGGGGGAGTTCTGCGCCACATGGGGAGGCTAGCTTTTCCTCCAAATCTAGCTTTTACTCCTGATAAACAACCCTACATTCCTGAGGTGTTAAATGTTTTCTAGCTTTCATGAAACACAATGTGAAGATGCAAGAGCGTAACACCCACTTAGGTTTTTCAAATATGCTGCTGTACACCAAGCAAGTGGGACTGCTACCAAAACACTTCAAAAATAAAAAAACAATCCACCACCAACAGAAACAGCTTATCTCCACTTTTGAGAAACTTAATCAGCAGAGACTAAGGGCAGTTCTGATGTTGCAGAAATGTGTACACAGCTTAAGATTCACTAACCATCTTCTTCATTCAATAGGCTCAAATCATCCAAATGAGCAATATTAGTAAAGGCTTCTATTCTTCTATCCAGCTCCAAACAGAGGAAAAGGTAACCAGGCCAAAACCTTAAATAACAGAGTAAAAATTTCCAGGAATCAAATATTCATCCTAAACTGAAACAAAGAACAATTAAATATTCACTTAAGGAACACAGAAGCAATTGCACTTCTTGAATGCCAACAATCATATGGCTCATCACAGAGCAGGCTCACAAAAGGTATCAGATGCATTAAATCGGACTCTTAAAATTCAACCTCAAAACAGGAAATGTTTTTGAGTGAAACTTGTTCAAGCTAGGACCAGATAAGCGTTTTTTGTTTGTATCTTTTTGGGATAAGAGTACCAATGAAGCAAGTATAAAGAATTAGCAAGCTTTCGTCTTACCCATGTGATTTACAGATGTCTGCCATTTTCTCTTTTGTAACAAAATCAGCTGGGAGTTTAATCAAAAGCAGAATGAGCTGGCTGTAGCCCCATGTAAACAAATGTGATCGTGGCCTAGACAAATAAAATTTTTGTTTTAAAACATTAATGGTTTTCTTCCAAAAAAAGTTCTCTCTACAAGAAATTCAGGTTTATCAAGTAGAAGTAGGAACATTAACAAGACATGGCATAGTCTCAGCAAGAACAGTCATTCAATAAGGTGTTACAGGTAGTTATTTAATCCTTTGGTTGCTTCTGCTGAACTCTGCAATACGCAAAATGCTCCAAGGATTCACTGACATCCAAAGTGTCATATAAAACCTAAGCCTCCCTTTTTGCTGCACTCAGAACCTCAGGTGAACCCTGCTTTACCTGGGATTTCCTTCCACATCCACAGTATTTGCTCTTTGTGGTGCATCAAGAGAAACCGCCAAGCACAACCAATCCAGTCTTATTGATTCCGGTTGCAGAAGAGATCTAAGAAGAGATGGCCTACAAAACAAAGCACATGGGGAAAAAATACTGATTTTAAATATACCAGATACATGGAGACATAAAAGTTGCACATGAGCAAATAAATAAATCATGATTAAAATTAAGTATGGAAAAAAAATAGAATCATTTATGTTCCTAGGGACTGAAGGGAACCACTGAAACCCATTAAGTTGACAGAGGTTGGATTCCCCTTGCTTTTTTTTTCCCCCCTAAATACTGTCTAACCTGGGTATGCTGAACAGTAGGCACAAGAACAAAAATAGCAGGTTATTTTGAAAGTATGTTGCAGAAAAAAAATATTAGAACTAGCACCTAAGCTAATAAAATCCATACTGATAAATCAACTAAAACTGGCAGAATGATCTGAAAACTAATGATAAAGAGCACCAACCATAGAAATATCAAAACAGTTAAACAAAAAAAATTACAGCCACGCGATGAAGGCAGCACATAGGTGAAAGGCTCTCTATTCCCTTTACCTTTTATCCTCTGGCTGTGACTTCAGCAGGCTATCTAAATATGCTAAAAAGTGAGTTGGATCATTCCAACAAAGCTGCTTGATATCAGAAGGTGAAATAGAGGGGTGGAACTTGATTAAGGGCCGAAGAGCTGTTTCCCCAAATTTTTCATAAAGCCTGAAGAGAGACAGAACAAAAAACACTTTCAGAAAGGTGATCTTCTGAAGAGATTCCCAGAAAGCTTCATAAAGTGTGAAGCTCTCAAAACCAATTCCTGCTAGCAAGTTCACAACATGGAGAAGAGGGAAAAAAAAAAAAAAAAAAAAAAAAAAAAAAAAAAAAGGACTTGGAAAGGACTTGGCTACCTTTGAGCATGTACCAGTAACAGAGGGCCATCATCCCAGGGCCCCAGGTCATGCAACAGTTTCAGTATTTTCAACATATCTTCATTTTCCATTGCCAAAGCAACAGGACTGTGACAAGTTAGTTCTGAAATAAATCAGTGCACATGTTACAAGATACAAACAATGTTTTGCCTTAACACACACAAAACTGTTGTTACATGTACAGATACAAGTTACCTTTTCTACTTCCTTAGAACAGTAGCAACAAGTGAACACTTGCTCATTTCATGGAAGTCAACATCACTTGGAGGCAGGGCTTCCAAGTTTCAGTTATAAATGATACAATGAAGGCACAGAATAATATTCTTGATATATTTCTCATTTCTGAGGTCTTTGGACTTCAGAGGATGCAGTTTTTCTCTAGTAAAAAAAAAAACCAAGTGCACACTGCAAGACATATGGCTTGCTGAATATAATGTAGATCTGCAGTTTTCAGTATAGTATGTTTTGCTTCTATTAATAAATAAAAACTTCTGTGAAGTCAGTGACCAAACTGAAAGCAGAATTCATCATAAACCAAGATCCTGATGAAATGTTGGTATCAGTCTGCAAACACGAGTACAGTCCAACTGAGAGCAAACTGGGAACGTATACATTACTTTAAAGCTCTCATGAAGACACAAATTATGAATAAATTCCAAGAAACCCAGCACCACATGCCAACCATCAAAGCAAGATTCTGTTCTTTGACTGATCTCAGTTAGTGCCAAATTAATGCTAAGACTTTAAGTCACTCTTAAAAGAGAACACAAAGCAGAAACCGCATACAGAGAACAGACATAGTTCTGTTTTCCAGTATAATCAAGAAGCTTTACTTCAATAAGACTAAAGAGAAATCAAAAATACCAAAAGGATTTCTGCAGAAAAGGGAAGTTTGAAGTGATCACAAGCCATTCACTTGCATGGGACCATTCAGCCTTTTTTCACACCAATGACAGTGCTCTTTAAGTCAGGCCTTCCATTTCCAATGCAAATACTGAAGTCCCATCTCCAACCTTCTGCTTTATTTCTATAGATATTTGATTTTACATAAGATTTTTCTGCTCGTTGAAGGGCATGTATTTGCTTTCACAAAGATCTGGTCTGTAATTGCCACACTGTTCAACCAACAAGCTCCATATACATTAACAGCTTCAGAAGTAGTTTCTATGGAATTGCAAGGTGAGGCTCCTCTCTCCTAGGAGCCAGTAGTTTTTCCCTGTATTAGCCTTCTGGGGAACAGCACACAAACCCCAAAACAGAACAAAACCTTCCACCTACCAATCACCTTTCCCCACTATATTCACAGAAGGAAAATTTGCAGGCATAAATGGGAATATTCAAACTTTATTTTCTTTTTCTTCCCAAACAAGAAGTCTTTCTCTCAGCCTACCAGTAATAAAATTTTCATTAGTTACCTTTCAATCCTGCGATATATGTATTCCATACATTAGGGCTGTTTGCATACGTGGTTATAATGCACTGCTTCAGTCTTTTCAGATCCAGAAGAAAGAAGTAGCTTTGTATAAACCTACAAGCCAAGGTTGACAAAGCTGCTAATGGCAGACCTTGATCAGAGCTTTCCTCTGAATCACCATTTCCACAAGAAAACACACTCAGCTCAAAACACAGAGTTGTCAGCTCCACAAGATCTTTCTGAACATCTGGTTCTATGTCACATGGAGCAGAAATTTGAAAGGAATCACCCAAAGGTCCCTTGAAATTAGTACTATTTTCACATACAGTTTGGCTTTCATAAGTTTCATCACTACTTTCAGTGCAGTCTTCCAAGATACTATTCGGTTCTTTTTCTACTAGGTCTCCACCAGTTGGATCTACTTGCAGGTTTTCCTCCAGGATTTCCCTCTGTTCTGCAGCACATCCAGTCTTGTTCTTCCAAACAGAGGAATCAAAACGCTCTCTGCTGCCAAATTTTTCTTCCAGATAGACAAGCCATTCTCGTAAAACCCGTCTCATGCACTGTGGTTCTAACAAAACCAGGGGATCCTGGAGTTTGGCTCTGTAGAAAAAAAAAAAAAAAAAGAAACTTGCTAAGTTGCTTCACAGCTGTAAGACATCACAAGTAAAATATTATGTATGTTTCGTCCAATTCAAAGTATACTCCTGAACTTGACTTACAGTTAGCTGCTGTTTTTGTGGTTTTGAATGCAAACAGAATTTAAACTACTTGCACCATCTGCATTTGCTGCTGTACTTCCTGATTTCCCCAGGCTTTCTTTCAGAACTGATTTTTCACAGAATCATCTAGGTTAGAAGAGACCTCCAAGATCACTGAGTCCAACCTCTGACCTAACACTAACAAGTTTTCCACTAAACCATATCACTAAGCTCTACATGTAAATGTCTTTTAAAGACATCCAGGGATTTTTTGTTAGGTGCATTTGTATGTGTGTGCACATTGTGTTAGTGATTTTTTTTTTTTTGCCATTGTTGTAGGTTGTTTTTTGTTTGTTTTAAGCATGCTTGTAGTTAGGATATAGTTACTCGGTGTTACCCTTTTGTCCTAACCAAGCTTATAGTGGGTTTTGCTTCGTTTTAAATGGGGGAAACAAATCATTAACCAAAATGAGAGCCTTACAGGTAACATTAATAGACATTTACAACATTACTTTTACATGTTTGCAATGAAAAAAATCAGTCATTTTTCTACTAAAGCCCAACATATCGACACTAAAAATTGCCCAGCTTACATTGCTTCTGCTGTTGCAGCCTTGAGATCTCTTAGATGATCCTCTTCTGGAATCTGGCAGCTCTGTGGTTCTGATCTAGAAAAATACATTCATCTCAGCCTTCACTGAAGTATTGTATTTAATAATTTACATGAGGATATTCCTCAGATTTGCCAGGAAACAACATAAATTCCATTATTAAAAAAAATAAAGCTCCCATTTCTATAGAAGGAACAGCTCAACCAACAGAAGTTACAGGTGAATTGGACATGAAGAGCAACCATAATAAAGTTTCTGTGACCTTTATTATGGCTTCTGCTCTAACTACAGTAGATTTCTGAAGACACTAAATGAAAAAAAATAATATGACACCATATGAAAGTTACCATAAATTATCAAATTACTGGAATATGAAACAGTTAAACTCTGTGTTAACTGGACAGCCATTACGTTTTATAGGTACCATAAAACACGGTTTGAGGGAGAAAAGTGTGTTGACTCCCCACTCTGTAAGTGCAGGACAAACTGTTGGACTCATACCCCAAGCAGGCATCAAAGGTATGCTACCTAAGAGTTGCTGAATACACTACATTCTTACAATTCAGTAACTACAGCACTGCGGAGACTGCATGCTCCAACATCCTGAACCAGTTTCTAGGTAAGAAGCCAGCAAGAACCAGCTAAACCCAGAGTAGCAAACAGCAGCTGTGAAAACAAACAAACAAAAAAAACAACCAACCAACCTGAGCTCCTCATTCTCCTCGAAACAGCACATTTTCTTTAGGTTGCTAGCCTCAGAACACCCAGCAAATGCAATTGCTAAGACAAAATGATTTTGCACTCACACTCTCTCTTCCTGGGGAGATGCTACCAGACTGACAGCCACTTCCTGCTGGTGCTCGTCATCCTTTGCTTCTTGCCTCCCTCTAATATCAGGGCTCACATGAAGCGTGCCAATCTTTTCTGTAGTTTTGCGTACAAAGCTGGAAACACTAGAAATCAGAAGTTCAAACACGTGAAATTCAAAGTTCACAACTGAAACAAGCAAGCACTTTCTTTCCATTCAAACCATCGTTTCAGACATCTTTATAACCTGAAGAACTTCTGAGAAAAGGATCATACCAGTGATGGCCAACGAGAACAAAATTCCCTAAGAAACTGCTCAGAATTTGTGCTTGAGTCATGGTCTATAATATCAGCACAAAGAATCAAAAACTGAAGTACTTAAGACTTGTTTTTTGCTGCTTGAAAACATAGGCTTTCACACTAACATTAGTGCTTAGATTTTGACATATTTGCACAAATAAACGCAGACTGGCTACATTTCATTTTAGGGCTAATAAAGCATCAGGAAAGCATTAGGAAATGATGGCCCTCTTAGTAGTAAGAAATGATTTTACAGCACTCAGAGTTAATTCTTCGATCATAAAGCTCACTAAAATCACCCTTCTCATCACCGATTTTTTTTTTCCCTGCCAGGTGTTTTATTCAAGAGAAATCCCAACGAGCACACAGAAACCCATTTCTACCATAAGGAGAACCACATTATCCAGAGTTGAACAGAGACCTCAGCCTCTTGCTTTCTGACTAAGAACTAGTTTAGGAGCATTAAAAAACAAAACAAAACACACACCTTCTTTTAGGATTACAGGGAAACTTTAAAAAGCAATAGTAAAAAAAAAAGCAACTGTTTTACTTTATTTAATCATAAATAGAACATAGAGGGTACTTACTTTTAAGTTCTAATTACTATTACTGTTTACACTCAAACTCCTAAAAGTTGCTTATGATTTAGAAAGAATTCATAACAATGCATGTATGTCTGAAACCTGTTCTGAGATACTCACACTATTGATATCAACTACATTTTTTTGTTGCAGAATATAATTGACATACCTAAGTGATTAAAGAAGAGGTAATATTCAAACTGTCATTATGGAGCAGTAACATTTTGTTGAGGAAACACACCAGTTTCACAACAATTATTTAAGTTATGTTTTTATCACCATTTGCTTTATATGTTGAAGTGAGTTTTTAAAAGGCAATTTGATTTCTGCACAAAATGGATGCTACCATATTTACTTGCACCTGGAGTAAACTACCATTATTCTACAAACATTTGAGGAATTCATTCAATTTACTGAAAGGTGCATATGTGAGGAGAGAAAGATGGCAGGCTAGACAGTACACTTCACAAGTGTGTTTTGGCAATATCTAGCACCATTCAAATGTTTTAATTTCTGCCCACAAGCCCTTATCATTTAGAAATCCAAGTAGCACAAAAGCTAAATTCTAAAACAATATTTTTAGTAAGTTTCTTTTTGAGTACGAACCACTACCACAGTTTACAAGGTTATGTTAAATATTCTTAGCAGACATTCAGAAAAGTAAGGCTGAAATCTTGGCTGCACTGAAGCTTACAGCAGCTCTTCGGATCTTCATTAGAGTCAAGATGAAAGCTTTAAATAGCCTAGCAAACCTGACTGCATCTCCAGTGTTTCATTTCAGGTGTTACATTTTTGCAGAACAGAGTATGAATTAAAACAGACAATGCTACAAATTCAGAGAACATAAAAAGGGAAGGATGTAATGGATGAATGAACCTCCTGCAAGTTTTACCTTTCTTTCACAGCTTGGAGAGAGACGAGAGGAGATGGGGAACGAAATGACAAAGGAATACTGAATGGGAGAAAAGTCTCACTCCGGTCAGCCTCAACCGCCACAGATGCATGAGATACGTTGTCTAACAAATGGAATTGAAATAAAGAGTCATGAAACAATGGCCTGGCAAAAATGAAACAATGAAATAAAGCACAAGTCACTAATTTATTGCTAGACAATTTGTGTGGGATAATCATATTTTTCGGTATTTCACGATGAAAATTATGTGGAGACAGAAAAGCACTACCTAGTCTCACGGACCATTTTATTACCAACTTCAAACCTTTTGGTTCTATAATAAGGCAAATAACATTCCGTGACAACTGTCTGAAAACTTACAGTCTATACATAACCTCACAGCTCGTTTCAAAGACAAAAAACTTAATTTAATTCACTGTTAGTTATTTAAGCAGATAGGAAAATTTAATGTGGTAATATGCATCAACTCACACAGCCCTATTTCCTAAAAGGGAAACTATCTCTGAAATACAGAAACACAAATCTTGGTTAAGGTGTAAATCACTCCTATTTGAAGGGACTTCAAAACACAATTAAACCCACAACCCTGGCTTTTGACAAGAATCACGGGAAATACAGAGCCCCTGACTTGTTCCTTTTCACTGTTATATACCTACCTGTATCTACAGGGTGTTTTGATTAGTCATTTCCTCATACAAGCACACTTAAGCATTACACTTAAGGGGTGTAATGAAGAAAAAAGGATACTTTTGAGTAAGAATGACACTGTTTTGCAACAGTCAGACCTATCTGCACTGCTGAGAAGAAAAGATGCTGTGCTATTACAGAACTTCCAACAGAATCCACTCTCCTTCAATAGGGCCTAAAGGTCACAACTGACTGGGACCAAAAGGCTGCTTTTGTTCATTATACAAATTAGCAACCTAAAAAACTTGTGACATCTTACGTAAATATGATCAGGGAAACCAGCTGCAGCACAGAAAAAAAAAAAAAAAATGAAGTCATTCATTAAGTCTATCGCTTTTAAATACCAAATGAAGTACACGTGCTTCAAGAATCATCTAGAACCTGTCTAGATTAGCAAATTTGCTATCACTTACTTAACAGATAGAAGAGTTTTAACTCACAATGCTCAAGAACTATGACCCTTCATTTTAGAGTTTTAATGTTAGGGAACCTTCCTGCACATTTTCTCATTTGTCATTTTTTTTTGGTGAACGAAGGTAAAGAGACAAATGTAAGCATAAGGGCTACAAACATCGTGTACCTTAGTCAGCAGGACACACTACTGACAAACAGAGAAGCAAAAATTCTCCCACTCTACTGTGGCTTTCCTCCAGCAAAGCATTCAAATTGTCTTCCTCCTCAAACATCTCTGCAACAGCTAAGAGCAGCCTTTTTATTGGAAAGCCTCTCTACCGCACCCTGAACTAAACAAGCTCCTTATCATCCCAGGTTTCTTCCTCTTCAGAGCAGAGAACAAGACACATTATTTCACTATGCTTCATCTAGCAACAGGTATTCATTAAGAAACACTCCCTGAGTAGTTAAAATGTTAGATATTAACAATTATATCATTCCCATGCTAATGTATAAATGTGTAAGAGGTGATCCCCTTTACAGATGAAATCCTGCAAGAAAGCTAAGCCTACTCCTCCCTAAGCCTACTTGTTTTCCCCAATATAGAAATAATGCCAGAGACAAGACTAATAAATTCTTTCCTGTAGCCAAAAAGGCTGGAAGGATAGGAACATCAAACAAATCTCATTTGAAGCTCAATTAACACTGCCACAGACAGCCAAGACAGTCTCAGCATTAATGCTGAATTGCACACAAAGGGGGAAAAAATCTGAGTGAAACTCTAGCTTGGGAAAAGCCCTCTGGACCTTTTGTATCGCTTCTCATTTTTGTTTATGTGTTTATTTCTGTAGAGCCAGTATTTCACCCCAATGATTCAAGAAAGAGTTTGACTAGAGGATAGGATAATTGTGTTTCCATTGAAAAAATTAGAAAATTTAATTATAGATAACTTGGTAGGAGAAAATAAGAGCATAGAGCAAATAAATTCTTGTAGAATAAATAAATACTGCATCTGAATAACATATTTTCATTAAGAAACATTACCAAGTTCCACCTGTTCATCTTCCTGGTGTGCAGGAAATTCTTTAAGTCTCTCATCTTCTGAGAATGTTTGACTGTGGAGAGAACATGAGTCTTCATCGGACTGACTGCCTCGTCGACTAATAACACGATATATACCCGAGTCCAAGACACTGAAGCTTTCCTGTCAGACAAGGGAGAAAGACCAGATGTTTTTCGAGTTGCACTTCCTTGTTCAACTTCCTGCAATGAATTGAAACAACCATCCCAAGAGAAATAACCTCACAGCCCTTCATAATTCACCATCTGAGAAAGCCCTATGGAAGATCAGATTACTGACAGATCCAGAACAGCAGAGGACACACGTGCTGTTAAAGTCGTAGTCCAGTGACATTATAAAGATGCACGCACTGCAATTGCTTTCAGGAAAGCAGCCTGTGGAACAACTGGCATACTTAGTACAAGACCATGAGACAAAAAAACATCTTGGCTTTAGTCCCATATGTGAACCAGCCAGTTCACCCCATGTACCTACATCCAGACGAGTCCATGTGCTTTCTACCAGTAAACCACACCTAGCTAGCACAACTATGGATTCTCTAAAACGGTCTGCTTCTAGACACATGTACATCCTTTGGCTCATGGTCAGTCCACATAGTTTACTTTGCCAATGGAAAGGACTCATTTACCATGTCCAGATGGAATTTATGTTACTGTTTTTTAAGCTTCACTTTTTAAATACTTAAAACAACATGAGCTGCTTTTGATCTAACTATGGAATGTTTTGCTTTATTTTTTCCTTAGAGCTTTCTGTTTGAGCTGCAGAGTGAGACCATTTTTAAAACAGGGCTAGGACAGCTCTGAACATTCAGACATTCAGCATTCACCAGATAAGACCACAGTTATAATCAAGATGACCTTTACTGAAGCACGGCAAGGTACAAAACTCAGCTGTGGAGAAAGCTTTCTTTGTATGCTTCTTTGTATCTATCTTTGTCCATTTCTTAACTGTTAGCCATAAAATAACACAGGAAGACAGGGGTGTAAGAGCCTAAAGAACGCAAGTAGCATTATTTCATGCCTCCCTACCCCAAGTAACTTTAAAAAACAGTATTATCACCTATAGTAGACACAGGGAAATCAAAAGCCTCATCTACAAAGAAAATAACAAGATGGTTGTAAGAAAAAGATAAAACTTCTAGCTAACATTTTTGGCATTACCAATACACTTACATGAGACGAAATGCTACTCCTCCTACTGCTGCATGCAGAATCTAGAGGTTCCACTTTCAAGATCAGTTCCTCCAGACGTGAAATGAGGTCCTGTTGGGTTGAGGCATCCAGCTGGGACTTCAAGTGTTCCAGCTTGTCTAGTGGCAAATTTTTTCTTGCCTAAAAATACACAGGGAAACAGAATCATTATTATTTCTAACGCATGCATGAAAAAATTAACAAGGAACTACATATGCAGGCTAATTTTCATACTAAAACTATAAGGTCTAGCAAACTTCTTAAAATCTACGAAAATATGAACCTTGGAAACCCGTGGAACTTATTGTAAGAGAACAGGGAACAAAATGGAGTTACATTGCACATTTACAAAGAGGTATTTACTTACTCTGCAAGAAACTATTGAATTTTGGAAGAGACAAGAGACCCTGGCAGCAAGAGTCCAGAACCCTCTTCTTATCAGACGATCTACACAGCGGTCTACCAGCAGAAGGGAGAGGTGTACAACTTTTCCATTTGTATGCAGACAGAACAGTTCACTCTTGTAAACTGCAATATCCTGAATATCTGCAAAACCAGATGCACAAAAGAAGCATGTTAAGGACTGAAATTGTTCATCAGGATTCCTTTTTGTTCCTGAAGGAAGCTGAAAACCTATTTCCTTGAGCACAAGCACGTGCAACAGCGTAATACAAGTGGTACGGAGAACAAACACTAAAGAGCACTAAGCTAGCATCTAACAACTATAAAGCACAATTCAAGTATCAAAACTTTCCAGAGTTGCATTTCTAGACTGCACCCAGAAGTACACTTAAGCTACTTAAAGTTCCCTTTTCCTTTGAAGGATGAAAAATGAAACAAAGACTGATAAATATGAGAGAGGTACATCATTATTAGCTTTGAAAAAAGAACAAAAAGATTTGGTAGGAGAAAACCTCTTTGACCTTTCAGCAGTTTCCAGAGGAAATAGTTACGCTATGTGCAAACACTCAAAGACAAAGGCATCGGAAACTTAACACCAAAAGGTGGGAGGGAGGCAGAAGGAAGAAGTCAAGTGACAATGCCCAACAGTTGTAGGACTGTGCCTATAACCACATACATACAACTATTTATGAGGTGCCACTCATGTGACAAACAAATACACTCACTGGTTAGACAGATGTTAGAAAAATATTTTTTTCAGCTTTCAGCAGTTTGATTATCCTTCACAGGATACCTGGGAATAAACAGCAATGGGGAAAGAGTACTGTGGGTTTTGTTATTACCTCACAGTATTTTGTTACTGTGCTTTAAGATTCACTTTATACCAGGTTTTGTTTCTCAGAAATATGGAGGCTGAAAGGGGTGGGGAGAAGGTTACTAGTCAAGGGTATGTCTGACAGATGACAACAAAAATGATTTCTCTGATACATGTTCTGCAATCCAGCTGCAGAAATAGAGCCTGAAAGGCTTTGTGTTAGGCAAGGACTTCGGATACAGCAAACATAACAAACCACATTACAAACTAAGATTCTTAAAGTTTACCTTTTACTTCACTCCAGAGTAAGACTTGAACACTTTGGGGAACAAAGATATAAATGCCTCTTTCCGTCCAGGTTACAACATAATGCTCACTGCAAACAAAGCAGATGTTAACCAGGAAAAAATTAATTGCAGTAGTCACTGTAAGCCAACATCATCCCTACATACGTTAAGTACAGCAAATGAGACAGTTGTTTAACGTGATATTTTGAAAATTCTTACGCAAAAACATTAAGTTGATAATACTAATTAGGAGTATACGCAAGTTATTAAAGGATTTTTAAATCTACTTTATCAACAGGAAACCAATACTCACGTCAAATACAGTAGCTTGGGGAAAGATAAAGATTGTGGAGAGCAGCTGGAAGTCGTGCAGTGAGGATCCATCCTGTAAAGAAAAATGATCTATTACAAAACATAACCATAACAGTATCACATTCTTAATCCTTTAAATCTAAACCTGGCTTAAACGTACAGTCTTATAACAGCAAAATTCACTGCTATAGTCACAGAGACACCTACAGAACCAAGGCTTTGGCAATTTTAGTTAATTACTCAACTACTGCTTTTCATTATTAGATGGAAACATGTTAAGATGACAGCTAGGATTAAAGTTTGACTGCACTGGGAGTTTATTTCATCTTCTCAGCTGGTCTTGAAGTCCCTAACTTGTTTATCACCGGTAAGGCTCATGCATTACCTGAGAGTAACAACAGGGAGAGGCGGTGATGAGAGCAGCTGCTTGAACTGATGCGTGCTTTGCACTTCTCCATCAAAGTTCACCTCCCACATCCTTGAGCCAGGCCGCGCACAATATATTAGTGGTTGCTGATTCCCGCTGTTTTTTCCAGCAGGAAAGAAACATGCTCCAAATTCTCCATCTCTTTCTTTGTTACCAATTTTCCAAAACTTCTCTCTAGAGGAGAAAATGCATTTGTTAAGGCAGCATTAACAGAGGCTCTAATTAATTTTATGTTGTTCTTGAAGAATAAAAATACTAAATCCTAACTGCTGAACTGTTTGTTCTCTAAACTCTGCAATGAAAATTCTGAAGCCTGCATAAAGTTTGTAACATACGGGGTGCAGCAATATTTATTAGTTTAAGTAAAAACTCAGATCACGAGCTTTTTTTCC
This sequence comes from Aythya marila, assembly GCF_965140915.1. NCBI lineage: Eukaryota > Metazoa > Chordata > Aves > Anseriformes > Anatidae > Aythya > Aythya marila. Next base: position 20,162,407 of record NC_139046.1, read on the forward strand.
TCTTTCAGCAATTGCTGAAAAAAGTCTTCTGCAGTTAATCCTCCTGGTTGCAGCACAGCCTTGCAAGTCCAATATTTTACAAGTAAAACGTAACTTGCCTCTCTGTATCACACAAATAAGTACGTGTAAGTGAAGATATGAGCAGTCTTCCATCCAAATAATCGAGCTGAACAACACGGGAATCTACAGTGGTTATAATCTGAACAGGAAACATCACAAAAGTGGCAGCAGCCTACAGTTTAAAGAAAAAAGAAAAAAATGCATACTGGGCCTCAGTTCAGCATAAAGATTATTTCATTAAGTTAAAATTGCATAATTCAGAAAAGGCTCACATACACTTGAATGTACAGTCTAAGACAAAGCAAGGCAATGCAGTTCCTCTCTTCTCTCCCCCATTGTGGTGGTTTTACCGTGCTAGACAGCTAAACACCACAACCACTCTCTCACTCCCCCACCTTAGATGAGAAGGGGAAGAAGTAAAGTAAAGAACAACTCACAGGTTGAGATAAGGATAATTTAATTAAAGGGAAAAAAAATATAATTATTAAGGAAAGATTATTATTAACTAAATTTAACTAAAGAGAAAAAAGGGAAAGAAGAAAAGGGAGGGGGGAAAGAAAAAACAAAAACAAATAAAGGCTATATAGAAGCGCAAAGGAACGAAATTACACGTACTCTCTACTTCCCACAAATGAGCGATGCTTGACCACGTCCTTGAAGCAGGGCCTCAACGCACGTAGCCAGTGTTTGGGAGGAAGACTGACATTCTCACAAGAGCCCACCCCTCCCCTCTTCTTCCTTTTTCCACCTTTTATTGCTGAGCATGACACCAGATGGTATGGAATATCCCTTTGGCTGGTTTAAGTCAGCTGCCCTGGTGATGTTTCTTTTCTCACTTTTTTGCCCGCCCTCTAGGAGGGTCAGAGAGAGTCCTGATGCTGTGCCAGCACTGCTCAGCAACAGACAACACTGGTGTGATACCACTACTGTTCTAGCTACAAGTGCAGAGCACAGCACTGTATGGGCTGCTGCAGGGAAAGTTAACATCTCAGTCAGACCCAGTACACCCATGAAACAAGGTTCTAATGCTTAGAGATAGAGGAATCTAAATCATCCTCTTCCCGAAACCATTACTGAAGTTTTCCATTACCAAAGTTTTAAGCAAATAAATCTTATCCTATAGCACACAGACTTTTTACTTTTTTAAGAGTGTTTTTTTTTTTTTTTTTGTAACTTTACAAGGGTCCTTTACTCTTTTGTAAGCTTTGTGCACTTGCCAATGCTCTCAATTCTCCCCATGGGTACTTTCAGCCAAGTCTTATAGAGACAGATCTGAAGGATTACTGAATACAAAAAAAAATCCATCAGATTTAGGTGATTTATATAAACTCACAAACTTTTTCTATTACCCAGCAGTGAATTACCCAAATGCTCTTAATTACTCAAGTGTCTCAGCTTCCATGGGTGCCAGAACAAAGTCCTAGACAGACTTCTACTGGAAAATGCACTCCCATTTTCTAGTGGACAATCACCATGTTTGACAGTTTAAAGCTGTCTTGTTATGAACATGTCAGTTGCTAACTTTGAACAAACTGTGCTACATTTGAGATTCAATAGTCTTAACAGGCCCAAGCAGGCACATATTTCATGGGTTTTGCCCTTCTCCCCTATCCTTCCACAGCTGATTTTCTTGCTCTTTAAATGCAACATTCTTGCTACTTTTAAGACAATTTTCCTTCTAAAATCTCTCATGAGGGATGGAAACAACCTGAAGGAACATGCCTACTTCCACATTGTGCTGCATCTTACCAACCAAAAGGAGAAGTGACCTAGTCATGATAAAATTTGAAACACTGAAAGACTGGAAATCAGGCTGCTGCTATTCATTAATGTGAGTGCCTTTTGCACAAAGTGTAATTGGTTTAAACTTTGTGTCCACCCACCATTTGTTTTAACTATTCCACATCTTTAGGAATGAGAGTATCCACACAGAGGCCAAGAAATACACATTCAAGAAGAATAAACATGCACAGCTTTCATACTGATCCAGAAAGCCCAGAAAAAAAAATCAGTCTGTGACTGCTCTTTCTCAGACTGACAGATGAGCTGAGGACCAAAACATGTGGCTGACACTGCACCTGGAGTCTAAGGGGTCCAAGGAGTCCATCAGGCTCAGAAATGCCAGAACTGCGTACTTGGATCCTTGTCAACTCCAAGAGGAAGAAGCTCAGCCAGTACACACTATTTTAATACTGCTCTGTCCTATACTGAAGGGAATTCTATGAGACCATGCTTGATCTTGATCACAGCAAACAAATTTTAAATGAACTGTGGATTTACTCAAATCTCTGAAGTCTGGACAAATTTCTGTCAGAACCTACCCATACAAAGTCAGCCTGAATCCAGTGCCTCTGTGTTGCTAAATCACACAAAATTTTTAGTTCTATACATTAAAAAACAGTTTTACGCTGAGTTACTAAATTAGCTAAAAAAAGGTTTGGGTACGGAATTGCAAGGATTTCTACTGTTATCTCAGTAGACTGTTTCTCTTGCAGTCAAAGCTACACAGAAAGTTTGCTTTCCCGACACCCAAAACAAGTTTTCCTCTGTTCTACATCTCTTTAAAAAAGAATCCACACAGCACCGCCTGGGAACCTCTTTATCTTGAGGTATGTGACACTTTACCTTTCCTTGTTTTGATGTGTTAATCTTGATGGCTGATACTTTTCCCACATGATCTCCTACAAAAACACGGAGGGCTGCTGTATCCCAACATAGAGCTGTGACTTTTCTGCCCTTATGCTCAGAGGAAACATAAATACGTTCTGGTTTCCCACGACGTTCCTGATTCAGCTCCCAGACTACTACGAGACCTTGGCTGCAACATTTAAAAAGAAAACACAGCTTGAGCATAAGCGTTCTAAAGGCATTCAATGTTTTATCAGCGACAAAAACACATTACCCCAAAGAAATATAAAACCTAAGCAAGAAGTTCACCTCAGAGCTGACATTGCCAGCAAAGATGCTAAGCATAAGGAAAAATATGCATTTAAATTTTAAACAACGTAAGTGATATTAACTGCAACTTTCACTCTGCCATGTCACTGAAAACATTTCTTCTGATGCTGAAGGGTCTCAAGGGTACATTTATCATATCTTTGCACGCTGAGCTCTCTCATAGATGTTCTGTTACAGAAATACAGCTTCTTCCTAGAATAATTATGCCAGAAAAAAATATAAGCAAACTACCCAGAATTATTCTGTTGAAGCCTGTACCAGTTAATTCCCTGTCCCCATCCAAGTTCTCAGCAGATGTCAGCCTGAAACTTACAAGTTACTTCAAAATATTTATCCTCTGTTCAGGTTTCCAAGTACATCGCTCACCTGGTAGCAACAGCAACGTAGTCTTCATCATGCAAACAGCAGGCAACTCGGGAAATGGCACCTTCCTGAAAGTAAGGTATGGCAGTAAGCACGGGTAAGAAACATTCTTGTACTACGTTTGCCAGAACACAACTTTTATCTCTATGAAATAAGAGATTAATGTCAACAGCTGCTACCAGTTTGTGGTGATACAGGTGCGTTTGTTTGGGTTCTGCTGGCAAACACTGAGCTTACTCTAAGAAGCAGTAGCCAACAACACAACTGGATCAAGAGAATCAACAGCTCATCCTCCAGCCTGGGAACACACAAATCAGTCTCCTATCCTTGTATCTATAGAAGCTGTTTTGCCACAACTAAGCAAGATGTTTGCAACCTCCAAAGATGGTTGCATTCATTTTATAGTGGGAGCAACAATGGCTCCCAGGAAACAGTATGGGGTGGTAGGAACAACAATCCCTATTCCTTGACCTCCTTCAGAAAAAACAAGCAAGCCTACATTTTCTTTGCCTATTCAGGTAGTTCATAGTTTGGATACCCAAACAGTAGTTATATACATGTTAGTTGCTCTGGTTACACATTCGAGGGTTTTCTTTGGACTCAAACATTCAGGGGGTGACTTTGCTGCTGTTGTTAAAAGTAAGATTTGGATAAGCAGAATTCTGTCCCTCTCAAGCCGTTTCTTTCACACCTCATGAAACACATTACACCACACACTCTGGGGACACCGACCAGCACCACAACCCTTTTTAACATGTAGCAGTTTGAAATATTACCTTATTTGGACAATTTAAGGAGCTGAAAATACCCATTGAGTCTTTTAATAAAAATTAACATTAAATCACATCTTTCCCAGTCCCAATTCCCCTGGATATTTTTCTCCAGAATATTTTACCCTTACCTTATGAGTAAGAAAGAGCCTTTGCTTCCAGCCATCTCTCTGTATAAGATTCAGTCCTCCTCCTGAGCTACCCAGAGCTATCCATCTCCTCGACACAGCTATACATGTGCACTGAAGGCATACAAATCATAAGGCAGAACACACACACTGGTAAGTACAGTATCTTTTCTTCACGTTATTATTATTATTATTATTTTTTTTTTTTTAAAGTTCACTGCTTGCCAACTTCATGTGCCACTCCTCAAACACCAGCTGCAGAGCCACCACTAAAGAAATTAAAATTCCTTTTTCTGAGAGCCAAACAAATGGTAGAAGATAACAACTACTTAAGATTGTATTTTTTCCCTGCAGTTGCATTAAAAAAAACACTGCAGCAGGATTCTGTCTTCACTTCTTCTTTTTCTGTGATTCTCCACAGCACAACACCCATAAACTAACACGCACAAACTCCCAAAGAACATGATAGAGCTTGTGGGCTAATTAGAACAGCAACTGATTAGGATAACTTCTTAAATTGAATAACAAAAGCAAACATCACAAACTCACCTTCAGACGACTAGAATCCAGCCTGAGTGCAGAAAGCAATGGATCCAAACATTCAAACTCTGCCAGGACATGGTTGTAAGAGTCCGGAATGACTGGCGCAGAGGCCATAGGTGCATAAGGCTGGCAGCACTCGCTCATGGGTACATCACAGCTGCAGCACCTACCAAACAGAAGGTAGGTTCGCAATTAGCCCACTTTTTAGCGTTACAACAGATTTTTTGCGTTTAAAGAGACTATAACAAGAAGAGGAAAATGCTCAAGGAGCGTTAGACCTCAGCATACCAACACCACACGCGCACCCGGTTTTAAACTTAGCCAAAGTTCCGCAGGCAGGCGCTTATTGATGTTGAGCACCTACGCCCAGCCCCAGAAGCCTACCTTCGGGGGGCGTTATGGAGCCAGAAGCACTTTTACAGCGGAATGTGAGGAGTTCCGATGGGTGCACCGCCCAGAAACCCACAGGCGAGCAGCTGGGGGAGGCAGGACGCAGCAGGTCCCGCACAGAGCCCGCAGCAGCCCCGAGCCCCCCTCAGCAACCCCAGGGGCCGCCCCCCTCGGCCGCCGCCTCACGCCGGCGGCCGCCCCCCGCGGCACGTGACCCCCGGCGAGGGGCGGGGCGAGCGGGCCGCCGGCCGCGCGAGGGCGGGCGGGCGCGTGACGCGCGGCCCCGGGCACGTGACGCTGACGCGGCGCCCCCCCTCCCCCCGCGGCGGGCCGTTGCCGAGGGGAGGCCCCTCCCCCGCAGCGCCGCGCCGGGCGGCGCCGAGCTGGGAGCGGAGCGGCCGGGGCCCGCCGGGCCCGATGGCGGGGGACGAGCGGGAGCCGCGCCCCGCGGGGCCGGGTGACGGCGGGGACCGGGGAGGGCCGGGCGCGGCGGGGCGGGGGGGAGCGGCGGGGTGGGCGCGGCACCGGCGCCGCCGCCCCCCCTCCGGCCGCTCCCGTCATGGCGGCGGGGGAGGGGCCGTCACGTGAGCCGGGAGGAGAGCGGGAGGGGCGGCCACGTGACCGCCGGGCCCGCGCGGCGGCGGCCCGCTCCCCCGTCACGTGACGCGGCCTCCTCCCTCCCCCTCTCCTCCCCCCCTCTCCGCGGCGTGTTCCGGTCACGTGCCCGCCCCCCGCCCGCCCCATGGCCCCGGCAGCGGCGGCCCGACCCCCCCAGCGCCCGGCCGGCCCCCGCCCACGGTAAGCGCCTGGGGGCGGCGGGGCCGCATCGCGGGCACCGGGCCCTCGGGCGCCCTCCCGGCGTGGCCGCGGCCCGGCCCGGCCCGGCGGGGAGCGTTAGGCCCGGGGGGCTCCGCCGGGACCGAGCCAGGGCGGCGGGAAGCCGGCGGGGGGCACAAAGGCGGGGGGGGCCCGGGGCAGGCCGGGGGCCCGGGGCAGGCCGGAGCGGCGGCGGCTGCGCCCCGAGGGAGCCGCGGCGGAGGTGACGGGGCGGTGGGGCCGCGCCTCGGCGGGCCGGCTGCCCGCTGGGACCGGCTGCTGGCCGCTAGCGCCGGCTGCCCGCCGGGACCGGCTGCCCGGCCCGCCCTGCGGCAGCGGAAAGCGAGCGGTGAGGCTGGCACAGCCCGGCTGCCGGCCCCTGCCCGCCGCTGGGTTAGCCAACGGGGTAAAGGTTTGCTCCGTGCCTGCTCAGCCGTCCCCGAGCCCCGCAGGAGGAGGCTGGAGCCGAGCGCTGGTAACGGAGGGCGCTCAGCGGGGCGTTACGAGGCAGGCTCCCGGCTGTGGGATCGGGTAAGAAGAGGCTCCCTGCGTTAAAGGCAAGAGAACCGTTAAAATGTGGTGGTGTTGCCAAAAAGCTGTGCTCGATTCCAAAAGCCGGTCAGGCCTTGGAATGGGTTGCCCAGAGAGGTGGTGGAGTCACCAGCCCTAGGGGTGTTCAAGGAAAGGTTGGAGGTGGTGATCAGGGACATGGCTTAGTGGGTGATACTGGTGGCAGGGGGAGGGTTGGACCAGCTGATCTTTGAGGGCTTTTCCAACCTTCGTGATTCTAAGATTCCCATAGAGCTGGGAGACGAGGGGTTAGTCATAGACAAGCAAAGAGGACCTTTTGTTTTGTTTTCTGCCAAGCTGAAGCTTCCTGATTGATCTTGCCAGTTGTAAATTGCAGCTGACATTGACATCCTCAAGACAGGCTTGATGGCAAAGTCATACCCCTGGGTTAAGGCCTACCCCTTTATCCAGATGCTTTTCAGAACTATCAGCCATCTCTTTAAAAGCTTTGTCACTACAGAATTTCAAATAAAATGTCTGGTTTTCCTATTCAAGAAGATGCTTAAATCAGATAAGTCTGTCTTCCAAAATCTGCAGTTGAACAACTCCAACACTGCTTCTTTTAGCAGCAGATTAAAGCTATCAGTCAAAGATGTAAAATATGAGATTTCCTCCCTAGGAATGGTGCAGTTGTTGCCTCTTTGAGCAGCAACATCATCATCTGCAGTACTGATTCCTGGAAGCTTCAGCAGAGTTGTTAAATATAGACGTCAGAATATTGGGGCAGGCGTGAGCAGATCATTGATGGCTCTCACCCTTCTTCATCGTAAGCCTTAAGTGTCAGAGAAAAGAGAAAGTGACTGGCTCCCTGCATGTGCATGGTGAGGATATCGCCTTCCCCTCTGCAGTCAGTAGTAGACCATCCTCACACTTTTCTAGCAGCTGGGCGAGATTTCTATTTTAGAATTTTGTACTTCTTGTAACAAGAGAAGCCATCTTGTTCTCGTTTGTGAAAGATGGTAACTTTTTTAAGTCCTGATTATTACCCTCTCTTACTCTTCCTGATGTATTGTTTAAAAGACAGCTCGGGGTTTTCTCCATTTTGGGTAATGCTTATTGTGCATATCACCCTACTGCCACCATAAATTACTGCATAAAAAAGGGAGCAGAGCAGTGACAAATAAGAATGGCAGCAAGCTCGTGCATTCGCTCTCCCAGAAGGTAGAATGAGCCACTTGTGGGATAATTGTGCATTCACAGATTGCACACTGCAGGGTACTGTGCTAGGAGCACTGCGTCTGTAAAGGAGAAGTTGCTAGCTGCTGATCCTTTCCCTCCGTAGTTAAAAGACTGCTTGTAGGTGGGTGAAATAGCATGGTTAAAAGCAAAGCAACTTGCATCAGAATGCCTGACTATGGAAACGCTTTCCTTTTCTTTCTGTTCAGAACAATTTCAATTCCTTTACATTGTGTGGTTTTGTCTCTACTGCATTTGATAATAATGATCTCAAAGGACTGTAAATTAACAAGGGGAGAAAAGCGTCAAAATCTGTAGTCTTGCGTATATTGAAGTTTCTGGTCTATTGGATTCTGTGGCTAGCTGCTTTTTTCCGGTAAGGATAAGGTGCTGATGAGAGACTACAGACCTGCAACAGGAAATTCTCCATAAAATGGTAGCGCAAATAGCACCAAAAGAGAATAATGCTGCTGGGGAGACTGTAATGGATTATGCTAGGAAACAGTCCTGAAATTACGCCATGCAGTTTTCCTTGAGAGAGCAGTATTAGCAGGGCTGCTCTGAATGTGGCACAGCATGTTCTAGCGGCTGCTGCAGTGGTGCTGATGTGAACCCCCACGTTCAGCTCAGCATCACTGAAGTCTTGGGCGAAGCCTTGGCTGAGTGACACGATAAATGAGCAAAGCTTAAGTGGAGAGCCCGTTTGCCATTGAATCTTCCCATACAGTGTTTTACTTAACGCATTTCAATGATGGGTTTTGACTTGCCGAAGGGAATGCTATCCTACTATTTAGATTGTCAGAGTAAGATCTCCTATCTTGCTGATGTCTTAAAAAAACAAACTATCTGAATTTCAATACTCAGAAGTGTCATTTTGTGATACTTATTAATGTGATAAGTGATGCAAATTGCTTTTTGAAGTTCGATGCAGACACCAGCAAACATTACTATAAAACACATAAAATACATGTATCACCTTTTGAAAATACTGTTCTATATATCAACAGAAAAGTTTGTGGTGTGCAAAACATAGCAATTGGACAGACTAAACATTTACAGCAAACAAACTAAACCTGGGATTTTTTGATAAGTGTGCAATCGTATGTTAACAAAATCTAGACATACTTATGGCATACATATTTTCTTGAGACATTTAAGGCTGTAGAGTGAACCTGAAAAGAGGAGGGATGGTGACTGCTGGGAAGATTACAGCATGTATCAAAAGGTTAGTCAATGAGAGACTAGTGAAAAAATTCCCATTCTTTTGAAGCAGGTTTAATACAGTCCAGTTCCTCTGAGGGATGGGGATAGGAGACTAGACAGCTGGGACCAAGCGTACCAAATATCGTTCAAGCCTTGGGCAAAAATCACGACAGTAGGAACAGGACTATAACTGGACTGTTATCTTTAGTGCAGAGGAGAACTGAAAATCCTTGTTTTTTCACATACCTTGTATCCCTCCGTCTTGTGAAATGATTTAGCATCTGCTGTTCGTACTGAAGAAGGGAAATGCTGCCAAATGCCAGAGGAGATCTGGAATTTGTGTTCCTTGTGTAGCTTTGGTTTTCTTCTGAGCTTGAAAAAACAGTAAAGAAAGATTAAAATAAGAGAACTTGGTTATCGGTTTAAGATGTGCAGGTCTTTTATGGGAGCACGAGGAGTCTCAGCAATATAATTAGGTGCATTATTTAAGTAGCTCATGCTGTTTTGTCTAAATAAATTTGCTAACTGCATTGTCACAGGGGAGCATGTCTATCTGCAATAGTTCAAAAATGATGTAGGCATTAATGAGTAAATGTGGGTTGTAATACCTTGACAGGAATAGAAAGAGGTAAGTGATGATGATAATCAACTCTGCTCTTTTTAATAGTTCCTTGTAGCCACAATGGCGACATCATCTGAAGAAGTGTTACTGATAGTAAAGAAGGTACGTCAGAAGAAGCAGGATGGGGCTCTCTACCTTATGGCTGAAAGGATAGCATGGGCACCTGAAGGCAAAGACCGCTTCACAGTCAGCCATATGTATGCAGACATAAAATGTAAGTGAAGACTTTTCCTATTCCAGTAAGTGGTGTTTCAAGAAATGTTTAAATACAATCCAAAGCTTATTTGCTATAAAACACTGGTAGATAATTCAGGAAGGTTGCAAGGGTCTGGGGCTTTGGCTAGGCTATTCTGTGTAGCAGCAGTGATCAGGTCCATGGTACATGCTTAACGGTTGATAAAGTACGTAATTGTAGAACTTCTGTACTCTTCAGATATTTGTTACACTGCGCTCTATTAACTTTTGAAAAAAATCTGCAATAAATCAAACAAATTATCTATGCCATATGCTTGTGAAGGGAAGGGTGGGAGGAGGATTGAGGAAGAGTATAGGATTTTCAGGGTCTAACACAGAAGCTATCTGGCATATCATCTGTTAAACTATGCATCTAAAGCTGTTCCAGTTTTCATATAAAGTGAACCTCGCTGTTTTATTTTCATCCAACAGACCACAACTTCACAAGTGCTAGCTTCTGTAGTTTGGCCTGACTGTAATGTACCCAATAAGTGTTTGCTGCTGCAATAGCAGAGTACTTGCAAGTCAAAACTGAACAGGAAATGTCTATACTATGCTGCCTTTCTGGCTCCAATTAGTACTTGTGTTCCATGTGTTGTAATGCCAAAAAAATAATTTTAAAATGTTGTATGCATCACTTGGTTAAGCTTTAGCAATTACTGCTGTCAGAAGTCACATACAAGTACTGCAGCATGATCAGAAGTGTGTGTGATGAATGAAAACTAATTGCTGTTTTCTGAATTACAAATGTGACCAGAAGTTTAAAAGGTCTGTTCACTTACCTTCAATTTTGTGAAGGTTTTATCCAGCCATTTAGCTTATACACACTTAAGCAGCTTACATATAATGACTTACATGCCTGTACACTTTAATAACTTGGATGAGTGGCGCTTTTTTTGTCTTTTCAAAATTAAAGAAGTGGGATAAGAAATTTGCAAGAAAGATCATGATTTAGGTTGACCTTTGGTTCCTGTCTCCAAGTTGCATTGGAGAAAGGGGCCAAGATTGGAAGTTAGGTGGGTGCCATTTGCAGGGCTATGGTGAAGTCAGTATAACAAAACAACCCATAAATGTAATTGTTTACTGTCCATAAAACTTACTTGTTCTAGCCTCTGCTCCCTCTGGTTACAAGAAGCAGGAGTTAGCTTTTTCCTATGAGTCATTAGGGTGTAGTAGCACCTTGGAGGCACTGGGGATCACCTTTGGGGAGTACTGTGGCTAACTGTGCTTACAGCACGCCGTTTGAAACCAGCATACTTTTGCTGTCAACATCCTGTAACCCCACCCTGCATCTGCTTTCTTACTACTCTTCTGTGGGAGCTGGCCCAGCTGGAAAAACAGAAGGGGGGTTACTTCTCAGTGGCTTGGTTCCTTGGCGTGGCCTGCTGCACAAACGCTAGCACTGGTGCAAGAGAGACTGTGGGAAGAAGGGGCAAGGGTGAAATGACAAGGCTGTACCTTTCAGCAGCCTCCTGGACTTGTACCAGGTTGAAGTCTCCAGGTTGTGAAAATCTACTTCACAGGAGTTTGCTAACAGAGAATGTAGTGAATACCAAGCTGAATCTGGGCTCCTGAGCTGTGGCTGAAGGATACTGGGTTTTGGAGAGGACACGGTGCAGCATTCCAAATAATTTAAGGGGAGGACTCTGTTCTACTTGCATGGTTGGAGTTCACATGTAGGATAATGACATTTAATTGGATGATGTGGATAACTGCTTATAACCAAATACTCTAGGGTAGACAGTTTCTTATATAAGCTTACTGTCTGTTGCTAATTAATGCTCTCTGTCTAATCTAGGCCAGAAAATCAGTCCAGAAGGTAAAGCTAAGATTCAGCTTCAGCTAGTATTGCATGCAGGGGACACAACCAACTTTCACTTCTCCAATGAAAGCACAGCAGTGAAGGAGCGAGATGCTGTTAAGGATCTTCTTCAACAACTGTTGCCCAAATTCAAAAGGAAAGCTAATAAAGAACTTGAGGAGAAAAACAGGTAAAGAGAAAGGATTCTGAAAGCTGTTTTTATTTGTTTTTTAAGTCTTGTCTAACTTGTGTTATATTGCAACATTGTTTGTGATGTTGCGTTTGTAAAAATCTCTCCACTTTCAATTTAGAGGCAGTTCCTCAGGACTTATATAACTCTAACATGTTGAGACTGTGCTTGTGTTCTCAGTGACACATTCTTGAGGTGTAAAGGCAGCCAGCCCAGCTGCTACCCAGTCTTTGTTACCTATCGCTGTGAGATGAAAGCATCCAACTAGCAGTCTGTCTCTTTAGTGTGCTTAAGTACATAAGTACCAGTGAGAAAAGCTGCCTGAAAGATTTTTTTTTTACAGAAGTTCTCACCTTCCTTGATTTGTGCTTGTTTTTTTCCTCCCTGCCCTCTCCTGCCAAATATTCTTTCCTGTTTTTCATATATACTATACTAAATTACTCTATTTTTTCATACATCTCACTTGACATGTAGTAGTTTTGTTATTTGGCACACAGGATGTTTATTCTGAAAAGAATTTAGAGAAGAGTTTCAGGAACTAAGTCCTTCTTTAAAAGGGCTTTTAAGATATGCTTCTTTTTCTACAAAACATTTGTTTTAAAGCAGCCTTTGTGGTCTTAGGGCACACTTCTCTGTGACTCCCCAGATGAGTTTCAGTAGCATCTCCTGTGAATCCTATATCTGCTAGCTTTCCTTTTCAAAGACTGTTGTAGCTTTGAACTTACCTAACTTAAAGGTAGACTGTATATTTTTTAACCAAAAAACAAGAATACTACTTTACTGGGCAGATTAGATCTTTACAAAGGGATTTCCCAAACAGGCAAGAGTCCTTGAGCTGGTGCTCTGACAAATCTGAGATGGACTATTTTCAGTACTGCAGTGACAGCTAGACACTACAGCGGTGCAGGCTACTTTGGCACTGTTACCATACTGGTTTCTTTACGCTGTTTCTTCATTTCTAACAGTAACACCACCAAGTAGGTGGACAGTCTTAGCTCTCAATCTTTGTAGCCGTAAATGGAGTTCTACAGTACTATGCTATGTGGCATTAATAGCTTTTCTAGTTACAGAAAACTAGAATCAGAAAAGACAGAATCTTTAGAACAGACTGTTCTGGTCTGTTCTTTTAACAATTAAAGTTCAAGACCAGTGATGGGGCTTCACTAGCCTAATTTGGAACAGATGAGGCCGAAAAGTATAGCCTATTCTGGTGCAGTACTTCATCCAGAGTCCTTGTGGCATTCCTCTGCTTATTGATACTTGGGGTGAGGTATGTACCAAAATTCCACGATTAAATGAGCTATTTCGAAGTAACAGACTATTTCCTGCTGCACTAATTAGTGGTCATGGCCACTAATACATATCCAATTATTTCTCTTACAAATAAAAAATAACCTTGGTAAGAAAACATACTAGCAATGTCCTGTCCCAAAAGGTTACCACTTATATCTCATCATACTTTGTCCTCAGAGCTGCTGCAGACTTTGGTTCAGTCCAAATTGCAATCTATCCACACTCTTCCCTAGACTGTGTACTATGTATTCACAAGACAGCTCCTTTTTTTGTTCACAACCAAGACCCTGAGGAATACGCTTAAGGTTGCTGAGGTTATTGGCTGCTTGTCTGCGTGCATGTGTGGTTCCCAGCAGGTAACCTAGTGTGAGCTTCTAATTGGTATACAGCTGCATGAAAAAGAGAACATGAAATAACTGAAGTTTCTGGTGCATACCTTTCCTGTATTGTGGACAGTAAGGGTACTTGCTTGATATTTGGTTTCTAACTTCTGTAAACATTACTTCCTGGTGGAGGTAATGACACCGAATGTTTCTGCAGCACTAGCACTGCATGCAGTAGTTAAGTGGTGAAGGTCCTACTGTCACCAACAGAAATGTAAATGAACAAAAATCTCAAGATCATGTGTGTTTTAAGGTATCTTAAAACATGCATATTTTGTTATCTGTACTCTTGCACTAAAGTAGAGACCTGTAACTACAAAATTTTAAGATTTTATACAAGAATTGGATGGTGCCCAAATCCCCTTTTTCTACTATGAGACTTTGGTAATGGTAGTTCAGGAAGAGTCAGTGTGCTTTTGCAGTTCACGAGACTAGTCTTGGGCATGCAAAGGCACAAAAGCTTCACAGAGTATGTAAGGACAAGACATTAATCCCATATTAATGTTCTCCTAGGCTTTACTGTTTTCTAGCGTTTAATGCTATTCCTTCAAGGTTTTTTTAAGCCCTTCATTCTTTTGAGACAAGTATCGTTATTGAGGTTGGTTATTTACACAATCTTATTAAGAAATACACAGCATTTTTTGAAAGAAGAGTTAGTTTCTGCTCCTTTTGTGAACTCATGTTAGTTATGGAAATCCTAGTGATTTATTCTTCAGCATTTCAATTGTATTCAATACATTCTTTTTACCAGAATGCTGCAAGAAGATCCTGTTTTGTTTCAGCTCTATAAAGACCTTGTTGTGAGCCAAGTAATCAGTGCTGAAGAATTCTGGGCCAACCGTTTAAGCCTGAATGCAGGGGATAATTCTGCAGCACCTAGTAAGCAGGATGTGGGCATCTCTGCAGCATTTCTGGTATGTTGAACCTCTAATTTAAAACATTTTAGAGCAAACAAATTGGGGAAAGATTTCTGCTCTTATACTTTATTCCCACATACTTGAATGTTCTTCTTTCTCTGTTTGTTAAAATATTGCAAGTGTAAAGGGGAGAAAAAAAAAGTAGGTTTTGTGCAAATCTGCAACCTCAATTCTGTCGATTTAAGATGCTCAGATTGAACTTAACCTTAAAGTGGCAATAGGCAGATGCTCTTCATACTGCTGCTTTGTCTTCCATGTAACAGAAAAAACGATTAACTTAGTCACTAGATTATAGTGTATTAATGCAATTAATTAATGCAATAAAAGAGTGTCTGTTGCAATCCATGTGCATAAATGAAGCCGCGAAGACACCCACACAAAGCAGTCTTATTCCTTCCCTGTGTTTGTTTTTCTAAACTGGTACATGCTTTCAGCTAGCCAAAGAACAACTTGTACATCTGAAAGCTTGTTTTATCTCTTTCCCCAACTTTCAGTTATGTTATCCCTTCATAAGATCTCAATGCTTTTGTAATCTGAATGCAATCTAAAAGTAATGTAGGTACAATCTTCAGATTCCTTCCACAGAGACATGTTTTTACTTCTGCAACAAAGCTCATACAGATTATGATTTTCTAGCTGGAATCCCGTTTTTACCTTTGTATGACTGTTTGCACATACTAAAGGTTTGGGAGGGAAAGAGGAGATGGGAATTGTTTGCTGGCTTACCTGCTATACAAATGCTCATTTTCCCTTTATAAATATCTGAATCAGTTAAATGAATTTGTTTTCATTTTCTGTCACTGCACTATTATTACACCTTAACAAAAAAAAGTGAAGCTTTCTTAAAGTAACTGATTGTTACTTTAATAACCAGTTTGTGTACACTGCATTTGTGAAGAAGAAATCTCTAGGTATTTGTGTTCTCATGCAAGTTAAAATAACTGTCTGGCTCTGTTCAGAATGAGTGCTTCTCTAGAAACTAGGTAGTATTAAAAACTAGAATTTAAGCGTACAGGAAAAGGAAGAAAAGGTAGCGTATGCTTTCCTCGGTCACCGAGAATCTGACTCTGCTTGATGCAGAGCTTCCTAAAAAGATTACTGAACTGTAACTCGCAAGTTCTGACCAAGGCTTACAGTCAGTTTTTAAATGCAATGTTACTTATCACTTATACTGAGATGCTTTTAGTGCTTAAGAAAATAAGGTGTGACAGCCATAAGTTATCACTGATCCTTCACTAGCTGAATACTTGAATGAACACCAGAAGATTGGGCACGTACAGTAAACATGTCTTTTCTTACTTTGGAAGAAGGTTATATTAAACTAAGCATATCTCCCTTGACTGGTCTTTTTCATCTTCTAAAATCTACAGTCTACTTCTTGAATCATTCCTTGAGTGGCAAGTATAATAAACTAATTAATGCATGCTCTTTTATTTACCACTCCAAAAATAGCTATTTATGATCAAATATGCCACGCATTACTGGAGGAAGATGATTATCTGCAGCAGAATTTGACATAGTTATGCCTTTTTTTTTCCTTCTCCATTAACAGAGGGAATTCAGACTTAAACTGTTTCTCCTCCCTGTATGCTTTTTTTTTAGGCTGATGTACGGCCTCAAACAGATGGTTGCAATGGTCTGAGGTACAATTTGACTTCAGATATCATCGAATCCATATTTCGAACATATCCTGCAGGTAAGAATCGTGCTTTGCATTACAAATACATTCATTTAAGATTTGTTTACTATCATTTTACTCCAGGAAGGCTACATTGCAAGCCTGAGCCTGTAAGTATAAAGGACTGTATCTTCAGTCTCTTTGGATGATTTTCCCTGTCTTATTTCCTTAATTTGAGAAGGGATGGAAGGAAGTATGTGCTAAGACATGCTTTTGAAATGAAAACCTGATTTCATTAGATGAAAGAATTTCGACTTGTTGCACTGACTTTTTTTTAATTCTAAGTAGATACTTGGCTGCCGTAATACGCCCTTACTGATCATTCTTTTTTTTTTTTTTTTTTTCCCTCCACAATACTACCTTTACAGGAGGGCAAGAGACAGTTTTCCATCCTTCCCTTTCACTATGCTGAACCCTGGCAAGGGTTCCTTTTGGCTCTAGGTTAAAAATGCTAGATCCATCCTGAGAATAACTAGAATTCTGGTAAATAAGACTTCGTGTGTGTGTAATTCAGTTTAGAATATTCTGGTTTCTGTGATGTACATTTCTTTTCAGAGCACTAGGTAGTATTGCAAGGCATAGAAGAGTTTGCTGGTGTTTAACTACTGCAATCCCTTACATTTAACTGGCACCAATGGTGATAGCACTAGACAGAAAGGAAGGAACGAAGCAAGGAATTTGTAATGTAAAGTGCTGTATTAGGATTTGCAGAATACTTTGTAATCGTTACTTGCTTGTTTGCAGTAAAAATGAAATATGCAGAAAATGTTCCACATAACATGACAGAGAGGGAATTCTGGACACGATTTTTTCAGTCTCATTATTTCCATCGGGACAGACTCAATACAGGCTCAAAAGACCTCTTTGCAGAATGTGCCAAACTGGATGAAAAAGGTAAGTTTTCTTTTTCTGCAATAGGCTGTTAACTTAGCAGTATTATAGAGCACAAATCAAGAGGTATGGCTAGTGAATTTTGCAAAACTCAAGTCAGAGTTCTCATATGTCCATCTATTGGATGTCTTATTTGTCAAACTGTGAGAGGTAGAGATGGACATTGGAAGTTGTCTATAGCTTTATTATTCTTAGGCCATCTGATAGCAAAAGTATTCCTTGAAACAAATGGGGAAGTGCTAGTACTAGAAATACCCTTTATCACAACTCAGGCAACAATAAATCAATTCCAAAAATAAGTGATCATGATAATATACTTATGCTCTGCCATCAGTTACTATGGAATAACTTATTTTACATAAGCCTTCATTTCATGCTGTGTGCACAACTTAGAGCAGGTACAGCTTTTGTAGTAGGATCAGTTTTTCACAGACAAATGTGGATCCTGTTACCTGTTCTGTCAGTCGTTTTAATAGAAGCTTAAGTCAGATGATATTTAAGATTTCATATTAAACATTTCTGTATGATTACAAACCTACCTTGAATGTGAAGAGATAGGATCATATAACACCATTCCTTGGTGCATGTTCTGTCTAGTGAATACATTCTATTAGGAACTCACAACCCTTCACAAGTAAAAGCTATCACCAGATACAAACTACCGTTCTACCCAAGACAGTCCAGCAATACAGTGCCAAAATGAGAAGAAACAAAACTAAGGCCTTCCAGTCCCCACTAATACAACTAGTATTAAATGCATCCTCTTTTTTACATATAGAACAGTGTTCAGTTATGTGTAGAAGTTGAAAGCTGCTGTAATTAGTAGGCTGCTCTTTTACAATAATATTCCAAATTTATGGTTTATTTTCAAGGGAACTTTTGAAAAGGGTTAGAAGTTCTAGTTGTAGTGATATTTGGGCATCTGCAGAACCTTTGGCCTTTCCTTGAAGATTAAATACAGTGTCATAATCCCATAATTATTTCTGTTTTTCTGTGTGGCTTTTTTTTTATGGTCTTTTCTTTCATACAGGGTTAAAAACAATGGTATCTCAAGGAGTAAAAAACCCTCTGATAGATTTAACAGCTTTGGAAGATAAAACGTTAGATGAAGTAAGTACTTGGCAAAAATACAAAAAAAGAAACAATTCATTTAAGGGGAAAGGAGATCTTTCTTCTGTTGAAATTAGTACAAATGCTTGTTCTAAGACAGGTCACTTACTAGGCTGCTGTGCTTGTTGAGTACTCAACATTTACACCAATTATATGTGTGTAAAGAACTGGAGCCTGTGCTCAGATGCCGGCCTTAGTGTGCTGGGTATAAAGCCAGACTTCTTTTTTTTAAAGAGGAATTACTTCGCTTTGCCTTCAGCCACCTGGTAACTGGGGAAGGCCGCCAGCTTTAAGGCTTGAGGTTTTTCGAATTCCCAGTGCTATCACATCCTCCTGACAGGTGTCATTTAGCCTGCAGGCTGTTGGTGTTCTACAAGAAGTTAAAAAGAGGTCAGTAACACAATTGCTAGTTCTTACTTGCCATCCGTGCCTGTCTGTTTAGTACAGGTAATATTTTTTTTTTAAAGCTACTCCTGTATATACAACAGATCAAGGTGTCTTACAAAATTACTTGTTCAAGACTTTTTTCCTGACACCTCTAAATGTTCAAGCATTTGGAGTTTTTTCAGAGCGCATGTGGGTGATGGTGGGAGGGAAGGTAAGAAAACACTGCTTTAGATGATAATGCAGTATCGCCTGGTGAAATTGCAAGCAAGTGGCACACAGGCTTCCTGACTCAATGGAAAACACAGAATGGTCCTTCTGGCTTCGAGAGAGGAGGTAACTAGTGTTATTTTCTTTGTAGGGCTATGGTGTTGCTCCTGTGGCCTCTACATCAAATGCCTCAAAATCTGCTAGAGAAAGTAGCAATGCTGCCATTATAAAACGCTTTAATCATCATAGTGCCATGGTCCTTGCAGCTGGCCTCAAAAAACAGTAAGTTTAAATGTTGCCTAAAAGCTAAATTTTGTTGCATACTTTGAGGAATTTCCAAAAGGAAAATACATCTGCAGTTCCTCATCCAGCCTCTTTTTATGAATGAACTATTAGGTTCTAGAAACGAAAGTATTATTAGGTTCCATTTTACTTCATACACTTTTTTTCAGAGCTGTCTGAGATGATAAATGCTATTTTTAGCTGGATCGCTACCATACAAATCAGATAAAGAAAAGGAAAGGATGTTTCAGCCTTAGCTCTCTAACCCTGCTGAAGGCTGCAGAAGTATTACTGTTTGCTGTGCGGGTGGGGAAGTCTAGTACAGGAAGTTTCTATTGCCTGCCTTCCAGGAGTGGGCCTGTTGGGGCTTCCTATAGCAGGTTGCATGGGAAGAGGTAAAAGCAGAAGCAGAAGAACAGTGTGACTTGGGTAAACCATGTTAAAGGTTTACCCAGTGCAGCACCGTGTCCCTGACCATGCCTTAAAGGTATCGGCTAGTTACATATATTTGTAGTGGAAAAACTCATTTGAAGAGGAATGAAATGGGTTTGATATGAGCTCTGTTGTACAACTGGTTTATAGACAACCACCTAAGCAACAGATTATTACTGTACTGAAATCCTACAGGCCTTACCTGTGAGAGATCTTATTTAAATCATTTCTTCTGCATGGCTGAGCTCCCTTTCGTTGTTCTTGTCTCACCCAGAATGAGCAGTGGGCCTCAGATAACGTTCTGGGTATCTGTTTCTGTTCCTCAGTTCAGAGTGAGACAAGACAGTAGCTCTCCTTCTGTAACAGTACTATTTCAGGGGTCCCATACCTCTGCTAATACAAGATTGGCCTCAGCATGTATGCAAAGTATTTGTTTTGCATGATTTTGCTGTGTCCCATTTGCATTGTGGTCATGCTACTATTTCTGCAGAGAGGCAGAAGTACCCTTCCCTGCTGTTGAATTTCCCCCTTGACAAACAGGGTTATTTGAGGAGTTGGTTCCTTTTGTCTAGATCAACTTCTATAAGTTAAGACATGGGGGGGGGGAGGGGAAGCTGGTGTACAGTATGAAAACGCATATAGAACTCCTGCAATAGATGTATTTACCTTGTTTCTAGCACATACTTAAAATTTCCTTTGAGGTGGATTCTTTTTAATGCTGTTTCTCTATTTTAAGAGAAGCACAAAATGACCATTACAGTGAGACCAGCAGTACGGATGGAAACTCCAGGGATTCAGATTTCTTTCAACCACCAATGAAAAAGGTATAAAGCTAGCTGATGCGATTCCAAATGAAAGGAATTGGATGCTGTCTCTTAAAACAACACTGAAGGTTCATTATGTGTTTTAGAAGCATCTAAAACGATAGTTAAGTTAGCTTTGCTTAAAAGTATAGAGAAAAACAATTGAGGGCCAGTGAAAAGCTTTGTGCGTGGAGCATGCCTGTTAGTAAACATGAATGAACTACACCTGGAAGTGCTGTAAAAGTACTGTAACTGCTACAAAACTTAACTGAATACTCCTTGCTAGAGTTGACAGCCAAAATAGAAAATGCCAACCTGACCCAAAACCGGTGTATGTTGTGAGAAAAGGGTGTAAAATACTCGAGTTTTTAAATGTTGCAGTGGTCAAAAGCTTTGACTTTCCTGAAAGCTGTAGGCTTTTACTGAGGAAGTAAATAGACCAGGACAAGAACAAATGTGACAATGAGAAGAATGATAAAGTAGCATGAGAGTCAGAGCCTACAAAGGAGAACTACACCTGTGGTGTTACCCATGCTGAAAAAGTCTGTCACCACTGTGGTGGCACCTCTCAGCATGAATGCTCTACCCAATATCTTGGGGAACTGTTAGGGTGTTAGTCCTATACTCCTGTACTCCAGCCATTACAGTATTACTGTTTTTGTTAATCTGGAGATAGCTGGACTTAAGTAGAGAGAACAAAGAATGATGTATGTATAACAGAATAATTTCTCAGGTGTCAGGGACTGTGAGTTTTGGTCAGAATCTATAGAAAAAGCAGTAGTTTGCAAACTGCGCATTTAAAACGGTACTGGGCATACCTCCCTTAGGAGGATAGACACAAACCATTCCAGTCAATTTTGTTTTCATTAAGGTGTTAGTAGCCCTTTCACACAAACTCGGTTAAGTAAGAGAAAAAAGGCAGTAAATGTGCCAAATTGTGCTCTAATTAGTGAAGTGTAAAATTCTTTGGTTTATTTTTAGGTGAAACTACAGGAGTCCATTGAATATGAAGATTTAGCAACGAATAATAGCATTAAAACTATTGCACTAAACTTAAAGAAATCTGACAGGTAAGTTAACAAAATATGCTGGGCTATTTCAGCATATTCTATCTAGCAGGTCTCATCATAGCCTGCACACAGTCAGCTGATTTAGTTTCCACTGTGCCGCAATGAAGTGTGTTTAGGCTAAATTTAGAAGCAAAATATGAATTCCTGCATAAACCAACTTCCAAGCAATTTCCATTTAAATTTGTAGTTTGAATTTACCTTGCTTCTCAGCTCGTTAAGCCTCTGTAAACCTACTAGGAGGGCTTTGACATAATTTCTATGAAAATCTTAACAGGCTTATTTTAAAGGTTCAGCACTTTGTTGCAGCTCAGTGGAAAAACGTGTGTAGCATGTGTTCGTAGACAATTCCTAGCAAAGTCCGCTCCCGGGGAAAGAAGTGCTGTTGTGATAGTTTGGACTGGCCACTGGTCTTGTATTTTTCTAGTAGTAGTTTTTTAGACTCTTGAGTTTAAGAACCATAGAAGTAACTTTAAAGAAGGAGTGATACCACTGGAAGGAGAACAGATCCAAATGTGTGTGTAGCTTCATTTAGCTGAGGTTCAAATAAAAGCAGTGTGAATTCCTCCATTCTGATGATATTCCCAGAACTGAGCAAAATAGGTGGTACATGTAGCTTTTTATTGGTAGAATGATGCTCACAGATTCAACAATAGAAACGTCTTACTTTGTCACCATACCATCTCTAACCCAACCTCTTGGCAATATATATGCTTTTCATGCCAACAAACAGTATTTAGATAGGTGTCAACAGTTGCAAAGTCTAAAAAGTCTAAAAATAAAAAAGTCTAAAATTGCAAACATATGAATGAATGTCTAACGAATTTTTTCCATTTTTTTTTACCAACACTCCTATTAATATACTTTTCTCTCTCACAGGTATTATCATGGTCCAACTCCAATTCAATCACAGCAATATGCAACCAGTCAGGATATAATTAGTTCTTTTAATAGTATTAGGCAAGAAATGGAAGCATATGTACCCAAACTAACTCAGGTATGGAAGAATTTTTAGCGAAATTCCCTTCCTAATGTTAACATCTTACTTTCTGTCTCTTGGCTACTGGAATTTTAACTCATCAGCCTAAACTTAATTTACAACTTCAGGTGATACCTTTTCAGCTATTGTGTTTAAAATATAAACACCAAAAACAATAAGAAAAAAAAAGACAGTTGAAGCTTTGCTGATACTCAGTTATATTCTACCATTAACATATTGTTCTGAAGAAATAGCAAAGGCATAAAATAGTAAAGCAGGACAGTCATGCAACATGAATACTGGCAAATATTATTGATCCCACCCTCTGAAACTTAGGATATTGTGGTGTTAGGAGGTTGTAGTAAGCAGGCATGTAACTGAATCGGTCTTTTGCCCCAAAATGCATTTAGGTAGGATCTGTTTTTAAGTATGGGCTGCAGAGAAGCTCGCTTTTAACAGCATGAGGATAGTATGGCCATCTCACCAGCCAGTTTCTGAACTACCCTTCTTAAATTTGGCCATAAGAAAAGGGGTCACAACTGTGAATGTGTCACATCTCTGTATTGTAAGGATTATCCTGTAGTAGTAGCTGTGCAGCCAGTTCACATACTAGGTAAAGGAAAGGTTTGTTGGTTCATAATTGGAAAGCTTTCATTGAAAACATGAGCTAACAAAGCCACCTCACTTAATTCTTCAGTACAGCAAACTCTTCATCAGAGCTTCCACTGCATCTTCCCAACTATATCTACAATTAGATTTCTTATACAATTTACTTTAAAGACACGTTGGAGAAAATGGTCTGAAATAATTGTAACCTCTTTCTCTTCAGGTTCTTTCAAGTGGTGATGCTACTAGCACTATTGCAGTCCTGTCACCTGGAGGAGCACTTATGCAGGGTGGAACACAGCAAGCCATAAACCGTAAGCACTTAGGATGTATAGTACTTCAATCACATTTTACTCCTTTTTAAAGCAGCTTACTGTTTTATCTCTCTCTTAGAATATATTACACTGATAAAGGAAATTCTGGAAACTTGTAGCTGGAATAAGACTGGTTATGGCAACAAGAAATAAAACAACCCAGGCACCCTATGAGGGCGGCGCTGGCTGTACCAGTGCTGCAGCAAGTGAATGAGAACTTTACAGAGGAAGTGATAAAGGATGCACCTGATACTAAGTCGTCATACAGTTAATGGGTTTGCTTGCTCAGCATTCTTAATTTGTATTTTTTCCTGTATTTTAGAAAATAAGAGGCATAGTCTGGGAGAGCTCTAAAGAAGTGTGTTCTAGGTAATTGTTTGGAACTAGTTTTTTCGCAGCCTGCATTTAAGATCCACAGCTCCCTGTGAAGGATGTTTTTCTTGTGGACTACAAGGGCAAACAGGCAACCCCTCCTTCTCCCATCTCCATTCAACTGCTCTATTTCCTGTTGTCACATTCGTGCCAGCTTGAGTTCCCTTCCCTTTAGTCTTGCAGCAGATGAATCCCTGTTCTCACAAGGCAGGGTTTAGTATAGTTCTCTAGTTCACATTTTCTACTTGATCTGAAGGACAGCAGAGACTATTTGGTCTGTTGAAAAAGTTTGAATTTCTATTGGTCAGAAAGGAGTCAGCAAGCCAGTAACAAGGCTTTCTCGCCCATTCCAACTGCCAGACTGGGTGCTCCCTTTCATCAAGCCTAACCACCTTCTTAATAGCCTCATCCTCAAGTTTGTTATATACTGTTCAAGTGACTAGTCCTGCAATTCTCAGTGACAGGCTGTGCTTTTTATCCCTGCTGTTTACAGTTGTGGTGCCCTCCCCGTTCTTGAACAGTGTAGCTATTTTTTTCTTTAAGGCACTGCTGGGGAGGAAGTTCCTTGTTCCTGCCTAAACTTCTTGTCTTCCATGTGCCCTATCACTGACAGGTGCTGTGACTATTCTCACTGCCCATGTAACAGTGGGGAAAGTTAGAAGTTACATTAGCTTGCAGTATTCACCACATGCCTCACAGCCCATTTTTGCACTGGGCTTTGAACAGAACAAGGCTCTGGTCCCAGAAACAGTCAGTACTATACCACTGTAACAATAGTAATTATTTCTAATTATTACTTCTAATTTTGGATTAAAGCACAGTGTCCATTGTTAGCCTGGCTATAGATCTGCCTCAATATTATGAGTTTCCATGCATAGCCATAAATAAGCAGCTGACCTGATCTAATGCCACTGATAGGCTTACTTCAGGTGTGAGGCAGCTCAGAGTTCCCTCCCAGCCAACCTTTCTGTCATTCTACTAAGAAATGTATATTGCTAAGCTTCTCGTTAGCCTAACATACTCATTTTACATATGTTTGAGTGAAGTGACAAAGCCTTTTTCCCGTTGCAGAGATGGTGCCAAATGACGTTCAGTCTGAACTAAAACACTTGTATGTGGCAGTAGGGGAACTGCTACGACACTTCTGGTCCTGCTTTCCAGTTAATACGCCATTCCTAGAAGAAAAGGTAAGGTGGATCCTTCCTATTGTGGCCATGGTTAAGACATGGCCAGATCATGGTTTAAAATGACCATCATTGACTTGAAACACAGAACTAATACACATGCTTTAAGCCAGTGCTTACTCATCCCTAGAACTGAAGTTCACAGAACACTATAAAATGGGACTTTTTCAGCAACTTGGTGCTACTGGCTAAAGTCATGCTTACCCCTGCAGGCCTCTTAACCCCCTTCAGGAACACTTCCTGTGCTCTAGTTTCCAACAGAATGGTCAGCTGTTTTCCAGCTGCAGATTTATCACTGTCAGTTTAACACACACAAACTATAGACCCTCTTTCCCAACTGTAAGACCTAATGTCTGCAACAATGTTTACAAGGAAGTTTTCCTTATCCTTCTATCCATTGAAAATCACTCAGCTTCAAAACACGCACTGCTTTTTAGAACAGAGCTGCCTTAATGAAGGGATGTGTGGCTATAATCAGGTAGGATTGTTATGATTTTTCTGTTGCCATTCTCAACCTCTGACCTCATGGATCACAGAGATAAAAACTTGCATTCAGCCATCTTAGATTTTCTGCTGCAAAATGTGGCCTGAAAAAAAACACCATACAGCCTTTGCACGAAGAAGAAAATGTTTTGGTTAATAGAATTTGCTGACCAAGTAATAGGAATCACCTTGCCACCACAGTGGATTTTCAGGCATGTTGTACTCAAAAATAAAACATGCTTTAAGTTAAAGATGTGTTAGGAGTTTTTCCTTCCTCAAACTGTACACACTTAAAGTATCCCCCAGAATGAGTTATGAAGTGTTCTGTGCAAGCAATTACAACATTGGCTTCTGTCTCTCTCTCAGGTTGTGAAAATGAGGAGCAACTTGGAAAGATTTCAGGTGACGAAGCTCTGCCCATTCCAAGAAAAGATTCGGAGACAGTATTTAAGCACAAATGTAAGGGAAAAATATTCTTAACTTTAATTACATAAGGTGCATATTAATAATGTGAATCGCAATTATCAAAGGATGGTGGCTCTGTTATCCTATGTCATTTTAAGTCTTATTACAGAAGAAATTGGTAGAGGGGAAATTAGGTACAGAGTTAGGTATGTCTTTTCTCCTTGACTCTCCCTGGCTACCTTGCTGAATGACAACAAACTTGTCAAGAGCTGTAACTTTGGAAATTGCTCAAGTGAGACAACAGAAAAGGGACAAGTTATGGTTCACTTTCTACTTTCATCATGAAGTAGAACTTGAGCTACTTCAGAGTAATCTCCCACCATATCAGACTTTAAGTGGTTATAGACTAAATACCGGAACAAACAGTAGAACCAAGTGTCACATCCCTAGGACCTGCTTAGCTTAGTAGCTCTCTGAACTGCTACCTCTGCAGTTAGCATAGAGCTTCTAGGTCCTTTCTCTCCTCATCTGGCACACCTCCTTGATCTTGGTGAGATGACTCAGAGTGAATGAAAGGAATAATCCAACTGAGCATCTCTTTGATCAAAGGCAGGGGAGGGGATCTATTTTGTGGTAGCTGAGACTTTTTTTTTTTCTCTTCTTAATCTTTCAGTTGATAAGTCATATAGAAGAGATGCTGCAGACGGCCTACAATAAATTCCATACATGGCAGTCCCGCCGTATGCTGAAGAAGACGTGAAAATGCATGCTGTACAGGTTTGAGAGCAAAATCTGCAATAGGTATAGGAATACAACCTAGCACATGTGCAGATCTTATAGTTGTTGCAGGAAGACCTGCAAGCTGTGGACTTCTGGAAATGATGCTAACTGAACTTGCACATTTTTTTTGAAAAAGGAACTGAGATTAAACTTGAAAACTAGGGAGAAAAACAAGGAAGAACCAAAACAGAAGAGCTGAGGCGCAAAAATATTTAAAAGACACTGTTTACTGCAGTTACTCAGGAACTGCTTATGATTTGCATAAAGAGCTGCTTTCAGAAATAAAAAATTTAAAGAGGGTGTATTAATAAAATCTGTTTTTCTGTCTAATTTTTTTAAGAAATGTATGGCACAGGGTAGAAATCAAAAGTTTTTCTTCACTGGATTCTGACATTTTATTGAATTCTGTTTATACTTTCTGCAACCGTTTAACAATGATATTATAAAATATAGCAGAGACTGGTTTTGCTTCAAACATTTGGGAGAGTGTAGCTGTCAGAAGACAAGCTTCTGCCATATATTTTCCCCACCAATTGGAAGCAAGAGGCATTGCAGTGAAAGCTGTCTATGGTCTGGGGTCCCTGAAGGCACATGGGGGCAAACTTTTGCCTGAAGTCTTGGATTTTTATGCAGAATTTTTTCAGCCATCAGTTTTGCATGTTTTCCTTTGAGTGCAAGCGTGTGCTACTGCAATCTTTTTTTAAGGTGGCATTTGTTCTGAGGAGAGAATGCATTTTTAAAAATGAAGTTAAATAAAGTTTCTTACAAAAGCAGTCATTTATTTTCAATTTAGACTTTTTTATTATTTCTTCCCTTAAATCTGTTTTCCTTCACTCTTCCCGTTTGACTGTTACACTATTTTTGGCGAATTGATAATCATTGCAAAGAGAAAAATGTGTTATTTACACAGTGTCCGTAGCTATTGGGAATCTGTGCCATACTTTGTTCCAAATAGAACTAAGTTCACCATTTCAGACCAACTTGTCTTGTATTAAATGTGACTTAAATGCAAAGTAAATCTGTTTTCTATGATAATATGCAGTTCAATGACATCCTTGTATTTTGTTGTCATCTTGACTGTACTAAGGCCCAGAATGGGCTACTGAGCTTTTTTACTTCTGACTAAATGTGACTGTTAGATATAGGAGGCATTTACTACAGAGACAAATCAGTGGCTATACTTATTCAAAGGAAGCACAGCAGTGTTCTGTAAGGCAGAAGAAATTCCCATTAGCCAGCACGATGGCTTAATACTAGGTTTTGCCACCACTGGTATGACATTAAAACATTATAGTATGATTCCAGGTGGAAAACTCCTGTAAATTCCTTCAGCAGAAGAGATGTATTTGTACAGCCAAGTCTGTGCTTGTTCTGTGCTGCTGCTCCATTTATGCAAGAAGGGGTTTTCTTTAACCAATGCGTGGAAGCCAGCAGCTTCTGTATATCCAGTGTTCTTGGATTTTTGTATTATGCTGCCATTTTGATAAAAGCTGAGTTTCAGTTAAACATCACTGTCCTCACCCAAATTCTGTTTGGAAATGTATGCTTATTGTTAAGCCTAGTTTCCCTGTCTGCTTTTGCAGATAGATGCATGATACCTGCTCTGTGATGTTAATGTGGTTTGCTACAAGAAGTGACTGGGCTCAGCAAGAGGGACGTTTTTTTTTGGCAGGGTAAAAGCTTCACTAGACATATACAGATAGACATACAGCATTAGTGGGAAGAGGCGCACATCTTGTCAAAAGTTGCCTCTTGTGATAAACAGTTTCTCTAAAATCTAGGCATAGGGTATGACTTTACTAAGTCTAATACTCTTAAGTGCAGACAGCTCCCAGAAAGCAAGTGCAGTTTCGCTCTGCCCCACTCCAAAGCATTCACTCTAGTAATTCTGTGGCCAAGTTTCAACTATTTAGAGAAAGCTATAATGGCTTTCATCACATCAGAGGCCTAGCTTCAAGAAAATCTGATTGATATTCTGTGCCTGAAGCTATAAACAACACATGAGTATTAGACCGCACTGAGGCTTTGCAATAATCATTTCCTTTCAAAAGTCATAAATCAGAATTTGGAATACGGAACTAAATCTTCAATTTGATTCAGTATTTAGGATTCCTGGAACACTGGACAAAGTGCTTAGCAGAGGATAAAAAGCTTCAGTGCATTGCAAGATTTCACAGTTCAAAGGACTGTTTGCAATCATTGTGGGGGGTGGTATTGCTATAGCTTTAAGTTATTGGTGCGATATCAGGCTATCAATTACTTAATTACTAGAACTAGGGGGAAGAGAAGGAGGAGGATGCTAAATTCAATAGTTTTGCCTAGAGACTGTACAGGCAAGGCTGCTATGCACTTCATATTGCTTTTTCAGGTATTGTGGCAATAAGGCACAGGCCCCTCCTACAGTAAGGGAGGTCAACTAAATATTTTCTCCTACGTTTTATTCCCCCTTTCTGTAGCATGGTCCAAAACCCAGATTCATTCCTTAAGTTTTGAAACGGAATCATCATGCATTATATTACTATTGGAATCTTTATACTGACTTGTATTTTTAATGAGAATTCATAAAACTTGTATCATTGGCATTGATCTAAGATTTGTAGAATAAACCCTACTGAATTCTAAAGTCTTTTCTCTAGTGCTTAGGCTGTGTATTTTCTGACATTCAATCAAATCCCAACCAGTCTGTACAGGTCTAAAATAAAAGAAGGCGGTATTTAGTGCTAGCTTAGCTGGCCCCTCACGCAGGGTTACAATACAGTTACTGTTAAATTCTTTCATTTTTAGGGGTTGAAAACTTTTTCTGCTATGTGGGGAGTTCACAGCATCACTGGTACTACTGTGCCCCTGTTCCTGCTCATATGAAAGCCAGTTTAAGTCTCCATGGATTAATACTTAGCTTGTTCCATACACTGATAGAGCAGCTGCTGTTCCAGGAGAACTGCACAGGCTGCTTTGTCAGCCATTCAAATCCAAGCTTTGCTAGTAATGGAGACAGGCTATCTTCAAGCAGATATTAACACAAGTCTGGCTCAGCTTATTTGCAGCCTGGGAATTTCAGCAGATGAAAATTCTTAGATAAACCACAAAAAAGGCTGGGCCATTTCTCACAACTGGAGCTCCAGCACAGGCCAGGAGGGGAAGCTGCATTGTTCCAGTGGGGCCATTCCTACAAGCAGTTACCTGCATGCTTGTAGTTCTTAAGACTGTGATCTTCAACTTTGCAGTGTGACAAAGCATGATGTGATTTACTCCCCATCCCCTTGTTTAAGGTGTTTTTACAGCTGCAAGGATTTTCCTGTATTTACACTAACTACATCCTTAACAACACTTCAGGTTAGAAGTTGTGCTGGCTACAAAGCTTACCTTTGCCAAAGCTCCTATCAAACACTTGCTTTATCCAGAAAGTCACTGTGTAACCAGGGGAGGCAACAGCCAGAAAGTGTAAAATTCATTATCCATCCTGTCTCTCTCTCAAGGGAAAAACTTACTCAACATCGCTGCTACCTGCAGGCAGCACCCTAAGTGGATTTGGAGCCTTTGTATTGCAACAGTTTCAGAGCATGAGATGCAAAATTCTTTACTTGTTCTCAGGCTCTCTCTTACCCCCCAGCAAGAGCTGCACCGTCTAAACAAAACACAGAAGTTCCGTTCCTAAAGGCAATGAGACATCACTGGTCATCTATGGAGGTGCTCCTCCAAAAACCACAATAACTAATGGCAGATGCGCTGCTGTGGTAGAGTTATAGAAGCCTGGGGAACCATGAAGTCACCTAATCCAATCTCCTCCATCTTTTTCAAGACACTGCGCTTCCCCTCAACTGCTTTCAAACACATTATCCCCCACAAGATATCCAAGTGCTTGTCTGAAATGCTGCAAGCAAGGGAATTCACCACGCTCCTCGCTAACCTCCTAAATAGAAAACACCACACCAGGGCTCTTCTGGGCTCCTGTGTGCAGTGGAAGAGGTGAGAAGCAAGGTAGGTGCTGGCAGCAGCTCAGGCTAACAGAGCTGAGCCCAGCACTAGCAGAGCCTGGGCACCTCCCTGCCTGCAGCCCGGGGCCATGGGCACCCTGCAGGCAGCCACAGCTCATTGAGCACAGGGGCCAGCACGTTCACATCCCCATGCCCTACAAGAGACGGGGCCAGTTCAGCCCTGTTCTGCCCTCAGGGCAAGTTTAAGGTCACTGCTGGGCTGCCGAATGCCACAGCAGTTAGGGCAGTGATGCAAAAGATGACTTGAACACAGCTGGGGCTCTTTGTTGGCATTTTCCCAGCCCACATGCCCTCAGCTGCTGCCTTTCCCACACAATAACCATCTTCGTCCTCTCCAAACCCCTCTGTCAACCAAAGACCCCACATCCTTCATTCTGGTAAAGCCTGACTGCTCCACTAGTTCAGCTGTCAGCGTATGCTCAAGGGAAATACTGGCCTGGAGTTGAGCAGGCCCTGTCCTCCCTGCCTGCTAAGGTCCCCTTTAACAAGGCTGTTTTGTTACTTTCTCACCCACAGCCCTCACAAACCCCAAATTAAATCTGGAGCTTTCAAAGGCAGTCCCCTGCCAAAAAAAAAAAAAAACAAAAAAACTGATCCTGAACCCAGTTTTGTCCTCTAGAGTGCCCACATCTGCAGAGCCCCATTCAAGACATGTCACCTGCTTGCAGTTACCAAGTTCCTGCACCCTGCAGTGTCCTCAGAGCACCGCAGCCATCACCTCACTGCCACGCGCTGCCTTCCTGGAGTGAGCTCTGGCCCTTTGAGCCATCACACACAACGGCCCCATCCCTTTGCCACAGCCATGCCTTCTCCACACCTCGACATTGTGCCCAAATATTCACTCATGCCCAAGCACCTTATAGCTTGGAAATCCCAGTGGATACCCCCTGCGATCCCTGGCAGTCTGGGATTCAGCCACCAACACAGCCTCCATGCGCCCACAGGTGTGCATTTCAGCCCCAAAACCATAAGGGAAAGTGTCTGCCCTCAGCAGCGCTCATACCCTGTCTTTTCTGCCCTACAACGACCAGTCCTCATCAGCTCAACAGGACTGCATGTTTCAGAGAAAAAGGGAAGGGATCTGAGCATACCAAGCTTGTGCTTCTGCTAAACAGACAAGACTCAAACAGCTTCTTTTACTCCAGGAAGCGGCCACACATCAGCAGGGGGGTAGGGGCAGGAGCTGCCCCTTCCCAGGTACTGCTCAAGGAGCAGTGGCCTCAGGTGGGATCGACAGCCCGACAGCCAGGTGCATCACAGCAGCATGCTCACCTCCCTGACCTAACCTGCCGCCTTCCCCATCCCCAGCTGACGGGCAGACCCAGATAAGAGGGTGTTGATAACGACTTGGTCGGACATGTGACCTGTCCTGTGATCAGAACTGACAACTCTGATGCAACAGCCCCGCAGCACCCACTTCCCGGTGAGCGCTCCCCCCGTTTCTACCTTTGCCCCACTTCTGCAGATAAGAAGTTCGGGAAATAAGCGCCGAGCTGTAAAGTCACCTGCTTCCCAACTGACAAGCCCTGAGCCCAGGCATGGCCGAGCCGTGGGCCCTGCCTGCTGCCTGCGCTGGCACCGTGCTCCCCACCCCTCACTGCCCCGAGCTGATCCCCAAACGGAGCAGCAGGGGACCAGGAAGGACGCAGGCATCAGCCTGGTTGTTTTCTCTGGGTGTGCACTCAGTGGGGGCAAAGATTGCACGGGCTGAACCAGATAGCCCAGCCGGAAAGTACCAAGCACCCTGTTTTGCACAAACAGGCCACACAAAGCATCCCAGTATAAAGAACACTTTACAGCAGCGTGGCACCCAGGTGCCCCCAGCACGCCCCGTATGGTGACACGGTGTCACCCTGTGCTGAACGCTTTCTTCTGCCCTGCACTGGAGTTACTAAACTGAAGGGTGCCTGACAAAGAGCACCCATAGGGAATGAGCTCGCTCAGACTCCTAAGCCTTGCCTGTGTCGCTAGCACCTCCTCTATCTATAGCTCGCACAGGCTGAGCACAGCACTGAGCATGGCACAGATATGGACAGCAAGGGGGCAGTTATGGGGTAAGACGGCAGTCCCTCAAAAAAGGGGCAGGAAAGAAAGAGCTCAGACTCCAAATGCAGGAGTCCTGACAGAATTTAGAATCTGCTTTGATTAAAAGCAAACTGGGAGCTATGGAAAACACAGAGATCAGACATTCTCCTTTCCAACCCTCTAGTTTAAGCCTGTTTACTAAAATGCCACTTGCTCTGTGCCAAATTCTCAGTCTCTCAAGCTAGCTAGTGCTGTTTCACAGCAGACAGGACAGTGCTTCTTTAGGGACCTCAGACAGGTGATCCTGGGTGCTGCAGAAATGGAACAGCCTTTCTTCCTGGCTTGCCACTCCCTTGGGCACAGCTCCACTTATCTTAATCTTACCAAAGGCAAACACATGCAGCAGTCCAAAGACGAACACAGGAGCGACTGCTAGATTTTACAATAACCATTCTTAGGTTATTAGGGAAATAACTACTCAGCTGAAGTAATAGGGATCTCTATCCAGGGATTTGAGACCCATTTTCACCAGGAAATCCCTTCAGACACAACCCTCCTCTTCAGCATCCTCCCCCCACAAAGCATTTCATGTCATTCAAACGTATTAGGAAGGATTTCTAGACCTAACATCACACAAGGTAAACAAACCCCATTTAGCTCTACAAAGGAAGATGATCCCAAAGCAAAGACAGCACGGGACTTGTCTGCCCCTGCTAAATGTGAGCAGCCTGGTTCCCAGGGCCACTTTCCCTTGCAGCCCTGCACAGTACACACTGGGAGCTGGAACAAAGCGCTGCCAGTGCCCAGACTCTGTATCTTGGGCTCTTTCTCTTGATGTGCAAAGCCTGTGAGAAGGTGCAGAAGAGGCAGCTAGCTTCTCTGCTGCCTGAAATTGAAGGAAAGGAGACCCAGAGACACAGCTTGGTCTCTTTAGCCTCAGTATCTGTGTTTGACTGTGCTTGGAGAGCAGCCAGAGACACCCCTCTGACTGAGCACAGCTACCTCCCAGCAAACTACCGCAGCACGCCATCTGAGTGCAAAATAAGGCCCCTCTCTGCCCTGCAGCTGTTTGCTGTACCCAAGCAAAGAATGACAGAGGCTTATGAAGCACTGGCCTACATTCAGAAGCGGTATAACCCTAGGGAGGCGGGCACGCAAGCAGGAAGGGGGGAGTGATGCTGACCTAGCAGATGTCCCCTGCCTGCATCTCCCCAGGCACCGCGGGGTGCAGCAGGAGCTCTGCAGCACAGGCACTGGTGTACGCAGCCCCTGCTTCTGGGGGATCTGCAGCACACGTGGACAGCGAGACACTGCAGCATTACCAGCCCCTTTTGCAGCCTTACACTGGTTTGGATTTGGCTCTAGCAGGGGAGGCTTGGTGCTCTGCTCAAGACACAGGCTGCAGCTGGCAGCAGGCAGCCAGAACCAGGTCCCTGCTAGCAGACACAAGGGCTCCACCTTGTCCTGTTGCTCTACGAAACCTTTGCCCAGACACACACGCATCAGATGTGACAGTCAATAGCAGTAAACCCTACGATGACCAGGAAATCTTCCACTAGAAGTGCTGGATTGTTAAGCTGCTCATTACCTTTCCCTGGCTGATTTCCTAAGAACTTGATTCACTTGTGCTTACACTGCAGCTCACAGGACAGGAGGAGCATCGTGCTTCACATCCCTAAGCAGGACCATACCATGCTTTTTCTACCACAGAAAAACCTCACAGAATTGAGGAGAAAATTCACAAAAATAATCAGAAGCAGCACTCAGTTTTGTTTCTGTCCTAGTCAGACTCCTATTTAACTCCACAGGACACAGCACTGCCACGACCTGAAACTCAGCATTCAAACATTGACGTTTTGTGCTCTGTCCCTGCAGGAAGGTCTCTCCCCTCCAAACCTGGCTGAGAATGGGAAGCCGTCTCTTCCCATCAGAGAAACGTGCTCCACCTCCTGCAACTGCTCAGTGATCAGGGCGGGCAAG
Source organism: Aythya marila (assembly GCF_965140915.1). Classification (NCBI taxonomy): domain Eukaryota; kingdom Metazoa; phylum Chordata; class Aves; order Anseriformes; family Anatidae; genus Aythya; species Aythya marila. Next base: position 20,196,804 of record NC_139046.1, read on the forward strand.
AAACACTGCCACAGCAAAGCACAGCCTGGAAAGGCAGCTCTGCTTCTGTAGCACTTGTGTTACTGCCTAAGCTGAAGGCACATTATTTCATTATTGCTTTCCCCCAGACATACCTCCCTTTTAAATAGTAAGTATTGATCTGTTTGAAATCAGACTCTGGTGCTATAATTAGACACCTCTAAAGCACACATCGCTGTGTTACACAGCACAGCTGTGAGCTCCTGGGTCCTGGATGAATCTTCATTAGCATTGGACTCCCATCAGGAACAACCTTGAAGCACATCTCCCCGATGTTCTTGGTTACCGTGTTTTTATTCAGATGACAGCCTCAGAGCACGTGAACAGATACCCCCAGTCTGAAACTAAACAAGAGGTGAACTCCAGTCACTAGTGAGTGTTGGTCCACAGGTGCAGACTAGAGTTAGGCAGAAGCAAAGTTTCCAGCACTCACGCAGAGCGGATGCCAGTTCCTTAGCACCATTTGCTCAGTAGCTGCCTGTTTCCTACCCAGAGGAAACGTCCCTAGCTCAGACACAGCTGGTCCCAGCCCTGCGGACCTTCCAGTGCCAGGCACTGCTGCCAGAGCGGACAGAGCCTCGTTTCTCTAAAAGATCAGCTCAGCACAAAGGCCAGGCCCCCAGCTGCCAGGCCTCACTGCTCAGCCCCACTTCTGCTTGGGCCTCCCAGCAGCAACAGGACAAGCTCCTGCCGGGATTTGTTCCTGCGGCAGCACCAGGAGGCATCAGTGTATCTGTGCTAACTCACTCTTTCGCATGAATAAACTGGGCAAATACTTCACATTACTCTCATTTTCAGCTCATTAGTGTGATGGCAGCTCTCTTCCTTCTAAAGGACTGTGCATAAGGTGTGCGAGCTGGAGCCACAGGCCTGTGTGCAGCCCCCCACCTGCCTGGTACAGCTTGTTACCAAGTTCTGGGGCATCCACCTCCCTCAGGACTCTGCAGGATTAAAACACTTGCTGGTTCTTTACAAATTCAACCCTGGGGTCATCCCTCCTACTGACCTCACTTGGCAAGAGCCGAGGTCTAACTGGGCAGCACAGGGCCCAGACCTCGCAGGCTGCACACCCAGCCTGCTTGGCTCTTTTGGAGTCTGCACCTGCCAAAGAACAGCACGAGGAAAAACAAAAAGAACTGGGTCAACATTTTAAACGTGTCACTTCTAAAGTTCACCATCAACCGTTAAGCATATTCATACAATCAAAAGAGCAGTATCAGTGGTCAAAGGGAGCCCTTTGGCTGTCTTTACCTTAAAAAAAAAAAAAAAGTCCTACTTTTAAAAGAGATGATTACCTAATTCAACCTAAAATTGAGAGCCTTCTCCCAAACACAAGTTTTCTGCATTATCTGCAAGATGTGATCTAAATAACGGAAAACTTCACTGGATCTGGGTCACTGACAGAGGTTGTTTTGCTTGTTTGTTTTTGTTTTTAAATCACTGCTGACTTCCAGCACCACACTTAAGACTACCCAATAGCAGATAGTGGATAAGATGAAAAGCAGGAGGGATATTGACAAAAGCCAACTTCAGCTCAAAAAAGGGCTCCTCCTCAGCCTTATGGAAAATGACTCCTCTGAAGCCATGCTTTTATGTCTGTGACCCCCTAAGGTCCTCAGGTTAATTGCGAGAGATGTGTCAAGTCTCAGGAAAAAGCAACTTATCTTCCAGTTGCATTGCAAGGATGCACACGTGCACAGGGGAATCTCCAAAACCACAGCAGTTGAAAATCTGCCTAAGGAGAAGAAGAGAGACCAAGTTTGGCTCTTCCAAAGGAGCTGAAGTTGCATGCAACAACTTCTCTTGGTTGACTACAGAAGGAGCCTTAGAGAAAGAGCTGTATGGAAGATAACCTGTTTGAGCATCTCCCAGAAAACAAATCCTTAACTTGGAAATATTTTGTGTTTGTGGCCACTCCATCAACCAGTACAGAGTCCAATGGCTGATCTTACATTTCGGCATGTTTTTCTTTCCCCCCACTTCATTTATTTGCATGTAATAATAGCAGGAAATGGCGTCAGCACAAAGTTCAAACTAATTTTCCTATTAAAGGCCTTGCGCAACTGTTTATCTAGCAGGCCTTTAATGACATCTTTAGTCCAGTTACAGGGCAGAGATTACAAGCATTTTCAGGTGCCCTGGGCAGGACCATCCATACTCCACGGAAATTTTCACATTTCTTTGTCAATGGAGATAGCAGTGATAATGCTTGTTTCACCAAAACTAGAAGGTCCTATATCTTCAAAAAGAAAGAAATCAGATGAAAAGCAATTCATCTCTATATGACACGAAGAATTTCTCAAAGCTGCTTTATCAAAAGCAAGTTGCTTGCATCCTAAGTACTAGAAATGCACTGAGCTGTTTAATGAATCAGCCAATATTAGGTACTTACCAACTTTATCACACACCCCCATTCACATTCAAGATTCCATATGAAACAAACAGCTTGCTGCTCTGCTTGAGGTTTCCAGAATTTGTGGAAAGCTTCCAGCTTATTTGTGGACAAAAAGCTTCAGGGAAACACCATGCAATAAAAGACTATGGTTAGGGGAAACACTGGCTGTCCAAGAAGCATCCAAGCTCCAAGAACCTTAACTCCATTGGATACCTCAAAATAGATATGAGAATAGGCATTACTATGCTATAAAAGCTACATTTTAAAATCTTAACATTTTATTCTTCTTTCCTTAAATTCCATGTCATATGTTCAGCATAACAATATGGGAAAGAATGAAAGATTTTAGATCAGAATTATCTGACTGACATTAGTCAATGAGCTCCAGCTCCATGGATCCCTGGCAGAACACCGTGTGCCAAATTCAATCTTTCATTCATGCTGTCATATCAGCATTTCTAAAGATTTTCTTTCATCGTCCTGACTTGAATGGGCATTTTGTAGCAGTACTTTCTGCACAGTCAGACTTCCATTGAATTAGATACCCAATGTCTTAAATGGTCAAGTGTATCGTTGTCTGGAGGCACTATAGCCACTGCCCCGTCAAAATCATTATTAGCAATTAAAACTGAGGCAGATATTTTCAAGATTCTTCACCCTTCAACTTTTTCTTCCTCATGTAAAAGCAGATCTTGGGAGCCAAGTTCTGAACTTGAAAATGCAGTGTTGATTTTTCACGTGGTTTTATTTTTTTAATGATTTAACAACCTGTACTGCCTGCTTGCCTCTCCCACTGGTCTAGTCATTACCTCATGATTTGATTGCTGTGCATGCCATAAGCCATGCATTTGTAACATGCAGTTCCTTGGAACACACAGCCATTTCCACCAGCTACAGCTCAAGTCAAACAGAGTTACCTTTTCAGTGCTTCCTGGCCCACCTTCTCCACTAAGGCTTTTGCCTCTCAGCTTCCTTTCAGTGCTACTGGAGCTGAACCCCCCTCCCAGGGTTCTCCTTAAAACTCCACCTTCTGGAGTCCTGGAACTTGGTTACAAACCAAAACAGTTCTCATTAAAAAATATAAAATAGCTCCTGGCTTAGAATTAAGCTTTTGGAAGACAGAAAGACAACTAGGACTACACCAGATGGTAAATTCAGGTTTTTTAAGCCAGTCATGTAATTCTGGGAGCCCAAGTCTAGTCTGGGGGCTGGGGAGAAGACGAGTTTTATGTATGTACTTGTGTGACTGACAGCACTGTACCCTGTGGTATCAGAGAGATGTAAAAAAAAAAAAAGCCTCCTGTTAATCTGCAAGCAATTTAGGAGTTCTGCTCTTTTGGGCAACCCACGGAGGAAAAACAAGGTACATCTCTGAAGGCTGAGTAGCAACGTGGTCCAAGTCAGACTCCGCTGTGTTTGGGGGAGCCTCCAGGCTGCCGCATCACTCCCCGTTCTCCTCTGAAGAGCATGATGCCCTCCTTCCTGCACAGGCCTGGCAGCTCCCTGTGAGCAGCCTAACCCTGCAGCAGCGAGGCTGCCTGCCATCTGCTCCCGGCAGCATTCCCACGCGCAGGCTGGCAAGGCAGGCTCCTACCTGGCATGGACTTGAACCAAAGCCCTCCCTCACACAGCTCAGCTCAGTTCTCTCCCTCACTTCCTCACGCGCAGGGATGCCGTGAGCATCCCCTCCCACCTGCCGCAGTTCGACACAAGAGCAGCTCTGCAGATCAGCTCAGCCTTCCTGCTCCCTGCTATTGCAAAGAGGGACTGCACAGAGGAGATCCAAGCAAGTCTCTGTAAGACACAGCACCAGCAGATGAGCAACTGGGCTGTGGCAGCGCCCTATATTTGGGCACCGACAGGTCCTGGACATACACCACAAGGCACGCTGGTCAACGAGCACTGCGCAGTGGGAACATGGCCCCGAGATCCCCACGTGGCTTGTAAGCACCTGCAAGGCCTGCTTCTACCGCAGCACAGGGCTTGCTTCACCTTGCTTTCTCCCCAGCTCTCCCCTGCCAAGAAACAGTTTCTGGTGGTTCATTTCCTGTCTGTCTTCATTCCTGTGGGAAGAGGAGTTTGTGGCCATCCAGTTAGCTCTGCTGTGCACTGGGAAACATGTAAAATCATGCCATGGCTCCAGGATTTACTAGCTCAAGTCTGCATTTGCCAGCATTTATGTTTTCAGAAGGATGTTTTAGCATTCACCTGGCTTTGAGCTACAAAAATGTTCCTGATTCATGCTGTTGGCAAAAAGGGGTGCTAAAGATCTCTTCTAATTAATACCCGTGTCGCAGCGGAACAATGCACCATGAGGTCTGAGCAAAGAAAGCAGCACCCAAGACTGCATTACACAGTGCTTGTGTGGCTTAGCACTTCCTGCCAGAACTGAAACACCAGCACAGGCTGACATCAATTGATCCTCAGCCAGAACCTGAGCATTAGAGAAGTAGCGTTATGCATAAACTCCCTGAAGCTTCACAGTGTGGTCTAGAAAAGTTTTATTTTTAGCTTTTTGATAAATTCAACCTCCAAACACAGACTGCAGATGCAGACCTGCAGGTCTACATCCTGCTAAAGTGTCTGTCAGTCTCCCAGAACCACCTGAGTCACTGCGCCTACATCTCCCATAAGACATCACGTATTTGGTTAAGCCTGCCCAGACCCAGACCTCAAGAACACATTTAGGGAAGGGTTTCAGCTGCAAGTTTTGGAACTAAACACTGGTCACAGAAGAGCTTTGGTCCTCAATCTCCCAGTCTGGTGCTGTCCATTACAACTGGAGACAAGAGCACTTCCAAAGCATGCGCCTGTTCCAAGAGCCCTCCAGATCTCAGCACTCAGAGATGAATTCCATCTTATTAGAGGACGCTTGGGCTCACCAGCACAACCTGGCACAAAAGCACAGCAGGCGAGTGATGCTGGCTGTGTGCGTGCTGGCTCCCTGTTTCTCATCGCTACGTTTTACTCTGGCAGGTCTATCTGTGCTGTTTTTCTGTGGCTTGCAGCCATGCGTTCAAGAGGATGAGTGCAGCAAGAATTAAAGGCTCTATCAGTGCGCAGAGGCATTCGGTGCACAGTTTGTCTGTGTGTGCCTCTCTATCCTCACATTAACCACCACATTTCAGGCAAGTGACCCTGGAAGAACACTCTGCCTGACATCAGTCCCTCCCTCACATGGGTTCTCAGCTGGAACAAGCTGCTGAGAGTCTGGGGAGGGGGGCTGCCGGCTGCAGAGACCACCAACGCCTCTGGATTGAGTGCTGACAGGCAAGCCCCCTTCAATGTTCTTTGGCATACGGCCTGGGAGGCAAGATCGAGCGTGTCAGTGAGTGACAGGTCACAGCAACAGCCCACAGCCTGCAGGCGTCCTGCTGCGATCTTGGGAACACTGCCAAAGGGAAGCTTTCCTTTCTGGAGCATCATCAACCCACTCTTGCTTTCAGCTTGCCCTCCTCTTCCTTCCTTTCCTCCATTTCTATCGATGCTGCATTCTGCGCGCTCCCAGAGAGAAATAGGGCAAACATAACCTGATTAACCGAGAGGATTTGGGCAGGAGGGGGTGGGAGGAAGGGAGATTAATACCCACAGACATACAGAGCCCTTCCCTCCTGCATTAGCTCTTGCCTGTTCAATAATTAAAGTGCTCTGCAGTGACTTTGGAATTTGCTATAAAAGCTTCTCGTAAACTCTGTCTCAGCATGTAGACATCAAAAGAAAGAGAACATTCGGTCTGACAAGCTGAAATTTCTTCCCTGCTCCAGGGTCAGTCAGAAGCTTAAAATCACTTGGATGCGCGCCTATGGCTCCATTTTAAAACATAAGGGTCCCTCTTGCTGCTGTTCATCTATCGACAGCTTGAATCGAGCTTTTATTTGGCTAGGCTCACCTTGAAGTGTGGGCTGGAAGTTAAGACAGGCTTCCTCTGCTTCACATGTGGGAAAATCTCCAAGGCAGACAGCAGTTCATACATGTTCATATGAATAAAGAACAAGTCACACAGGCTCTGACTGCCTACCATTTTCATACTCAGCCTCTCCTGCTTGCTTACCATATAAACAGATGATTGAGGTCAGAAACGCAAAGCTTTCCCGTATGCAGAAGGGATGTCTTCTCCGACCTTCCACAGAGCTATTTTTGGCTACTCTTATATGCCTAAGAGCTCTTACAGAGGTCATGCACTGAATTAAGTGCCGTCAGTTCATGCAAGACACAAAATGTTCACAAGGGTTTTCAGTTGTTTTTGCCCCTCATTTAAAAAAAAAAAAAAAAAAAAAAAAAAAGATTTTAATTGTGTCTCTTTAACATAACACCCTATTGACTCCAAAATGCCCAGGTGTTCTAGTTGCAAGGGAGCATATTTTTAAAGGGGCCATGAGACAGATTGTTAGTCATTTGTGAAAACATACAGATCATACTGTATATTCAACATGCATTGGGGGCACAAACAATTGGGAAGATTAAAAATGACAGAACCCCGGGCTGGTGGCAGCCAAACACACAGACAGTGATATTCCACACGGAAGCAGCAGAGCTCACTCCTGCCTGCACACGTAAATACACCACACCACGTCCCAGAGGTCAGAGGCCTGGGCTCAGCTCCGTCCGTGTCTCCCAAACCCTACTGCTGACATTTCACTACCAATCTGGCACTGCCCTGTCCGCAAACGCTTCAGTCCAGAGAATGAGAGTGAAGAATTGGGTGAACCCCACTGCCTCAGGGGCCAGTCCAAAGGTTTGCCATATGGTGAGGAACTGACGTGTACCAAGGGGACTGCACATCCCTGTCACCACTCCAAAAATTGTTCATCCTCACAGTGAGCAAGAGATGAAACATGCCGGTATCTTTTCCCTCCCAACATCCCAGCATTAAATCTCAAAGACCTCCCACAAACAGATAGTGAATCATACATAGACCATAGTACGCACAAAACAGGAATGATGTACGATTAGCAAAAAAGGAGGTGGAAAAATGTACCAGCAGCAAAGTGATCAGAGGACCCAGCATCAAGAAATCTGGCTCTAGTGCACACGTGCACAGAATCAGTGACATTATCTCCTACCACCTCACTTTTTTTGTCACACTGGTACCTTTTAAAAAGGGAAACTGCGCTCAGACACTGCCTCTTAAGGCCGTAACTACACAGGGTCTAGGAATACAACTGAATCTGGACAGTTGTGAGAAAATCAACACGAGGCTGGTGTGCCAGTGAGAAATACTGTACCTTGCATTTGCCACCCAGGACACAGGCATGCTGTTCCTCTTACATTCAGGGTCAAGGAACAACAGATTCTGCAAGAATCAAGGCTGCCCCTACAGCAGCCCAAAGTCAAGCTCTTGTTCCCTTTTGTAACATTAAGCAAGATCCACCATAGTTTGCAAAACAGCAAGGCTGTGCCCTACAAGAATTTGCTAAATATTGGTGAAGCTTCATCTAAACACAGGAATAAAGGGACCACAAACAAGCAACTGCAGGCTTAGCGTAGCACTGTGAAAATGATTCACTGGCTGTCTGCAGGCAAGCAAGATTTCATTTTCTATTTAAAATTTGAATGTAAATAAGAAAGCTGAATTGATAGAAATATGGGTCTGCGCTTGTGTGACATTTCTTGGAAAAACACAGTGCCCTAACGCAAGTATTGTATTTGGTAATCAGTCTGCCTTTCTGTGGCTCCACTTTCACTTCCTTGCTTTGCTCTGACTCTACAATTTGTGAGCTCTTTGCAGAGGAGAGCTACTGTGTGTCTGTACAACGCCTGCACTGTGAAGCTGTGCTGCCAACAGAGATGTTCAGTCTGGTACCTGCTCCGAGTACATTAATAATTTCTCTATGGTTGCATAATGAAGCAGATTACCGCTTGAGATTACTGCTGGTTAGCCACGCAGGCTGCATGTCTCTCTAGTCTTATTTTCCTTCAGAAACACTGCCTCTTTTTAGACCTTCAGCACTGAGTCATGGTGCAGTGTATCATGTTTCAATTAGGAAACATGGGATTCAAAATAAAAAAAAAAAAAAAAAAGGAAGGAAGAAAATAGCTTTTTAAAAAATCATTAGAAATCACCCTCTTCCTGCCTTGAACTTACATCTAACCTCAACACACACACCTACCTTTGCTGTGGATAGGATGATGTCTCCAGCTACAACCCTGAGCCCCTGTGGAAAGCACAGACCCCTGAACACCCACGGCAGCCAACTAAAACAAAGCTACCACATATCCAGATGATGACATAAATCCCTAACAGGTAGCATGAGCTGGGAGAACTTGGTCTTTAGAAAAAAAGTATCTCTTTCTTTAGCAACTTTCTGCCTAGAAAATACATTAAAGCAAAATTAAAAAGCCCAGGGAGCAGAACTTCCCAAAAGACAAGGCACCAGCTTTTCCTGGGGGTAGCTCTATTTCCATTCCAGCAGCATGTTCTCCTGGTAGTACATACGATATAGATGGTATTTCAGACCTCTGCGTAATAACCTCTCAAGACAGTACCTGCCTCTCACATTCTGCACCCCCTGGCTTTGCATTCATCCACAGAGCTACCACCACCACGGAAAAAAAAATAAAAAAAATGTAAGAGTACCTCATGCAGAGACAGTGAAGTTATTCCTCCCTTCTGAGGGCAGCAGAAGAGTTCAGCTCCGTAACACAAGCTAAAGGCCCTTAAGGCTGTTACCAGCCCTGGGCTGAGCCAGGCCAGTTGCAGCTCTTTTAAAGAGCCTCAGGTGTGGCCCAAATGTGGGGACTGAAATGAAAGCAACTGGTTGCCTGTCTCCATGCTATTGATAAGTGTACTGAACTGCCACTTAAGTTTCACATTCTTTCTCCCACAGCTTTCCCCAGGGAATGGATAATCATTTATTACATACAGTCATTTGTAAGAGCACACATTTTCCATATACTCTAGAGAATGTGCAAAAACAGAACATGATTGTCTTGATCTCTGGCCTTCCCACTCCAGGTACAGAACTGGGTTTTATTCCCTGGGACCCACAAAGAATTACAGGAACTAAGCCATATTTTACAAGCTCCAGGAAACAACAAGAGGTGCAAAAGTTGTGCTTTATAGCACTGATGTTTAGAGTGAAAGCTTTGAGGACAGGTATCTTCCATGCTCAAATGTGTCCTTCATGAAAACATAGAACAATTTTCATTCTCTAGGACTTCCTTGACCTTTGTAGAAACGAGAGCTTGGCCACAGTCATTTTGGCACAGGAGAGAATACATAATCTGCTATCACTTTGAATACACTGAGGATCAATCAGATATGCAAGGTCTGAAATGCTGGAAAAGTATCTTTGAGAAAGAGAACACTTGGATGAGACAGGATGGATCAATTACTTACTCTGCTGTCCTGAGTGACACATCTTCCTTTTATTCCTTGGAACATGCTAAGACACACAACATCCACATCTGTTTCCACATCCCTTGATGTGTCTGATACCCTCTTCTTTGCTGTCTTCCCTTACGGGAGGATTTACAAATTACTTATGCTTTTCACTGTGGGGGAGACAATTTTGTGTCATTAAACGTACTGTGTCCCAAACGGCCTGAATCAGGAAAAAAACCTGCCTCTGCAGGACTCTGTTGCTCTTTACACTGAGCTAACCAGCTTGCTGGCATGTGGTGTGCTGAGAAGGGATCCTGGGAAAATCAAAACTGACAGCTGCAGAATGAACATGAATATTAAAATAGGGGCAAGGAGGTCTCTGCTCCAGATGGAGTATAGAGACATGCCTCTGACCTTTTGCTGCTGAACCTGCCTACCCCCTTGAACTGGCAAGCAGCAGCGGCAGCGGTCTGCAGCCCTCTTCTCATATCCCACTGGCTCCCTACTGTAATTTATAGAAAGTCTCCACTTACTGCAACCTGCCAGGCACTCAAGAACAACTTAAATAACAGGAAGAGTTCTGCTGCTGCTGCCAGTTTAGAAGGCAGACAGCATCAGTGGGGATGCAGTGGTGATAACACTCCTGTGGACAGTCAGTAGGAGGCAGGTGCTGAACCAGCTGAGATGTCTTTGCAACTTTGCTAGGCAAAGACTGAATAGTGGTTCCTGTCAACCTTTCCATCTATCTCTGCCCATGCGATTTATCTGAGCATCCCGTTTCCTGCAGTTCCTAAGTAAATGAGTAAATATTCAGTTATGTAAAAGGAATGGGTTTGGCTTGGAGAATCCTGCACAGTGACTCATGCTTCCATGAGTAAATCCAATCCTTCAGAGAGCAAGACAGTCACATGTTCAGCTTAGTCCAGCTACCTCTAGCTACATCTAACAAAAAGACACTTGGGAATTAAAGAATCTTCAGAAAGTGACAATTATTTACACAGGTCTCCATGCATATATTACCCTGGTGAACACCAATAAAAAAAAAAAAAGGTTGTAGAAATACCTAAGTAAAAAATACCCGGAAATAAGAATTGCATCAGCTAGTGCTTCCCCCTGCCCCCACCCCACCCCGCCCACTTGCCACAATGACGGTGCAAAGAAAAAGAGGGAGAGAAGCAGCAGAAGAACTACGTCCTTGTACCACCCGATGTGTAACATGTAATGCCGTATGTGCAGTGATACCTGTTAGTGCAAGGCATGGTGAAATTCATCTTTTAGTTTTCAGTTTCCTTGGATCAGTTCAAATTGTTTGACGTAGCTATACTGCCGAAGTTTGTAGAACACAAATAAGGATTTTAGGGAGTGTGAATTCTCTTCCTGTATCCTACACAGAGAAGTATCTAAAAATTGCAAGAATTCTGTCTCTGGGAGCTTTTCTGATGTTGAAGATACAGCAGAGTATGACAATCTTCTGATCTCACACTACTCAGTTTTGTAGCCCAGCCTTCTCTGACTTAGGGAAAGAACCTCCATCATTTCTATTTTGCTTTACAATGCTGAAGTGTTTCATAATAAACTAATTCCTACAGTACCACCACCAGATTGGTAGATAAGGACCCTGCCCATTTTACAAAGGACAAATGAAGCCATACAATTGGAAGGAGTTGTTCAGGCCTCAGATTAAATCAAAGGGAGAGACAAGACTGGTACATGACACAGCTGTGTCCAGTGCCAGGTCTTTCCTGCACACACTGACATCTTATAAAATAAAAGTCATTGTCAGAGTAAAATCAGGACTGATCATGCTGAGAATAACACTGATGATTTTTAGGAGCAAGTTAAAATCTCAGGTAGAGCAGAGAGATTTCACTGACCTTTCCAGGGCTGGTCAGCACCAGCAGTGGCATTGGGTTACTGCCAATCTCTTAGCTAGGCTTTTGCTCATACAGCAAATATGTGCAGGTCGTGGTTTGGTGTCCTCATCCACCCCAGCAGCACCATCAGATTGGACTTAATCGTTCAGGAGCAACGACCTGAGCAAATGGCAAGAAACGTAGAAATGAAACACCACCATGTAAAACCTCTTGCATATTAGCAAAATGGAGAGAAATGTACTAATACTTTGTAAGTGTTTAACTGAAAAAAAGCAAGAGACACACATTGAACTCACCTTGTATAACTGTCTCTGGACTTTGTGATAAAGGTTTAATTGATATCTCATAGTTTAAACACATTGATTAATGTTAATCTTTTCCTTCTGTTTCTTCTTTGGATTTGATCATCCAAAGCCTGATCAAATGCCACCTGAGGTCAGTGGAAAAGCTGTGCCTGTTACTCCTAGAGAGAAAAGAGAAACGTTTCCACATTCAGCAACTTCTGTTGCTTTACTTTTCTTGTTTAATCTGTGAAAGCTAACACGGAAAAGAGGACAATCAGACTGAGGAAGGGCCAAGCTTCCCTGGAGAGACCCTGTCACATTTCAAGTATTGCCATCCTTCTATCTACACCACCTTCTGCTACTGCGATGGAAGGCAACAGCAGAAAACTGACAGGAAGAGTAGAACTCCTTATGTGTACAAGTGAGGAAAGCTGGCCCCATCCCTACAAAGTCAGTCACTTAAAAGAAATCAAAACAAACCCGGCCTCCATCTTCCATGTGCAAGAACAATGCCCTTCATTTGCTCACCCCATTCTGTTTATGTTGTTATGAGCTTTCTCTGTCAGAAGCTGTCTGAGCAGAAAATCAATGTCAATCATGACAGATGACTGCTCTCCTCCTGAGCATCTACTGCTGCTACTAAGATCACAAATGACACATAAAGGGAAAAATTTGGCATTCACAGCCTTCTTGTTTGAAACCCAGGTGAATTAACACCAGCACATTAAAAGCTGTCACTCATTTTTAATGAAACAAGGCTTCTGATCTGCTCACCATCATTGAGGACACGCTGGGACCAGGATGGTTTTGAAACATCCTACTTTGCTTGCATTGGTTTACTCTACTGAAGGCAGGACCTCTGGTATCCAAACAGGCACCAGACAGCTGAGGAGAACCTGATGCTGTAAGTTACCTTTTGTTATAAATAATGGACATTTGGTCTTGGTTCTGTTCTCAGTAATAAGTAGCATGGACACAAGCAAGTGAAGAATTTACTGGAACTTATACCCTGAAAATCATGTTCAATTTTATATGCCTGAGCCACAGAATAAAAGCAATCTTACAATGCTAACATTCTCTTAGAATCGCTGGTCTTGCCGTGACAGTAGGAAAATACCACTTGCTCTACACTAGTTATACATTTTTAAATGCCCATTAGTCTACCCAACTGGCCTCATCTTAGAAGCCTCTTATATTCAAAATCTTCAGAAACAAAATTTTTTATAGAGAGAAAGCATTTCTTGACCTTTTTTTCCTGTCAAGTGCTCAGTTTCTATCCCAGCAGACGAAGGTTAGCACTCAGCATAGATGCTGTTGTCCAGATCCCCAACTCTGAACAAGAAGTTTAGAGTTCATTCATACAAAGCCCCTGCAGGGATAGATTCCTGGGGTGCAGAATTAAACTTCCTAATCCGTTCTTGAGACTGCTGATGGAACGAGATGCTCAGCGAACCCAGCGTAACACAGAATGACAGAACTACATCATATGGTTTCCTTTCATTCTGCATTCCTGCAGCATTAGGCCTACTCAGCACCTACCAGCACTTTCCCTTCTATACCACAGCTATTACGGTCCCTCTCCGCCCATACCACACATCTCACAAGCATCACTCAGCAGCAAGGAATAAAGCACATCTGTTTTTTGCAACCGACAGGTCATTATACCTAACCTCCTTTGGTAGAAGGGATGTTTTTTATGAGAACCTGGGGTGGTTCAGTACAGAACCCAAACTGTATTTTTCTGACTTCAATTTCATGCAAATCTCTCCTTAGGCAATGTTTCAAACTTTTTCAGTTATTTTCTTACCTGTGCTTCTTGTTCCTTTTATTTTGCCAATGGACTCTCAAAGAAACAATGAGGCTTTGGGCTACCATTCCCATCAGATCACCATGGCAGAAAGGAATTGCCACTAGGATGGTCAGCGAGAAGGTATTAGCATGCCCTGAACAACAGCAGTGAATCACTTCAATTGTAAAGCAGAGCTTGGTAGATGAGTACAAGCCTCACACATGATAAGATGCACCCATGTCCACATACTCTGCACCAGTCTAGCACGACTGACGTCCTTGTTTTAGGCTTGCATGTGCTAGGAATGGGATGAAGCAGTGGAGAGATCAGGACCTCCATGGTAACACACATTCTTCTCAGTTGTAAATCAACTAACAAGTAGGTAAAGTGACTTTAGAAGAGAAAGGATATCCCAGGCAAAGCAGAACTGGAAAAGCTGGTATAGGTAAAGGAAGACAAAGGGAAGAATTAGAAAGAAAGGCCTTCTGACATAGCAAGATAATCACCTCATAAAGGAATTCAAGTATATCCTAGAAGCCACAAATATTTGACAAATACTTGTTATTGCCAAAAAAACAAACAGAGCTAGAACCCAAAAGACAGATAAGACAAATATCTGAAAGGTACCACAGCCACAAGAAAATTCGGGGGGTGGGGGTGGAGGGGAGTGGGGGGAAGAAAAAAAAAAGGTATCACTAATAGAAGAACAGGACAATAAAGGTAACCTGGTTACTCCCACAAGCCTAAATGACTGCTTCCCTGATTTTCATTGAGGATGAACGTGTTAGACCATGGGTTAAAGAGAGGATGTCTAAGAGAAGGAGTAGAAGGGAGAAATGGCTACAACACAATAAATGAAGGCAGACACGTGGAGAGCAGAACAGAGCCTGCTGTGCTCCAACCGGAGGAACCAGACTGTCTTGATCCCAGAATCCTGAAGCACAGTTAACCACAAATCCAGGTGTGAGGATTTTCAGTAAGCTAACTGACTTGAAGGCGTTACCACGGGCAAGGAGAACAGCGAACATTTCAGTAAGGAGCCATGCTGGAAGCAGTCTGGAACTGTGTGTTTGATGTCTGTGCAGTCATCCAGGAAAACTCCTGAAGGGAATTTTTACTCCAGACAAAAAAATCAATTAACAAAGGGTTAAAAGGTAGCATGGGTTTATGGAAAAACAGTTTTGTGGGACAAGCCTGTACTGTAGTATAAAATCCAAAGTTCAGACATGCAGAGAATAATAAAACACAGGTTTTGTTCTCTGTTAGTATCCTAGGAAGAAGTGAGTGAAGAGAGGAAGAAGCTGGCTGTACTAAGGAGCCAGCGGGTGACGGGGAGCTGACTGTGGTGTGACTGAAAAACACAAGTGCATGTCCACTTGTGGTACTTCCAGTAACGACAGGAAAACGTGAATGTTCATGACAGAGGCACCACTGAGAAGGCTGTTTAAAATACTCTGCTGCAGCATCCTCTCTCAAGAGAAAACAATTAAAACTGGAAGAGGCCTGCAGAAAGGACGTCCCAGTGACTGGAGCACGGCTGTTATCACGCAAGACTGCCAGGGTTTAGCTTATGTAACTTGAAAAAAAACAGTGGGAATTTGATAGACAAATATGGGGAAAGAGGAAGTAAACAGCAGAGGAGGATGTCTGGGCCAAATAAAACAAACAGCAATAGACAGAGATGGAAATGAGAAGCGGGTTTCCAGCCGCCGGCCGAGAGGCTCCATCCGGGAGCACGGCGGTGCAATTAGGGGGCCATAAACCCCGAGAGGCAGCGGGAATCAACCTGAGGGAGGACTGACACCAAACCCCAAAGCCCCGGTGCCGGCTGCAGGGTTTTGCCGTGCCGTGCACGCAGCCACCGCCGGCTCCCTCAGCCTTCCCTCAGCGGGGCGGCCGTTGGGGGCCGAAGGGTGGCGGGGCCCGTTGCGGGCCGCCCGTTGCCGCCCCCCCTTCGCCCCGACGTGTCTGCGGGCACGTCCCCGCCGCCGCGGCCCGCCCGCCTCACGTCAGCCGCCCGGCCCCTACTTAAGGCCCTGCTTTCGGGCCCGCCCCGCCACGACCGCCGCTGCGCTCGGCTGAGGAGACCGGGGGGTAGGTGCCCGGCGCCGGGCGGGGGGGCGAAACAAGGCTGAGGGGGGTCGCGGGGAGGTCCCGGCCGCTGCTGGGGGCTGCGGCTCTGCTCCCTTCTGAGGGAGGGAAGGGGGCACAGCGGGGTGCCGGGGGAGGTTGTGGGAGGCAGGGGCCGCCCGGGGAGGTGGAGATGGAGGTGGGGGGGGGGCTGGCGAGGGTCCGTTCGGTGCCGGTTGTTCGGCCGAGCCCCCCCCGGTGGTGGGGCTGCCGGCACGCCCTGGCCCTCAGCCCGGCGCCGCATGGGCGAGGCACCGCGCCCTGCCCTGCCCTGCCCGGGGGCCTTGTGCAAGCGGCGTGATTGCCGCAGCGCCCGCCCCGAGCTTCCCCTCAGCCGGGGGAAAGGGCCTGGGGGGTAGGCAGGGCTCCAGGCTGCGGCTGAACCACGGCCTTAACACCAAGCTACGAGGAGCTAAACTACAAGGAGCTGAAATGTACCCTCAGCTGCTGCTTGGCTCCTAACCTGCAGATTTCCATGAAAATACCAGGCTGAAAACACTTAATTAACTCCGAAATGCTTGAGTGTGGACTCCTCACCAGCCCCGCACGTTGTGCTGCTTCAAGTGCTGGGCACGTGCAGGCTGCGCGCACTGTGCTGGCCCACGCTTCAGGAGACATCTTATGGCGGTCTTTGCTTGCAGCTCTTAGTCAGCCTTCCCTAAATGAGCACGCTGCGGGCTTCCTGTTCCTGCCACCCCAACCCCACTTGGTCCTTACCTGCCATGCCATCTCTGCCTCGCTGCGTGGCCTTTCCTGCACTGCATGAGGTGGTGCCTGTTCAGCGCTAGCTTGAGAATCGAGCTGTGTCTGTGCTTGCATCCATCTGCGAGGCTGCCCCTGCCTTGGGCTCTTCGGGTGAAGCAGAAGCTGGGCAGATGCCAGCATAGCACTGCCTGGGGAAGCAAAGGATCTTGGGGTGAAAGCACGTTACTCCCTCCTTGTCTGGGTGTTTCAGCACACCTGTGGCTGTCACAGGTTAGTTAGAGCTCATACAACCAGGCTGCTGTACAGCTGGTAGCTTAAAAAGAAGTGAGGCTGTGAGGGTTGGTAATGCCACTCAGAGTATCATGTTTCAGGAACACAAGGAACTAGGTATTTCAATGCAGAACTGTACTGTTTCACTTGGAAACAAATCCATAAAACATACTTCAAGGATCATAATGCTTTCAAGAAGACTTTGCCAAATTGTTGTACAACTGCAGCTCTGGAAAGGCTAGAGGCACAGAGTACCAGTTTTTCAGGGCAGCAGAATGCAGACTGACAGACCATGCTGTACTGGGAAGTAGTAAAATGGCTTCCTTTGGTGAAATGTAACATGGATGATCATTTAAACCATTCTGCTAATGCTGCTGGAAAGTTATCCAGCTATGTAATCTATACTGCTCAACTCTATAGTAAGCTTAAACAGTGGATTGTCATGATTAATTCAGTTTTTAATTATTTTGTTGTGATTTATAGTAATTTTCTTAGCATCTGTTAATAAAGTGTATCTGCCCAATACAAATATCCCAGTGTCAGTGAAACCTCTAAGGACTGGAGAGATAATCTGTTGCTTTCCTTTCCGCAGTGTACCATGTCTCTCAAGGATCAGCTCATCCACAATGTCCACAAGGACGAGCATGGCCATGCCCACAATAAGATCAGTGTGGTTGGCGTGGGTGCAGTCGGAATGGCTTGTGCCATCAGCATCCTGATGAGGGTAAGTGTCAAGCTGGGGATCAGGCAGCACAGTTTAGACTACTTGAGATCTAAGAAAAGGGACAAAAAATAATCTGCCTTATTGGACTAATTGAGGTAGCACATCATGAACTTTTGGTTGTACATTACTTGATTTTGGTGCTTGAAATGAAGAAGCTAACTTCAGCAATTTCCTGTCAATAGCTTGTTATTCTAAACCCAAGTTTTCCTTAGTATCTGACACAACATGCTCTGACTCATTCAGCGGTAAATGCAGCTCTGAAATTCCAGATGCCCTTTTTAAGTAGGAGCCCTTTAACACTCCAAACACTGTCCAAACAGACAGACAAAATAGCTTAATTCTTAGTCTGAAGCAAAGAAGATGGAGTGATGGAATACTTCTTTGCAGTGGGAGCTGCTAAAAGTGGTCCTAGGTATTCCACAATGCAGAAGTAATGGAAAATTATATGATAACACTAGGATTGTTTAACTCTAAAATAGGTAGTCTATGAACAACTACAAAGTTATTCTTCATCATTGTCCTGCTAAATCGTGCAACTATTCCATGCAGAATGTGGATATGAAAAGTATATAACTAATTCAAAGTGGATATCCCAGGAGACTAACTTAAATACCTGTCTTGGGAGCAAGTAAAGTGAGAAATGTGAACAGAATTGCTGAAATGGATTGCTGCTTCTAAAAGAATTGTAACTTCACCTTTCAAATTGAGTTCTCTGTTCAGAAATAAACTTACTCTTCAATCCTGGTCTCACACAGGACTTGGCTGATGAACTTGCCCTTGTTGATGTTGTGGAGGACAAGCTGAGAGGAGAGATGCTGGATCTCCAGCATGGCAGCCTCTTCCTTAGAACACCAAAGATTACTTCTGGGAAAGGCAAGTAGTTGGCTCCAATGTACTTATTTGAAAATGGAGATAAGCACATCAAGTCTCAAACTTGGTCATCCAAGTCTAGCACTGAGCCTGCTATCCTAATTATAAGGAAGGGAGCTGATTTCATTTCTGTTACTACAGAAATAGTACTCAGCTGATACTACTTCATACACCTTGTAAAGGGCCATCCAACTAGTATGTTTAGTATGGAAAGATGAACTGAAATACTTGTGGACCTCTGAGAATTGTTTCACAGGCAGTTAGCCTCTACATTACTGCTTACTTGTCAGCTGTAAGTGTGTCAGCTTGCAGTTTAGTGATGGCTTGGCTGGGGCAAGTAGCAGCCATCTCATACCCCAGTAAATACTCAGCTCCAGTGTCCACAGGTGATGCGTTATGAGAGGAGAGCCTTCCTGTTTCTTCTACACAACACTTGCACAGGAGGGTATCCTGACAGCTACCCCATATCTACCTATGGCTGAGGAGTATGGGATACCATTGCCTAAGTTCTGCTTTTTAAGATAGTGATTTGCCTTTAAGGTTGCCACCTGTGGCAATAGGCCACAGCTTTAAAAAAAGAAAAATTTTCCACTTTCTGTAGAAGGAAAGTCTAGAGTAACAATTATCAGTGAAGTTCTAGCAACCTCAAGCTTGAGAATTTTAGGTATCAATGCTAAAAGGAACTGAATTCCTGTCCTGAACCATGCGTACAGGTCATTTGATACAGCCTTTTGTCTGCAGATTACAGTGTGACTGCACACTCCAAGCTGGTCATTGTCACTGCTGGTGCCCGTCAGCAGGAAGGAGAAAGCCGCCTTAACTTGGTGCAGCGCAATGTGAATATCTTCAAATTCATCATTCCCAATGTTGTGAAGTACAGTCCTGACTGCAAGCTGCTGATTGTCTCAAACCCAGGTTTGTCTTGTTTTGCCTTGGCAAGAGGATTTGGCTTAGAGAAGAGCGTTTTCTGCAGTAGGGTGGTCATTATATTAACATGACGACGCACAGGCTTTTAGAAAGTGCTTATGCCATATAAGCACAAAGCAAGAAGTGTTGTTGTCCTCTCCACACACAGCAAGCTGGTTCTCTGCAAAATAAACCAGGTTCCCTCCAATTTGGGTCTTCAGTTGCAAGTGATCTTTAGCAGAAGACACAGTAAGGGGCACTGGTAATTGCATGCATAGTATAAACAGCCTCTTAATTTTGTCTTTATGAACAGTCATTGTGTTAGCCTGCTGCAGGGTCTGGTGATGATCATGACTTCATTCTCTATTCCACCTAACTAGCATGCAAATAAAAATCCTTAGAGATGAACAAAAGATACCACCCTAGTTATCAAACTGTTAATGATTGGCACTTATCTTCACTTTTTTTTTACCTGCAGTGGATATTTTGACCTATGTGGCCTGGAAGATCAGTGGCTTTCCTAAACACCGTGTTATTGGTAGTGGCTGCAACCTGGATTCTGCCCGTTTCCGCCACCTCATGGGAGAAAGACTGGGCATCCATCCTCTGAGCTGCCATGGGTGGATTGTTGGAGAGCATGGAGATTCCAGTGGTAAGGGTGAAATCTGGATATTACATCATTTTTTCTTCCTATACTTTGTTTGCAAGAAACATTTGCAAAGTCTACAGCAAAACTTTGCTCAGAAAGCTTTTGCACTGCAGTAGCTTAAGAATGCAAGTCCTGCTTTAAGTCTTCTGCAGCACAGAGTAACCCTAGATGATCTATATTTGACCTGAGTTATGCTGCTTGGAAAAGGTCATTACTGTAACCTAAGGAGGCTAAAAACTTCTATGCTAAGTTGTTCCCATAACTCTCCAAAAAGCAAACTGCAGAACCAAGAGGGTACAGTTCTCTGCAAGGGACTCCCAAAGATCTGCAGTAGATCTACCAGTACTCAATCAGTTGTCTTTACTGGCATCACTTGATTACTTGAACTATATTTAGGAACAGAATTACAGAGTCAAGTCTAGATGAGGACAGGAGAGAGCAATGTTCTCCTCATTTAGCCTGCACTTTCTCTAGCAACAGCAGAGCAGCACTGTCTGCTTACTGACATCCAATAGGATGCATTTGGAATCAATTTTTATCTTGAGAAACTGCTGCAAAGTACAGTGTTACTGTCAATTTGGTTCGTGTTGTTTAGGAGTTTTGCTTTCATAATGGTACATTAAAACCCTGAAATGTCACATATAAAGAAAAGTGGTTTTATGCTCTTATCTTCTTAGCTCACAATTTAGATTAAATGTAGTAGTATGACCTATGAGACCAAAGTCATATCTAAATCTGTAACATGTGCCATAGATTAATCTAACTAGTTCCTATCTTAACAGTTAACTTGAAGAGGATAAAACTAAGTTTTATTATGTTTGCAAGATTCTTCATCTTGTGAAGCAATTAATCTCTGTGCAATTCTCAGTACCTGTCTGGAGTGGAGTGAATGTTGCTGGCGTCTCCCTGAAGGCTCTTCATCCAGAGCTGGGAACTGATGCAGACAAGGAACACTGGAAGGAAGTTCATAAGCAGGTGGTGGACAGGTAAATACTGATTACCCTTGTTTTTTCTTGAACATGAGGACTAATCGTGAACAACATCTCTAAACTGCATTATTTTTATCTAGTTTAATAAGTGGCCCAAAACAAATGTCAAGGTACAGAAATAGTACAACTTGGAATAATGGTTTAAGAACTAGTGTAAATCTGGCAGTGCTAACTTTTCATTGTTAGTGAGCTTTAAATAAGGAAAGTGTTTTAGCTTCCAAACTTCGAATGTTAGTGAGGGGTGTAGCGTGGACTTGCTCATTTCAGTCCTGTCCACTGATTAGTGAAGTTTGTCATCTTTCTAGATTAAGGCACCTCCAAAATAACTTTCCTACAAACATTCAGTTGAAGCTACTTGTTTTATAATGAGTAATTTTTTTTTTTACTCTGCAGTGCCTATGAGGTCATCAAACTGAAGGGGTACACATCATGGGCTATTGGCCTTTCTGTGGCAGATCTAGCTGAAACTATTATGAAGAACTTAAGAAGAGTGCACCCAATCTCTACAGTTGTTAAGGTGAGCAGCTCTTTTTGCCAACTTTGTCTTAACTGAGAACAGGGGTAACATTCTAGTTTAATTGAACTTGGTTCAGTTTTCCTCATTAGAATACTCTGCAAAACACATACACAAGGCCTACCCTAACTAACTATTCTTACCTACTTTTCAGGGCATGCATGGAATCAAAGAAGATGTCTTCCTAAGCGTTCCTTGTGTACTGGGTAATAATGGCATCACCGATGTAGTGAAGATGATCCTAAAACCTGAAGAGGAGGAGAAATTAAGGAAGAGTGCAGATACACTCTGGGGAATCCAGAAGGAACTACAGTTTTAAGCCTGTTCAAGCAGTTCAGTGTTTTGCAGTTTAACAGGTTTAGTGGTTTGTCTTAATGTTGCACTTTCCAAGTAGGTCAAATCCTTCAATGTATGTATCTCAACTAGAACACAAAAAATGAAATCTGAACAAAGGAGTTTCCTAAAGGTGGTGTTAGGAAACTATTCTAGGATTTTCCCCATGCTCAGACACCCGTGTTCTTAGCCAGAGAGAACCTAGTCTTGTACAGTGAAGTGGTGACATAAATCCAGCATTCAAAGCAGCACTGCCTAGAAACCCTTTGCCTTTTCCTCACCTTGTTTAAACCTTGGCTCAGAACAATAAGTAAGTAGCTCTTATACAACATGAAACCAAAGACTATTTTCTTGCAGTTCAAGGATTGTCAACCCAATTGACAAGCCTTCTCTGCCAGCTGAATAGCTTCAAGAGTTCACTGTTGGTTGGTCCAAATATATTTTCCTAAAACTGCTTTGGAATTTTTGTGTATACTTTTTTTAGAGAACCTTATTTTTGTGTACTGTATCAGACTAGTTGTAAGTTTATCTCCAAAGCATGTTTAAAAAAGTGTTCCAAGTTTCTGTATGCAACAAGACAGCAACTGTTCACCTGTAGTACCAGCTCCAACACCAAATAAAACATCAACGGTTATGTGTCTCCTCAGTTTTCCTTATATAGCTTTCTCTACACTACAGCTCCACTTAAAATCACTACTGACTTTATCAAATACACTTCTTCAGTCACATTAACTTAAACCTCACTTTCGTAAAAAAATTTTGCATATGAAACTAATCTGTTGTCAATTCCAAGTGCTTTGTAAACTTTTTAACACCAGACTGAGTTAAGAGTGCAGAAACATGTACTAATAGGAGTACTTCAATGCTTGGGACTTAAACTTGGTTGCCTTATTAGGGCAAAGAAACTGTTGACATTATTGATAATTATCTGAGAAAAGAGATGTAACGAAGGAAATGTTTTCCTTACATACATGTAAGGAAAGTGTCTCCCCAGCTGATTGAGTATGTGACATCCATAAAAAGTCAACCTGCTGCTAAGTACAGAAAATTATCTCTGGAATAGCAACCATGTATAGTAATAGTGACCAGCATTACTCTGTAAAGCCCATAGTACAGTAGATGAAGAATAAGGTATCTTCTCAATATATAAGAAACCTCTTTATAACAAAGGGGGAAAGGCCTTAATCCTTTTTCTAACACTAGGACATGGCATGTAGCAGGAATGGAAACACCACCTGATTCACTGAAGTGTAGACTTCTGTATGGACTGCAGCTGGTGATGCTTCTCAGAACAAAGTATTTCAAAATACACTGAAACAGGCTGTGAAGCAAATTCAGTAACAAAGGAAAAGCTGTAGCTGTTCTACTGCTTTCTCTTCAAGCTAAATGACCAAAACAGCACCTGGAATGAGAGCACACAGCAACAGTGATTATGAACTCCTGTTTTATGCGTAGAGGAGGAAGATGGTATGAAGCCCTATTTAAAGTTTTTAGAAGATCCACAGGACTTAGATTTTATTCTGTGAAGTCTCACAACGCTTTTCAGTAAGAACTCAAACCTTTTTCAGATCCAACTGTAATGTGAAAAGCCATAAGACCCACCTTTGAGCCACACCTACTATTGCATTAAGACCAAGAAATTTTAGTTTTCATACTAGCTTTGCCAAAGCAGTCCGTTGGTCTTAATTTACAAAAACAAATGGAGGAGGAGAGCAGCATGCTGCTGGGAGGCAGTAAGAGCAGCACCACGTATCCTTATAACACTCCAAGGTGGGTGATAATCTCCATCACAACCTACCCTCTTCTGCAGACTGTGTTGGGTTTAACCATGAGGCTTCTCGCTGTGGGCTCCCAAAACCTCTGCCCCTCATGGCATTGTGGTGCATAGCATTATCAGCCTCACAGGCAGTGCAAATGTAGAGGCCCTTCTGTTTTTCCTAGCATTTTCTACAGAAAAAAAAAAAAGCAATACACAGCAAGGCATAAAGGTACTGTAAGACACGGTCCAGGATGACCATAATCTGATGGCAGTCGATATAGCAGCTAGGTCAAACAGCAGGGCCTCAAAATTCAGTTTCCAGCTTTCATTGGCCACAAGGGAACTGTTACACCAAACGTGAATTATTCTAGCTCAGGACACTGAAGTATCTTCCAAATCTCAAAAGTAAAATGAAAGAATGGTTCGGCTGACACTCCATAAGCCAGGCCTGTTTGTAAAGAAAGTGCATTGTACACAATTCTGTAGAGGAAGAAAATATGCAACAAGTTTTATTCAGCGTAAGTCCACCAGCACGAAGATTACAGGAAATAGAAAGTGCATTAATAAAAGCTAGTCTTTACCAAAAAGAAAATATATTATTGATTCAAAATATCTTACACTTGAATGATGTAATAACTTATTCTGGGAGTCTACTGATTAAGAGAAAAATCAACAGGAAGGCTGCTTCATAAGTAAATCTAACTTCCCAGTTAAAGTCTGAGAATTTAGTAGAGATCACTGAGTCCAGCAGTCTTCCTTGCTTTCTGCATTAATGCTCTCAGCTGGAACTGCTTGCGAGACAGAAGACGTACATGCTGAAAAAAAAGAATAAGAACAGCAGGCTATTGGGAAAGTTCTGATAAACATGTTAATTCTACAGCAATCCACATTTTGAAAACATGACACAGTCCATAACCCAAATGGGATGTTTATTTTTGGGAACACTAAAAGCATTAGTTCTCCAAATGGTATTTTCTTGGCTTATAATTGTAAATGGCTACCAAATGCAATCACTATAGTATATTTTCGTGATTTAATAATTAGTTCTACACAAATTCTTATCATACAGGAGATGTAATGTGTACTCTAAGGTGAACTGAACTGAAGACCAATTAACTTCCCATGGGGGAGAAGATTTTTTTTTAAACCATTTAAACCAGCAAGCTACCTAAGAAGGAAATAGTATGTTTCTACCTGGTGCATCGTTTGCTGAATATTAAAAGCCAAGCTGATGCAGTGACTTGGGGAAACCTTACCCATTAGAAAGAGACGAGACTGCTAAGTCTCATAACACTGTCTTGGGGTCACTCGGTGACAAGACAGTTTTTGCACACTAACTTTTCAGATCCAATTCAGACAACCATGTTGTGAAGTTCCATCCTCTAAAAAAGCATTTTTAATATATTCAAAGTAATAATTCTGTTTTAATTTTCAGTGCCACCCACCACACATGTAAGCTCAAAATAGAAGACTATTAGACCAGACATGAAAACTGTTAACATTAAGAGCAGCAAAGAAAGAGTCTCTAAGAAGGTCTCTGCTAGAGGTGGACAACTAGCTGGCTTCTCAAGGTCTCCTTCCACTTTTCATTTCTATGGGTCTAACACTCCACTGTTTGCCTCAGCTGACACATCTGTAGACTACAAGTGAAAAGCTGAGTACTCTAGTCACCCTTAGTTTTGTCAAAATCAGTATCCAAGTCCGAAAGAAAGCTTGTGTTGAAACTATTGTACATTTCTGATGATGAGTTTGTATCTATAATGCTTTTCAAATTGGCCTTTCATCTTAATTTTGAAATTCCTCTTTTAAAAAAGTTTTGTTTCTACCCATATGTACTTCTGCACTTACTGCACCTTCTTCAGTGAAAACATCATTAACATTAATAAGCTGAACACAAGAGTTCAAGGGATTTAAACACATTTAAAATGCATGTCATAAACCATCCCAAGAAGCCTACCTTTAAAAAGACATCCAGATCTATCACGCCACGTCTCAGTGCTTCCCCAAGATAAAAAATGGTGTCTTCAATTGCATTTTCCTCTGCATATAAGTTCAGGATCTGCTTGTAAAGAGGTGCTGTAGGAATGATAACTTCATCTATATCATTATTTTCTGATTGATTTTCCATTTTCTCTAAAGCAGAACTGAGCTCCTCATCCTTCTTCTTGAGAAGTTCAATGTTCTTGTCAACTTCAGCCTAAAAACATTGAAGAAGTTTATTTCTTAGCTTTCAAGAGCTGAATATCATCTTATGTCAAGCTGTCTTGATAACTGTCAATATTTTTAGAAATGCCACTTGATTATTTATATCTCTATACACCTCCACTATGATTTTTACAAAAGAAAGGGCTAGCAGTCTATATATTTGAGATTCTATCATTTTAAAAGTAAAAGCTGTTTTAGATTATCATGTCAATCCATTACCAATTTTAATTGTAGGGAAGGCACACAAACAGCCTCAGCGTTTTGAAGGTACTACAAAAGGAAAAGCAATGGTTTAAACAAGCTAAATATAATAATAATGAAAAAAACAAAGCCAAATTAATTATTTTCTTTGGAAATGTATCCTTTGTAGTAAGTTCCTAGATAAGTCTGCTGAGCATGCATCACACACACACTCTAAGCCGTATTGACAGGAAACAAAAAAAAAAACATGCTGGCTTTACCACCAACGGAAACTATAATTTAGCTGCATCTGTAAGAGAAATAGTCAACACCTCTGTTTTAATTTGCTTCCCAATATTTTCCATGTCCCACAGCTAACCAATTGGAAGAGATGATTCACATCTGTTCTCCTCATATTACATACAGACCATTATCAGATTCCACTCTTCCCCCGACCCCCTCCATCTTCTTCCAGATTTACGTCCTAGCTTACTTAGTCATCTCTTCTATGCAAGCTTGCTCACATGTTGGATCACCCTTCTTGCCTTTCTATCATACATCTGCAGTTCTGTTATGTCCTTCCTTTCCAAGATAGTGAAGACTACAATTACACACGGCATGCACTCAGTGGAGTGAATGCAGTGTGTAAGCACATCACAGATCTGTATAATGACATAATGGTATTCCCTGTTCTCTGCTCCTTATTTACAATTTCTAACAGTCACATTTTTTTAAAACAGTTTTTGAACACTGAGCTGATTGTTTCTGAAACTGATCATTAGTCCCAAAATCTTATTCCCAAGTGAGAATGCAAGCAGCAGATACAGTAAACAGAAATCAGGCCTTAATGAAAAACTTAGCAACAAGTTCTGAGCATAAGGAGTAGGAGAGACTCTCGTTTGGAAAGGAAAAGTGGAGTTATACAAGGAAGCTGTGACTAAAATCAGCGTCTCTGCACTAAGACACTGCAATGTTCTCCAGTGCTACTGTCGTACATTATTAGCCAGAAATGGAGACACAGTGATTAAACACTCCCACAACATTCATCATCTTTTCTAGAGAGTATGGGCAAAAATATCAATACTGTTCCTCTACTGTTGAACAACAGCATTTTTAAGACATGGCACAGTGTGTTTTAGGATCACTGCTATTTCCAACTCATCTCTCCTGAATAGGTGCACCTCAGTGTAGAAAGAGAATACACACTTGTAAAGCAGTGCAGTGGATGTTTTGGTATTTATCTCGTGCTAAATAGAAACTAGTCACATACTTCCGTTCCCTGCTAGAAATACTCAGATATAGAGCAGTGTTTCATCTCCGCTTACCACTTCTTGATCCAGGCGAGTTACCATCTCTTCCAGTTTCTGGTGTCCTTTCTTCAGGTCTTCTTCTGTCCGTTTCAAGGCATTGAGTTCAGCTTGTGCACGATCCATTTCTTCTTTCATCCGCCATCTCAGTTTGTCACTGACTGCTGAAATAAGGGAAGCTCGAATGGTATCTTCACTGATAGTTCCATCTCTACTGGGTCCTGCACAAGAAAATTCACAAGCACAAAATTAACTCTCTTCCGCGCTGGCTTCAATACAAAGCCAGTTTGAATAAAATGGCTATCTTGCTGTGTATACTTAGCGACACAGGATACTAAGAGAAATGTTTTTTAAAATAGTTTACAGAAGCTGTGAAGAGGCTACAGAGAAAAAAAAAAAAAAAAAAAAAAAGATATACTAATGTGTACAACAAGTAAATTTAAGAGCATGAATCCATTCATCCACTTTACTATTCCTGCATCCACAGAATTATTTTAAATTAAAAATAGGCTGGCGATTTCCCCCTAAAATCTACAAATGTTGGTAGCCTAAGTCTTTGAAAGATGACTGAATTTCTGGTGAACTCTGTCGGAATTAGCAGATACATGTGTGTTCAAGCACAAATAATGTAACAGCTGGCCTAAGACAGAAAATTTGCCTGGAGGTGCTCTATTTGGAGGTTTACCAATTACTTATTTTAAGATTCATGAAAAATAGATGGACACTATGCTAACAGAAATAACGATAATGAAAAAGATATTAACTACTGCTGTTTTCTATTTCTGACAGGGCCTAAGTGACAAATTACTGGACACTGATTCAAAAGCTACAACATATTCTACTCTCCAGTTAGTTTCACAATTATCTTTCTCTTTCAGCCAGCCTAGGGCAGGCATGGGAAGACAGTAAAACAATCAGTATTCATAAAGAACATTTGTTGGTTTATTAACAATCTTCCTTTAACAAGCAATATTTACTAAAACCAGAAATGCTTATCAATTACATTAGCATATCATTTATAGATATATTTTAGCAGACAAAAAGTAGATGGCAGACTTGTAGAAAGATGTTCCGTATTATACTGGGCCTACATTATTTTTTTAATAACTTCTGCAGGATGATAATGTAATGATGGAAGACAGAGGAAGAGGTTTACTAAAGGCAACCATGAAGAACCTGTGAAAATTCTCCCTGGACAAAATATTTTTTTTAAATATATGTTAGTTGAATAAAAAGTATTAAATCAAGCATACAGAGGTGCTGTGAAATCCATTTTACGATTCTAACAGAGGTGAGCAAATATTTTACTCTATTTTAGCTAGAGCATAACGAAATACATGATAATCATGTATTTCATGATATCATGAACACATGACAAAAATCATGATGAAATACAATTTGACCTCAGTTATACTAATTTATCAGTTTCACTTGGTTCATGGTGCCCAGAAACTTCAAGGGAGTTATTGTAGTAGCAGTGAAGCAGATTAGTAGCCACTATTGTTCTTGTATTATATAACTGGTTTCTAAACTGATCAGTGTTAGCTAAAACAGCAGCTGAGGCTGCTATGTAATTGAGGTTACTACGTAGATGATTGCTGGGTACAACTTGTAATTTCAATTCATTAAATCACAGTTCCATCCATAAATAATAGTACATTTAACACATTTCACTAGTCCCTCACCCTCTAAAACACTAGAGGCTTTCACATTTAAGCCTAAATATTACCTATTGCTTTTGCAAGTCAGCCTTTCAATGAGACTACCTTATTTCAAGAGTCTGTGCAACTTCCACCTTTTAAAATAAAAGGTAAACTCTCAATATTGACCTCAGAAAGTTTTGCTTATCTGCAGACCAGGAAATCTTTGATTGCTCTAGGGAGTGTGAATTGGCTACTGGTTGCTGGATTGTACCAGTATTAGAGTATTGATACTCATTAGAGTATCTTTGAGTAGGGTACATATCCTCCTGATAATCAGCAATGATCTGGAACACGCTGTCTAAAGATTTCAGTTCTGCCTTAGGACAAAAAAAGCATCCGAATCAAAAAATTAACAGTTTTCTGTTAGGATCTGAGCATAACTGTTTTAAATAAATAAATAAACAATATAAAAAAATATTTTGAGTATCTGTTGGTATTGTTATACTAGCAAAATGTTGACACGACCACACACCTCCGAGAATCCTCAAAACATCCAAAGAATTTTTGGACCTCCACTGCTAAGCGGAACAAGACTGCATACATTCGACTCTCTTCCCTCCCTATGCCTTTTCCTCTATTCCCATCCGCCTTCCAGTACACAAAACCGATTCCATGCCAGATATTTTAAAAAACAAAGCTATGCAACTGACAGAAGAGTAACAAAGGAAAAAATGTATATCATGCTTACTAATGCATCAATTTCTTCTAAAAAGAACAACACCTCAGATTACTAATGTTTCTTACATACAAATTGCAACAGAATTTGTAGAATTTTAAAATAATAAAGTTCACTTTAGACAGTATTATTAAGCTCTAACGCCATACCTAGCAATCAATTCTACTTTTTTTTTCTGATATTTCTCACTATGGGATATTTTTAAAAGGTTCGCTTTAACAATAAAGAAGGACTGAAAAAAAAAGTCACAATACACCTAACAATGAAAGATCTCATACAAGTGTCAACAGGTACGAAAAATGTCTTTGCACATATGAAGGACTAGCAGTTACATTCTATACGTCTTCCTAAAGAGCATGAACCCATAGCATTTTATGTCACTTCCATAATTAGCCCAGCCTAGGGAAGATTTTATGGCACAAAGCCTGTAAATCCAGAGAGCACTGAAACCCTTAACCTTTACCAGGCAGAGTCTGGTTTCAGACATGACCTTAGAGAAGCAACGAACTAGTAACTGCATCAGGTAATTAATGGCAGATTACGGAACAGAAAGAAAGAAAAAAAAACAACAACAACTGAAGGACTATTTGAAAAACTGGCAATTAGATATATAAAAAAAAGCTACTCTGTATTTTCATTCAATCCAAACTAAGCTCACTAAAGGAAACACCCCGCCACCATACAAACAAAATTCTCAATTTTACCTCCTTCTATGTTCCCAATAAGCTATCATGATAAATCATAGTCTATCAACAGCAGAAAAAAATCTGAATGGGAAATAAATGTTTGCAATTTAAAGTAAAAGAAGTTTACTGTAAATACATTGGATGATTAAAGAGACATCTTTGCATTTCATGTTGCATGAGATAAACCACACACAGCAGGTGCATGACTTTTGCCTAGCTGCATCAAAGGAAGCTGTCTAATGTTAAATTGCCACTGTAAAATCTGGCACTACAACATACCAGATAACCTAACTCAAGACCTGTGAAAAGCCTGCTATAATACTTGGCAGATACTCCACCTCTGTTCATCTTTACTGGGAATGAAAAGGAAGAAAAGTAGTTAAATATGACATCTATATTTTAAATTAACTCTACCACATAAAAGCAAAACTGGATCTGTTTCGAGAGATGCTGCAGAAAGCTGACGTTCCCTAGAAAGGTTCCTAACAGACTGCTGCATGTCTGACAATGAGAGCTGCTGGGGACTACCAGCCTGCAAGGAGCCAGCAACCCTTCAACACTGAGTACACCTTGGCTGGAACAGCAGCTTTCTTGTAGAGTGTAAAGAAGCCACACACATAGCCTAAGAGTGGAAATGACCTCTAAAACAGCCAACAGAGAACACTTCTGTAATTCAGAAAGCTGAAATAACTTGGACACGGAGGAGGAGGATGAGGCACAAAAAATTCAAAATATGACTTGTTTCTAAGTTGTAGAACAACAGAACAATTCCTCAATTTCTTTTTAAGAGTAAGTTGAAGCCAATTCCTGTGCCTTCCAATTCCTTCCTTTGCCAATCTGTGAGCTTGCTTTGTTCCCAAGAAGGTGAATTAAAGCCTCAAAATACACATGGTTCTAGAGTGATGAACGTGTATAAATAACTGGGAGCTTGCACATTAAATTAAAAACCTGTGGATGTGGTTTTTAATTGCAGTGCAAGAGATTACAAATGGCTGATCTTCTGACCAAGGTGACAGAAGCATCTGTATCCTTATCACGTAACTGCTCCTAAAGGACTACCCAATTGCAAAGTCACTGCACCACCTTTCTACTTAATTAGATATTTATCAGCGGTTCCCAATCCATTACACGTACTCACACTAAAAATGAAGGACAGAACAGAAACCAAGCTGGTTTGTTTTTGCCAACACTAGGCAACCAAGCAGCAAAATGGGAAAAGATCCAAGTTAATATCCTAGGTCTTGCTGCTGAAGGGAAGAAAGAATATTACCTACTAACAAGTAGGTAATGTCATGAAGCAAAGAGGCAGAAGAAGAAAGATGCAGTAAAAATCAAGCTCATTCCAAATTCATTGAAAACCTCTGCTTTAGGACTTTTGGAGTAAAAGTATAAGTATATATAAAAACTGAGACTAGTAGATGACTAAGTGTGGACAAAAGCACTTTTAAAAGCTGAGACCATGAACAAAGAGCAATACAATCAAAAGTCACCTACAGTTAATGGGTGAGGGGGAAAAAACATCTTAGGGTGGTTACATGCACTGTTTTTTCAACATACTCAGAGAGCAGATGCAATGTATTGTATACAATCAGGAATTTAACAAGTTTCTGAGTAAATAAAGTGAAAGACAAAGGATGCAAAATGTGTTATATTCTTTCTTCAAGTAACTCTTTTTTTTTTTCATTCAAGATCAGTATTTTAGAAGGTCAGGTTAAGAACAATAAATTCCTTTTCCCATTTTCCGTCTTTACATATCAATTTCAGTGGGAAGCTTCAATTCAAAGAGATACTTTCAAAGCTACTCACCAACAGTAGTCACAGGAGGCTGAGAAGGGTAGTACTGAACACTAGTGGTTGCTGGAAACGGAACACCACCTGGATAAGGGTAGTTTGGGTAGCTGCTTTGACAAAGAAAGATATGCATAGGTGATACTTTGCAAATAGTTAAGTAACATTAGCATATCACCTTTATGTTTCCATATTAAATACTTACTGACATCATAAAATGCTTAAACTGCAGGCCACGTTATACTTTCTCTCTTTTCCTGTTCACATTAACATCTTTCACAACTTGTCTTTCTCATATAATTTGATACCATTTTATCTGAAGCCCTACCTAGTTATTTCCTGGTCAGGCATTTGGACCATACCAATTTCTCTTTAATCACTCAATCTTGCCTTTCTAGAACCCTAAGCTACCCAAAACTAATAATTCTAACTTCAAATGGACAAAAAAAATCAATTGTAACAATCTTTAACATTATAAGAATATTAACAGAAAGACTACTGAACTGTTTCATGTAAATGCAAAAATGCTACGCAAAATACATTAAGAACACTTTAGATAGGTCTATTTAGGAGGCAAAAAATTGCCCTTAGAACTTGTCAAAATCCCTGTTTTTCACTCCTTAAAACATACATCCCAATGCTTACTATTTTTTTTCCTTCTTAAATCTAAATGTTACATACTATAGCAACTCCTCATATGCTCTTAACAGAATCAGGACATAAGGATGTTAATAATAAAAAGAAAAGCAGTGTGAAAACATTAAGGTAGAAGGCAATCAGCATCTTGCTACTTGCTGAGAAAGAACTGTAATCATTCTGGAAAAGGTTTATTCATTTTCACTTTTACATAACATACTTAAAAGCAAATGTTTTATTTCATATTAATAGAACGCTTTTGAAATCATTTTGTGCCCTTCAAGTTCTCTTAGAGTGCTCTGAATTAGTTTTGTTAGTTACTTAAGATTTAGGTATTTTTCTAGAGTATTAGCTACTTACAACTACTTAAATGAAACCTTCACAAAGATGGTAATTACATTATGAAGTGCCTCTTAAGTCTTTGCAATTTTAACCTTTTGGGGGTAAGTTTGACTTCCTGCTGCTAAGAATTTCTCATCTTCTAAAAATCTACCTTCTAAAAGTACACTTTAAAACAATATGTATTTGCTGAAAAGTTCTAAGATCATCCAAGTGAAATTCTGAGTTAAATATTCATTTTCTAAAAGATAGTCATTAATTTCTTCAACAGCTCTCTGCCGTATCAACTTTACTTATACACACAACAGTCAGATCTGCACGTGCAAATATGATACCCAGAGAAAATATGGTTAGCAGAGTTTTATGAATGGCAATTGTAACACTGTAATAAACAGCTTTTGCTATAAAATGGAACATTAATGGTGAGAGCAGAGCCAAAGCTGAAGTACAAACTGCTCCTCTTCTAACTGCCAAAGAATATTGTTGAAAGCAACAGTTCATTCTAAACAACTCTTTAAACTATTACCAGGAGGTACTCTGGTGTGACTCACTGTCAGCTTTTAATGCCTGTGAAACAAAATCAGGCATAGAGAGGAAGAAAACACGTGAAGGTTCCCATTAATCCAACAATTGTTTTGTCCAATTACTTGAATTGCCCAGTTGAGGGTACGTGCCTTTATATAGCAATCAGCATAACCTTATAAAATCAAATTCATTATACAAGTGAAGCAAGAGAACGTGGAGGTAAGTAATCATTTTGAAAACATAATTGTCACACAACTACATTACAGCTTAAACAACAGTAAGAAAACTATACCTTTCTCAAACTTTCTTCTGGCTATTGACAAGAGTTCTGTCCTAACTCATGAGCACACATTGCAAACATAACAATTAGGTGATAAATGATGAGATTCAAATCCATCGTAAGAAACAGAATACGAATAAGACTAGATTTTGCTCAGAGAAACCAATCTGTTATGTAAATGATAATGCAAAGTGGTTAAAATAGTTCTTACCTTGGGTTTGCAGTGCTTCCTGGTGGATAGGGAGTTATTCCACCTGGCATGCCTGGCACATAGGAAGCTAAACAAAATAAGGATTTCACATATTTTTGGAGGAAAAGAACATCACACATTACTTACAATTGCTAGTCAGAACATCTTCCACTGAATATTTATTTTCTTAATTATTTTAAATATAAATTCACCAATGCATGGATAAAAAGTATATCAAATTAAAAATGCAGTGAGCAATTGTACTAAGTAAATCATGAATGCATAAGAAAGTCTCTACAGCAAGAGAACTCAAAAAATGGGTGCGTTAAAGATGACAGACCTGATGAATTTTGTCTCCACATTTTATATTATGGATGAGAAAAAATAACCTTTCCAAGGAGTCATTGTTCCCTACTCACTAAATTACGAGCATATAATTTAAGTACCTTCAGAGTAGGCTTAACGGTTGATTAGCTGTTTAACAATCCAATCACACTATTTAGCAATTTCTGCCATTTAGAAGTTACACTTATAAAAAAAATTATCAACAAATATAAATGTCTAAGGCTTTAACACAGCCGTAGTAATTTCAAGTTTCTTCTTAGAAATCTGACGATTCTATTATTAAAAATTATTATAATTTACTACATAGTTATAGTAATCTTAAGAATATTACCTTTTTACCTTTATTTCTTTTTTTAAGCCTCCCTAGCTACCTACATCTTCAATAACTTTCAAATAATTCAGGATTTATGTTTTTTAATTAAAGTGCTTCACTTCTTAAACAGCATTATCTAGAACTTAAAAATGTGACCAATTGTCTTTAAAATGAAAAAATGAGTCAAGCAATACTGTAATAAATCTAAGCAGCTATTAATAATACAAAAATCCTGAAATATTTTCATTAAAATTACTTCAACTATACTAGTCATGAGTAACTACAAAGGAACAAAGCAGTGTGATGTTTCAGTTGATGATCCTCCCTGGAAGCACAGTACAGGTCACAGCTTCCACTAGAAGTGCACTGTGCTGACACCTGCTGTTCCTGGACAATCACAACAGCTTGTTTGTTACCTAGTGCTCCTATGGTCAGGCAGGTTAGCACTGGACAAGTTAAAAAGCCCCAAACACTTACCTATAGCCACCTAACTCTAATGGTCCTATTTATGTTTGCTACCTCTCTTCTCATATGTTAGAGAGACTAAGACCTTAATATAAAGTTTTTTTCTGTGAATTGTAATGACTAATTTTTTTTAGATGCAACTATGATCTGATAAAAGACATTTCATTCAAAACCACACACAGCCTTAAAAACTGCAAAAATATAACCCCAACTAAAATCAGCTTACCAACAAATTATGTAGAACTGTTATAATACCATTAAATACTCTGCAGCTTATCTGCTTCCCCCCTAGTCTTTCATGAATAGCTCTACTCTACTGTTTTCTTCCCATCCAATTCAGTCTTCTCTTTTCTGTTTCCCACTTCTCTCCTCCCCACCTATCCTCAGTCTTTAAATAAAGTTGCTTCCAGAAATTTATAAACTAAAAATATTAAAATATTTTAGCTGTTTAATATATAAAATATTTAAAATATTAAGATTTTTGCAATAAAACGTGTCCTAAGTCGGAGTACCAAATTAACAGAGAAGCCTGAAAAATCATGTTTTTCTTTTCATTTCATTCATTCAAAACCTGAAGCAGGTTTTTCTTTTCATTTCAGCCAACAATTACTAACAGCTAAACAAATATGATTGTGCACATGGGCAACACAAGCAATAGGATTTTGGCATACAGAGATGTATTATCAAAATACAAAAAACATTAAGATACAGTTATCTGAATATATATATATATATATATATATGTATATATATATATATGTATATCCCTGAATGTTGACACATTAGCAGTTTTGATTTGGGGGGAGTGAAAGTATGTGTGTTGTTTGTTTTGTTATCTTTTTCTGCTTCCCCTCTGCCAATACAACCTTGATTTTTCCCCTGCTTCCAAACACACACAAAAAAAAAAAAAACAACACAAATTCTTCCAACAGATCAAAAAGGTCTGGCACAGCACAAGCGAATTCATTACCCATCAGTACAGAAAGCCACTTTAGTGTAATATAATTTCTCAACAAATTAAAAACCACCACCACACTTCAGAATATTAACGGGAGCATTTGTGGAAATCAGTAACCACAACCACTTACTAGTTGGTGGGCCAGTTGCCTGGTATGGTGGGTAGCCTGCCGAAACAGTAGGCCGAGAAAAGACTGGAGGTTCCTCACCAAACACCACAATCATAACTTGAATCAGTTCCAGCAAGTCTGACTGAGGCTGCGAGGATAAACGAATCAGATGTTGATTTCTGCTGGCAGATAGTTTACCTTACTCTAACAATGACACGGTACCATTCTATCAGCTTCCAAAAGCCATCCTTTCATTTGTTTGTATGCATGTACACAAACACGCACACATGTATATTTAACTTTCTTTATGGATTCCTTTACAGATTGCAACCTAGCTAACTGGTTTTCAAAACAGTATAGAGAAATACACGATTCTGAGCATTTACTTCCAGAATAACCTGGTGAGCATGTGGTGCCATATCAACCATACGGCAATAAATGATTGCAGATGACTGCACAATGATGGATTATAATATTTTCTTGAAGCTTAAATCAGCTCTTCCACACAACAAAAAAAAAAAAAAACACAACACACATCACAAAGTTTTGAGACATTCCAAGTTAATACAATACAGCTTTTGCTCCAGTTCAGAATGGCTCAACAGAAAATAATCTAGCCCATTTAAGGAGTTGCACATAAATGTCCTTTAAGTATAGCTATACTGGTTTTCTCAAAGTTTATAACTACTTTTTTATAGGAATGATTTCATTTCTCTGAAATAAAGGCAAGCTTCGTGAACGCAGTACTAGTTTAAGCACCCTATTTCTTGATTTTCTTACCTCTGCAATCCACTCAGTAATCCAAAAAACAAGTTTATTTTATTCTTACCACCCTCTCTATCTGCATCTTCAATGATCCTCCCGCTTGGGCGGGACCTAAGTGCTGATCTTTCCACTATTCCCACACAAGTGCTGAACTACCACCCATGTTTATTACATCTATTGCTGCTAATCACTTTTGATAGAACTGCACATCTTGTCAAGTTCTTCTGACCTTGTCAGAATATTTTATTTTCTTTAAACATCCATGTTTTGGTCAAAACTTCTCTGAAACCTGTACCGCTCAATGACTTTATTAGTAAAGCAAATACATACATATACTCAGAGCTCCAGCAAAGTTTGCCTGAAGTAGTCTAAATGCTCATGCAGCAGTCCATTTTCATCAGAGATTAATATCAGCCAGAATTTGTAATTTGCCTTGAGTAAATACTCTTATCTCAAGGTAAATATTCTTATCTTCATATCAGTGTTCTGCCAGGCAAGGAAGCCCATGCTGCACTGTTTAATCAGACAAGCTGCCGCTAAATTAAATTAACCAGGCAACAGAGAACACAACAGTGGGAACTTTAAGACATTACAAACAATAAGCAGTTGCATTCTTTAAATAAATGGTTTAAGATGCCAAATAAATAGGACTGCTTTTTGTTATAAATGGCACAAATATCTAAAGAAAGTCAGAAGAGAATTTAACAATTCCAAGTTCTTTATACTTACGTATTTCCACTCATGCAGGTAAGGAAGGTATATCTTTCCATTCGCATCAACATGCT
This sequence comes from Aythya marila, assembly GCF_965140915.1. Classification (NCBI taxonomy): domain Eukaryota; kingdom Metazoa; phylum Chordata; class Aves; order Anseriformes; family Anatidae; genus Aythya; species Aythya marila. The sequence goes on from NC_139046.1 coordinate 20,234,592, forward strand.
TCCCTGTCTTTATTGTCATTGAGCTAGTGGGTTTAACAAAACAGATTGGGGGGTTGAAAGGGTAGGTGTCCAGCAGCCACAAGCAAATTGGGATATTGTAGGTGTTACCTAAAAAGAGGTTTTGAAAGATTTTAGAAGTCCTGTTCTTTTGTGCTCTGATTTTTAAAACTTCTATCATCCATAAATTCAACTGCACTGACACAAGTTGAAGACAGCATCTACTAAAAACACTCAAATGAAAAGTTCCTGATATGGTGACGAACTCAGAACTTCCCTGATATGGTGACGAACTCAGAACTTTCATTTGCAATTACTGTTTACCACTAATACATTATCTCATTTATTCTGCAATGTAACATTACTAGATCCTAATCTGCATTATCCTTAGCTGCAGCAGTAAGTGGTTTGCAATACTCAATTAGAGAAGTTGAAAAACATGCAGCACTGAAAGATAAACACATGTTACAGAGCTGTACAGGCAAGAAGAGGCAATGATGTATGCTAAGATTTTATTCCACAGCAAAACCAGGACAAATATACTGTGGTTAAGTAAAGGATTTCACAAAAATAGTGGTCACGGAAGTAGTGAAGTTGAACCATTAAAATCTGAACAGTTTTAAATGTGATTTGGGAACATAATGGTTGCAATATTGATGACGATGTTTATAATAATAATAGCATACCTCTGTAAGGCACTGGAATGGTTCCACTCAAGCTCATCAGCTCTCTAGATGAGCCGTCGTTAAAAACTGAAAAGGAACAAATAGTGTTTTTAAAGGAAATCCATTTGTTGTGTTGATCTCTGTTCAGATTACATCATATTTGTTAGTGTAAATGCAGAAGTTACCTGTAAGAAAAATTCTGCTCTTTCACATCTACGGACTAGTAAATGGTCATCTACAGTCAGGTAGCCTCTTACAAATAACGTATTTCTGAGAAAGCATTGACTGACTGCTGTCAAACTACCTTCACCACGAATAAAACTGTCTCCTCAGAGTCCAAGTAGAATATGTAGGAACCACTCAAATTGCTCATCATAAGAACAGCTACAAGGGTAATTTCAATTCAGTTTAAAAGTAACAACTTTTATCTGAGGATTACAGAGAATTCCTTATGCTTTCTCCAAACAAGCATGTCAGCAAGACTACCAAGAACTTGTTGGCCACAGGCATTATTATATTTGTTACATCACAATTAAAGGCAATTTAACCAAATAGTACACCGAAGAGGAAGAAAAACCTAACACTTGACTTGCAGCCACATTTTGGTCTTTGTTCACAAAAAGCACAGGAACCCTGATCTCAGTTTTGAGTCACTGTGTCTAGGTTTCAAAACAATGGATTACTCTTTGCTTAATAAATCAACTTTTGGTAATAATACTTATTTTCTTAATCTCTTCTGAAAGCTTCTAGTCACACTTCAAATGTAGCTGACCATATACAATTATTTTGCTAATGTTCTACAAATGTAGACAGAACATGTCAGGACTTATATGGTGGGTATATACTACTTTATTACTACAAACTTGAAAATTATCTCAACAGCAAGGTAACCATTTTCTCGTAACTCATTTCACAGCTCCAAACAGTAGCAGCCATCTGTAAGTAATTCTGTGCTCAACCTTCCAAGGAAGCTTAGGAAGAGAGAGGTAACAAATGAGCTTCATGCTACAGCTCAGTGCTTTTTGGAATTTGGATCACTCTATCATAATTGCAAACTTGCATACGAGATTCCAACCACAGCCTTTTCACGACTGCTTTTGATTCTCTGACCACTGCACAGTTTATTATTACTGTTATATTATTATTGTTAATATATATATTACTTCCATGACAGCTGCTGGCTTAGAGCAGTTCAAGTTAAAACTCATTTATCTTCTACCTGCCTACATCCCTCCTCAATAATTGTCGATCCAGACTGTAATCTATAAAGCAAAGTACAATAAATTTTTTATCATATTTTATTAATATGAACTGGCTCACAGAGGAACCCTACAGGTGACAGAAATAATCACAGAATGGTTTGAATTGGAAGGTCATCTAATTCCAAACCCTTGCAACAGGCAGAGACGCCTTTCACCAGCCCAGGCTGCCCGGAGCCCCATCCAGCCTGGCCTTGAATAACTCCAGGGATAGGGCAGCCACAGCTTTCCCATGCAGCCTGTGCCAGGGCCTAACAGAGGGTGATCATAAGGAAGGTAACCTCAGCAGCTATGCTGGCTCACTGTATTTTGAGAAATCACACTCTCAACCCTCTGAAACTGACCCTAAATAGCATTTTAACGTACTAAAATTGACACAAAGACTTTAAAATAAAGCTAACAGTGATTAAGTCATTGATAATTTACATTACAAAACCTCTCATACCAGTTTTCTATACGCATGACTGCTTTCCTCATACTTTAAAGCACTGACACAAATATTCATTTTTAATGAAGTACTTGCACATCATCTTACTGTACTTTCTAAATAGACAGAAATCCAAAAATGTCTCTGTATCACAGCAAAGCTCAACTTGTGTGGCCGGTTCACCTGCTGGGCAGCTGAACCCTCTTCTTTTGATGAGGGGAAGTAAGAAAGCAGCTAAGAAAGCAGCTGGGGTGGAGTTTAGCTGCTCAGCGGGGTAAAACCCCCACAATTCATAACATACCAGCAATCTCCAGAGTACTAACCTCTGAGCAATCAAATTTTAACTGTGGCGAAATGCAACACTCCTTGGCATATTAGCTAACTTTTCTGTATTACTGTCTGTTTCCAAGGAAGTGTTGATGTCAAAGATCATAAAGATCGTCTTAAAATTCCATATTCTAGCTTTAATCTCCTTCATTCCCACAAAAGCTACCAAATATATGTAAAACCACAACAATTCAGTAACAAAAACTTTGTCACGCAGACTTACCATATGAATCCATAACAGGTTTGAGGTCCTTGTACTGAGTAATGACACTGGTCGTCTCCTGCACAGTGAGGTCTCTGTACTTATACTAGAAAACAAGGAGAAAGAATGTTTTTACATCATAAAGCTTCACTGTAATTTAATTTGGTTTTGTTTCACAAAATAACCTGCATTTATGAGAGCTTCTGGGCTCCACTTCCTATATAATTTACTCAATTTTAACATGTTAAGATGCTTTTATTCTCAAATAAGAGTCCATACATCAAGTGATTTTCGGAAAGCTATCATATTTTCATTGATGTTCTACCATAACCAATGTTACATTTTAAGCAAAGCCAAATACTGGGACATAGTATTTATCAGAACTTCTGCAAAACAAACTGCCATATACCTTTCCAATTGACAAACACATATCTTCTGAGTGAAATTAAGACTACCCACACATCGTCATCCATCAACAAAACTAAATCTACGTCATTTAGAAAAGCAAGGAAAATTATCAAATCCTCTTCTGGACATACAGAATAACCACAAAGTAGAAAAGCTCTAAAGAATTTCACACACTTTTAAAGTTTTTAATACAATTTGTAATACAAATATGAGGAAAACAAAGGATAACTATGAGAAACAAAAGAATACTCTTAGCCATGAGAGTATTTGTGAATCTAAAAAACAGAAAACAAAAACAAAACCTGCGTCTCTGAACCATTAGTATGACATTTTAAATATTCCTGATGCACAGCTATATACTATTTGAACCTCACAGACCACTTTCATAGCACTCGTAGTACAGTATTAATCAATTGCTATTATTATTAGCAACGAGAAAGCAGACATTTCAAGGCACCATACTATCAGTAACACCACCAGTTTCATCCACTTGCTTTCTCTGGGAGCAGGGAGTGCGTCTCAGCCCAGATTTAAGTCTCAGAACAAGAACCCCCAGACACTGGAGGAGATGCTCCTGGCCAGCAGAGAGCTGGTTTCACCAGGTAGTGCAGCTCTGTAACCTTCAGGTGTCTCAGGGACCACAGACAGCGACCCTTCATTCAACCATGACCCTCCACAATGCGGCCTGAAACCCAACACATGTTGATGCTGGCAAGAAATTAATTCCAACATTACCCAAGAGCAAAGCCTGGTGCCATGGCTAAGGGTCACCTTTGCTCTGAAAAACACTCCTGAGTTGTAAAACTTGGAAACTAACACTTGTTTCCAGTATCTACAGAGGGTGAAAAAGATGCCAACATTGGGCATCACAACTCTTACTTGAGGAGGTAGGCTGAGCGTGCCCCGCCACTTGCTCTAACACCTTAGTCTACCAAAAGCTGCAACTCCAGCATTTTACTCATCAATGAATACCTAATATCTATTTACACAGGACAATTTTGAGGCCTTCCCCCAGTACCAGCTTAGTAACCCAGAAAGCAAGTCAAAAGTACCTCAAATTTTAACATGAAAGAGGAAATCTGTCACAAAACGATCCCATCACCCCCAACAGAAACTTTCAAACAAGGGCAGAGTGAGGCCAGACTGGAGAAGGGCAGTGCGTGCCCCCATCACCAGATCTGGTTCTGCAGCAGGAGGGAGAGCACTTCTCCAGCCATGAAAAAAAAAAAAAAAAGAGGGAATTGTTTATAGGAACATACCTTATATTACAGGATGTAGGCTCAAGAAGATTGGCACAATCAAAAGAACAAGAACAAAACCAGAACAGGCTTTCACTAACAGAATCTCCTAACAAACATAAGGATTTGGAATAAGGATTTAAGCCCACTTGTAGTACAAGAGTCCCAGGTCAGGTTAATCAAAAGCAGACAAAAAACTGCATGCTTGCTTAGCAGACATACTAATACTGATATTACAAGACAATCTTTTTCTGTGTTCGTATAGTAAGGAGCTGAGGATTTCCAAAAAATGCCAAAATCCTTCTGGAAAACGCAAGACCTTAGTGACCTCTATAAACGTAACTAAAACTGATTACTTTAAACTCTTGATTTTTAAGTGTTTTTTTTTCCTCCTCAAGTATCAGATGGCAAATGCACCTTCCTCATTCTACATATCAGGTAACACGCCACAAAGAGATGAAGCTTGCCAGGTTCAGGCAGCAGGTCAACACCTTGAATTGAGCTACGTGTGTCTCCTCCCATGCTGGGGCTCAGTGTTTTGATATCTCACACACGGCTACGCCTACTCCTCAGATTTCCTCTACAGAACAGAAAGTGGAGCTATTCTTGAAAAATACAGGCAAGTGCTGAAATAGTAACTTCACTTTTCCTGAACTGCTCGATTCATGCACTTTTCACTGAACTTACCTACAGAAAGTCAGATGGCACTGGGGGCTATAAAATGGGGGTGAGGCAGGGTGGAATGAAAAAGAGATAAGGACGAGGAGTCACTGTTGATTCTTCCTCTTCTTGCCATGTCAGTCATTCATTAATGGGAGACAGGGCAATACAAACACACACTGCCACTTGCTGGCACCGAGCTAGCGCTCAGCATTCCTTCTCGAGTTGAGAAAAGGAGGTGCTTCCGACCCTTTGCAGGTGAAGGACCACCAGTTCTGGTCAGATCGCGTGCCACGTTCACTCTGTGCGAACAACACGACTGAACCTCATCACAGCAGCATCCCCCAGAACCAAGCCCACAGCTCCGTCAGGTGCCTAGAGGTGGGTCCCTCTGGGTCCCTCGGGGGCCGTCACGTCCAGCAGCTTTCCACCCGAGGCCCGTCACGGCTGGCCAGGCACCGCGCCTCCCCTTCCCCCGCCTGCGGGTCCCGAGGCACAAAGCTGACCGTACGCCTCCCTCCCCTTCCCCACGCCCCCGCGGCCCCCCGACCCGCCTCCCCTCCTCATCCCGCGCCCCCCGCGGCCGTGGGCAGCCGCCGTCCCGCCGCGGCGCTACCTTGGCGAGCATCTTCTTCAGCTGGCTCTCCGAGAACGCCATGGCGGCGCCGCCCGCCCGCCCCCGGCCCAAACAGGAAGCGCCCGCGCGGCCGCTTCCGCCCGGCCCTGACGCCACTTCCGGGGCGGTGCCTTCCGCCCGGCCCCGCCTCACCTCACCTCACCCCCCCCCCCGCCACCATTCGAGCGCTGTGGTGCGCGGATCCCCCTGAGGGACGCCCCCACAAATACACCGGTCACGGCCAGAAAGACCATCATTAAACGTACAACAGAAATCCATATGTAATTTTGCAGCGTACTGTTACATCAGGCTTTTACCCCCCTGCTTCATAACCCACAAGGATGGAGTCCATTGACGTTAGACATTAAATACAAAATACCAAGCTCCCAAAGTGCAGCCCCTGCTGCCCCCACGAGCTGCCTTGCAACCAGCCATGTGCTATGCAAGTCCCTCAGGCAGCACTTAGAACAAGGAGGAAGGGTTCTTGCTGGAGTGTCCAAGGAGCTGGGTAAGCTCCTGTCCTAGATGGCGTCCTCTGGAGTTGCAAAGTTAGGAATAACCCAAGAATCAGGCCATAATTAGCTGGGGAAAAAGGAAATACTACAGAAAAATGCCACCTGAATTTACAAAAAGCATTCTTGCACATTAATCTCCAGGGTTTGGTTACCTAAAGTGCACTTTTCAAGTCAGAAATTTGTACCAGGCAGTGCAGTGTTAAAGTATGTAAACCAAATCCAAATAAAGAAAGCACTGCTGTAGGAAAATTAAAAAAAAAAAATCTTGTCTTATATAGAAAACCGTATACACTGAGCAACCAGTTGTGCCCAGCAGATCTCCAGCTTCTGTGAGCAGACGCTGTGGCTTCCCTGGTGCTTACAGTTTGAGCTGCTGCTGAAGGTCGTGAATTGATCCTGCGCTGCTCTGCAGTTTCTCTTGCACTGATGGATCTTCTTCTAGTTTGACCATTTCAATCACTCCACTGGTTCCAAGAATACATGGAAGACTTAAAAATACTTCACTGTTTATATTGCAACATCCCTGAAACAGCATGCAAAGAACACTGTCATTTATTTCTGCTGATCTTTATCTGAAGCAAAGAACCACAAAGTAACTTGATAATGGTAATTAAGCAAGGATATTTCATCACATGGCATGATTTTATATAGCTCACGTTCCACTTTTTAGACCCTGTGCAATGCTTTACTGTACAGAAACTGTAAGGTATTACAGCGTGAAATAAAAAAAATCTTGAATTGTGCCACACTTGGAAGAGTTTCCCTATATAAATATATTAGACTTCTATGACACAGGCCAAGCTGATACTACAAGATACAATCTAGCTGAGGAATTTCTTTGGGAAAACAAAAATCTCTCCTGGGAATATTTTTTTGAGTATTGATCATGTATTCATTCTGTGAGAGACTTCACCAAAGTTACATCATTGTAGCTCAAGTTTACATGATTGATTTTGTTTCTTTTTAGGATCTGTACATGAAATTTTACTTTCTGTAGTTACTCTAACTACTAAGTTTAACTGTAGTTTAAGGGACTCCTCTACTTTTGCATTTAGTTCATAAAGAATTTAAAACTTTACTTGAAAACACAATGATGAAATGAGCTGTATATCTGTACTTGATAACAGTGAGCAGCCTTTTGTGCTCAATTTCCTGTGGAGGAATGGTTAAGTGAAGTAGGTCATGTGAATGTTGAGCAGCTAGGAGGTCGTGAGTTAAGAAAGTATCGAACGCAGCTCATATGAGTCTGAGAAAGTACGTAACGTCTGGGAGCTAATCAGGCACAAGGACACGATATCCGTTGGAGGTTTGGGAAAGTACTAACTGTGTTATTTCGGTTGATGGGAGTGAGAAACTAGCTGATAAAATAGAGAAATGCACTAACCAATCATGAGCTTAGCTTTTGCAATATGTATGAGCTAATTATATTGAATTAGATAAAAGACGACTGAGCTATCCAATAAATCGAAGTTCACTGATCACTCATATTGAGCATCTGTGTCTTCCTTCCGTCGACAACAAATGTCCTCGCAACAACTTCCCTGCACTGAGAATGAACAACCCTTCCAAGTCCTGTAAATAGAAGTGACCAATAAATGCTTCCACCTCTTTTTTACTCATTTGAAATGACTTAGAGCTTTAATGAAGCCTCTTGGGTAAACTTCACACAAAGTCTAGTCTACAATTTTAAGTTAAATGTAGCTTAATAATCTCCTCAATGTAAAGAATCAAGGAGTAACAAAAACAGCTGTTTCAAAGCTGGTCAAATAAAATAACGTAAGAAAATGTACGCTTTCATAAATGATACTGAACTCTTTTGGTCCCCACAAAAATCTACATTCAACACCGAGCACTTAAATCGTGACACATTTCTCTTCGTTTGCCAAATCCAGCTGTTCCTGGGGAGCTGGTCAGCAACCCTGATCACATTTTCCATCTAAACATTTGTATTTTGAGGTAAAACAATCCACTTTTAATATTGGTTTCAGGTTAACACAACAACTGGTTTATGCTTCACTTGGACTAGAACTGAAGGTGGTTGTTGGAAGAAAGTCATGAAAACAGTGCTACTTCTGAACAGAGGCTATCCAGTATAAATAACATCATTACAGTGCCAACTAAAAGATATTAAATAACCCATTTACCTTTGCCAGGGTGGATACCGAATGAACCTTTCTTTTATTTTTCAGTATACTCTCAGTCAAATCAGCAACCGAGAGCCCAACAGACCAAGATCTCTGACCTTTTCCCTTTAGGATTTCCATAGCTCTATATAAACCAAAAAAAGGGGAGAAAGCGATGTTTAGATTTTCATTATTTAAATTATTACTTTTTTTGGTTTATACGTAAAACCCTACAGACATATAAGCATTTCATAAAAACATGACTCTTTTATTTGGGAAACAACAGAAGAGAATAACAACATTCTTTCAAGAAATTTTCAATAAATATTTTACCCACAGTAGTAAAAATTCTGTCAAGGAGTGAATAAATAAATCAAGTAAAATGATTGAAACTTCTGCTTCACTTTGAAGTAAACTGCTTCTGCACAAACTCTGAGAAAAGTACGCCAGAAAGCTTGCCTCCCCACTTTTTTTTTAAAAAAATGGACATAATTGAACTGGCAGCTCGGATGTTCTCATGTATATCCTACAAATCTTGTTGTGTCTGTGATGTTATCTAATGAAAAGACATTATTAAAAACATCAGAAAATCAGCAGGTATATGCACTTACAGAAAAATGAGTGACACACAGACCTACACGTTCATAGAAACTCAGTGTGCGAACATTTTAGAGCAAACTTCCTCCTCTTCACAAAGAACTGAAGAAAAACAAAACCCCTGCAAACCTGAAGTGTTTGAACATGATGAAAAAACCCTAAGATTATAATGGCATTACCTGTTAGCCACCTGTTCCTTTGAATTCTGAGCAACCATTGTTTCAGTTTGATTTGCATGTGAGTTACAACTGGTCCATGAGAGTACTAGACAGAAACAAACATAGTGTTTAAATCTACATCTTAACACTGACTAAAATATGGGTTAGATAAGGTGGGAAAATAAAATAATAATAAAAAAAAAAGGGCAAGGTTCCTTCCCCCATAACAAGACAAATGTAGTTGATGACCCACTAAGGGTTTCTATACAGATGAAATAAAACTCTGAAGTATCACTTGACAAGAGACACTTGCTTAAAAATGAATTAATAGGCAAGAATTTTTACATTAGCAGTAGCCTGCCATACATTATACCACACTTCCTTCCTCTTTCAATATATCTAATCTACATTGCTACACTAATTAAAAAGCATTCAAGGTGGTTTTTTTTTGTTTGTTTGTTTTGTTTTTGTTTTTTTTTTTAACTGTGACTAACGTAAAATAGTTTTACAACCACCCCAGGTCTACAGACTTGGTCACAGACCAGAATATTATTCTTTGGAACCACATTATGAAAATTTTACTACCCTGCTCATGACTACCTTCAATACTTTTCTCAGTTAGTTAAGTACTGCCAGAACATTAAATACTCATAGTCATGACACCATATCACTTTACCTTTGTTTTCCCCTTGTTCACCAACAATCCAAGCATCTTTTCCCAGCGCCTGTACTTGCAAAAGGTTTGCGAGTGTATACTGAAATCTCTCCGTATCCAGATTGCCACCTACTCCAATAACTCTGCTTTTGGGAAACGCACTCAGCTTCCATGACACATACGTCATTACTTCAACTATGCGTGAAAGAAAAATATGCTGACAATAAAGGATCAGTCAAAACTCAGACCAACGGCAAACTATTAATCAGCTACAAAACTCAGGACAGACTTGTTTTCTTTAGAAAAGGCAAAAGCATGCATGAACACTTCAGTAGTTCTGTTCAACCAAAACACCAGCTGAGACGGGGAGGAGGCAAAGATTCACAGACCAAGTGAAGTTCTAAGAGAAATCAAGGGAAACTTCAAAATGAGTCACTATGCTTCCCTATACCAAAGCCCTCATGTGCTTCTAAGTTTAATGCAGCCAGAGTTTCTTCCCCCAGATAAGGCAGGAAATCTTTTCTGCATTTCCACAGCTCTAAATGACAGGAAGGCCAAGAAGCACTTGAAAAATAGAAAAGGGCTAGCAGTGTCTTCAGCCTGTTTACAGGACACACGAGGTCACACATACTTCTTGCCCTTTAAGTTATGTTTTCATTTTTCTTGTTTCACAATATTCCTGACCCAACAGATTTAGATTTTCCCCACAAATACAGCTGCAATGTTTACTAGTGACACCACATTAAATATATTAGTAGTCTGTGAGTCTGGTCACATGGCACATGACACACACATCTGTGCTTACTGCACAGGAGAAACACACACATAAAACAGCTGACAAGACAGCAGCTAACGGATGCTAATCTTGTAGATACAGCGACATTTAAGCTACATACAGAAATATGCAGAAATACATACCTTTTAAACAAAACAAAGTACACTATTTTCTTTTATCTTGGTAACAGTTAAGAAAAACCCCCTCAAAGACAGTGTCCTGCTCAATGCTGAAAAGGAAAATATCTTTCAGAGTAGCAAGAACTTCTGACTAAGTGGGTGCAATCTGAAGTAATATACTTTTAAAACAGCCCAAATAGAAAGCCATTGCAGAGACGGAACATTAGGTGAAGTACCAACGCACCTGGATGGGAAGCAACAAGCAGAACAGAGTTCTGACTGTAGTGTGATACTGCTGGTATAATTCCTCTGAACAAGTCCACATTGCTTTGTATGACATCGAGGTAAGTCTGAGCACTGCCCAGAGAGTTAACCGTCAGCACCACTACTTTGGAATCAGCTGAAGCAGAAAAATCTGGAAATATAAATAAAATGTGTTTTAAAAATTTATGTTACTTTATCAAGTTTCAGATGTAAACCAAAATGCTATCCTAAATGCTTAACTGCAGCATGCAGCTTAAGTTAGGGATTCTTCCCCTTGTGTCTCACCCCCACCACCCCAATCTGGAACGTGTGGCACTTCCACAGCACTTGTAAAACACAGCTCTCCCACAGAACCACTCTTCCCATTTCATAGCAGGCAACACAGAAGAGAGACTGAAGTGTGCCCAAGGCTATAAAGTACAAACTGGACACACATACACAGTTTTGACATATAAGCTTTCCAAACATAATTTTCTTGGCAATGGAAAAAAAAAATTATTCATGAAAAGGTTGCTTTGTTTTTCTTCTGACTTGTAAAAGAAGGGCAGAGACTTTATTCCTTTATCCTTTATTTGTTCTTTTAGCTCAATTAAGGATGTGTAGACAGCTATAAGAGTTCCAAAAGCCTACTTATGTTAGCCTTCCAATACTACCTCTGAAACCAGCTGTAGCCAAAGCGAAGGCCTACTGTACCTACAAAGTGTAAGCTTACTAAACAACATAATACCAGCTTGCCCCAAACCTAGACATAAGTACACTAACAGGTTACAGTACAGAAGCATTTAGTAACACTGTGACACTACTAATAGCATCACCAGCAACAACATACAAGCTTCCATTCTCACAGAGAAACATAAATATGTAACAGGTGCACAAAAGACAAACAGAGATTTGTGGTACAGTTCAACAAGCAGAGTTCAGGAAAAAAAATGTGCTAGCAGAAAAATCTGCAAGGTAAGATCAAAGGATGTAGCACAGGCAATGTCAGGTGGAAACAGAATAATCAAGTAAGATGCTTGGTGTAACCAGAACACATCCCTGTCCCCACATCACATCAGAAGCCTCATGTGAAAGTCTCCCGCCCAATTTTGTCTTGTGGAGGGTCCAAGGAACATAAAAACACCACAGGTAAGCAAGGAAAAATGAAGATGAAAGATGTTCAGTTCCAACTTCTACCGTGGAAGAGCTATCGAGCTACATCACCTCAAGCTCTGCGACTAAAGCCATTCCAGCAATGAGATCTAGTACCTTTGCTGATCTCCACATTTGGCAGAGCAAAGATCTCCAAGTCCATGGTTCCTCCTTTTGCTGCACCTTCAGAAAGATCCAGAAGAACCACCTTGTCTGCAACACCCTAAATGAATAACACAGTTCAACAATAAAGCACAACTGGTTCTTGCCAGTGGTGGGAATAAAAACAGCTTTCTCCAATTCAAAACAGCATTTGTTGTACTGTGTATAAAATCAGCATTATGGGGAGACCTCAACAAAATGACTGACAAATCACAAGAAAAAGAGAATTAGTTTAATGAGCTGAATTGGAAAATAAGGCATTATGAAACAAATTAACAAAAAAATCTCTAGAAAGTAATAAACATTGTCTCTGAGCATATAGCTGCAACACAGTGCAGACCATCTATAAACCCCCTTTCCGGGTGACTAGGAGATGCCAATTCTAACAGGCTGCAGCTTAGGCAACAACTTGTTAACAAAGGATTTTCAAAGTACATGAATTCCTAATTCAACCCTTTGTATTTACAAAAGCTGTCTGAGAAAACAGCAGAAACTAATGCTTCTGTGCATCCATAAATTAACTGAAGGGAAGAGGCCAATGACATAAGCAGTGACACAACTATTGAAAATGCTGAGCTAGTTCTGTGTCAGACACTAAGAACTAGGTTGGAAGCCTCTATATTAATCAGGTCTGTAGCTATTTACATTAATTACATACCTTTGCTGCAACCGCTAACACACAGGCGATGCCAAGATCTCCAGCTCCAACCACAGTAATTTTGTTGAAATGCCCTCCATTTTTGTCCCCACCAGTTTTACTCTTTGATTTCGTGTCAGTTTCTCCTACAATTAAAAGGAAAATACAAACTGATGAGCTATTCCATACTGCATCGATACAAGTATCGATGCTCTGTAAAGGATCACGGCTACAGTTAAATCAACTTAGGTAAGCTTCTTCAAAATAGTGGTCAGTCTGACCATGGAAAATTCATCCTAACTCCAAAGGTATAACACACACACACACTCCTCTCTCAACAGGAATGTTTTCTCACTAAATGGAACATATGAGCATAACAATAAGCAGCAGCTAGACACCAAGACCATAGAAACAATACTCCCTTTGCTACTGCTACAGGCATGAATATATACCAGGGTCAGAAAATCCTGTAAAAGAGTTAAAATTTTGAAAAGACATTCAAAATCAAGCTTGATTAAAATACAATGACCTGAGGTCATTGAGCCAATGGTACTGGTAATGCAACAATTCCCGTTCTGAGTATAACACACAGATTTGTAACAGAAACATTAAGATTGATCAATTGATTTGAAAAATGTATTGCATACACACGTGCTCACAAATGTGTCTGTGTACACAATTACCAGACGAAACAGCAGAAAAGGGTTCAAAGGGAAGGATTTGCACTAGTTGCAACAGATGATCATCTGTGATTTCATTTAAAGAAAGGATTGACTTGAAGAGTATGTGTCAAGATGAAGAACAGCACGGGAGCCATAAAATACCCAGATAAGTAAATCATGAGAATTATGAAATGCAGGAATTTTGCCCAAGACTTAAAATAGGTGAGATAAAACAGTGAAGCAAAAGATGCCAAAGAGCATCCACTCCTGAAGGGTGTAAAACAAAAGACCAAAATCAGCTTGCCACCACTGAACGAGAAGAACCCAAGAAACACAATGCAGCCTCAACACCAGCACTCCTTGTCCTCAGTGCTGCACCCCAGTCGCTGTGGGCTGACAGGTCTCAGGGCTTGTGACTGCCGATGTGAGAGCGTGAGCACATGAGATCTGAGGGAGTGAATGACTGTGATGGGGTAAAATCAACTTGTTTATTCTAAAATCACATTTTCACAAGATTTCACAATGAATTTTCTTGCAGTAATTTCCTACAAACAAGTAGTGCTAAGTCTGCAGCACTTTTCAGTGGGCTTAAAAGCAAATAACCAAAATGAACTGCGTATTCAAGTAAAGAGAGTCTGAGCTCTCTATTCCAAGAAGCGCTTAAGAGAAAACACCAATAACTGTGGACATGCAAGCACCAAAAATTCAGACATTAGCATTATGCAGGCATCTTTGTGTTATTAAGTAATAACAATAAATTAATAAGTACAATAATTAATAAGTACGATGTGTTAGAACATTACCAATATACGAAAATATCCACACCTTCAGTAATCTTTGCAATGTAGGAGAGAAGTTCTGATTGCCTGGCTGCATCAGAAGATGACAATGAATACAGAGGGAGCTCTTCCTCAAATTTTGCAATCATTTCCTTGATTAATCCAACAATAGTTGATTTAGGCTGAAATACAGGAAGATGACAAAACAGTTGACTAGCTTTATCACATACCAGTATCAGCTGTAAACTGGAGCACTTTCATAAAGTGCCATAGCTATACAAAACCTGGTAAAATTATAAATATTGACACCTTTAACATGGAAAGATTTAAGGTAAAGAAAAGCATCACTTTTTAAGAAGATACTTTTCAAACAGGAGGACAACTTAAAAGGAATGTAACAAAAAGGAATTACAGAATTTAAATGACCAGTGCAACTAGTTTTTGAAAGCATCCATGGACATATGAAAGCCTTTGATCTAACTACGTCAAATAATATAAACAGGGCAAATCTTAGCTAGAGGAAAGACAGCTTCCTTCTTAGATGAGCTTAACTGAGCAGAGCTTTGGTGATTCAGTTCTTCTTTAGGCAAGAAGACAGACGTTTGAGCAATAGAAACAATTCCCATGGGAATTTCTCTATTAATCATGGAAAATATATCCTATCCTTTTTAAAAAACTAGTGTTCATTAAATCACTTTTGCTGGCCTGACATAGTTACATTTAAGGAAGTTATTTAATGGTGCATAAAGTTATTTAGCAACAGCACTGGCTTTTGAATCTCTGTTCTAATGATTCACATAGTTCTATTGAAAAAAGACATCCCCAAAAAATCAGAACTTCCACTGAACCTTCCAGGGATACTCAATTTGTCTACTATTATTATTCATTATTCACCGAAACAAAGGGAAAAACATCAAAATGTCCACACAGGCCTTACAATACTTTGTAACAAACTCAATCCCATTTTTATTCAGCCTGAAATAATTGTCTTTAGAATCAACTGCATTTTTCCTTATGATCACCTCATACTGGCTGAAAGCTGTAATTTCAAGAGGTGCTAACATTCTGCTTCTCTTTGCATAATCATTTCTATGTTGTTTGTTAAATGTGTAAACAAAAAGCCCCAAACCCTATCCACCCCTCTCCATACATGTATAACATCAGACATCATTCCCAGACACCTTCCCCTGCTGCCCCTCTTACATGGCTCCAATTTTGCAGGTAGGGCAAATAAATCCTGCCATGAGCATCAACATGCTTTCCCACTGAAATGCCCATGTTCACAGTTGGCTTCAAGAAGCAAATGGGGGGAGCAAAGGGATGAGAATCCAAAATCCACAGACGAATAGGTATGTTATAGGAATTACCTGTTCAACACAAACAAAATCATTACCAACCTCTGCACTGAGAAGAAACAAAAAACAGGTGTGCATGCACATGATTCACATTTCATAATAACAAAGAAAAAAAGCCAGACAAATCACTTTCTAGTTTTGCACTCAAAAGCATTTATGTTACTTAGGCCACTTTACAAAAGCAGACTTGTCTGGATCAACTTGACATGCCATTGATTGAGTCTTGATTAACGTAAGTTTTTTTTTTTCTCCTTGTTGTTTTTTTCCCTTGGGTACTCTCTGTCAACCAACGTGTCCAGTTTTCTAGGCAAATAAATTTGTCACACTATATGATTTATTTATTTATTTAATTGACTTATCTTATAATGCCTTATTTCAACATCTGTGTGTGCATGAAGATACTTGTTTATGGAGCAGAAGCAGCTTCTGTCAATTTAGGCAAAATCCTTTATAGCTACCTTTAACGAAGCTGCAGTTCGGAAACCAACACCAGCAATACCAGGATCCCAAAGGCACGACACAGACTTGTATTCATTCACATTCTTGGGTATTTGATCCTATAGTGTGTGTACATTAGCCCTGAGCATACCCAAAATGAGAAAGGGTACCTCATCTCACATATGCATTCTAACACAGCTTAATCTAATAATTTAAAGGCATGGTTTTCATGTTTGATTTTAACATTCCACTTCATTTACAACACATTCAGGAGCAAACTTAACTCATTTTGGCTGCTGGAAATGAGTAGCAGCACTCTTGCTTTTTCCCCACTTCTCCCATCTGGCTGCCAGAGCAGAAAAGCCATCTCTACTACTTCAGCCACACGTTTTTCTAAGATTCTCCATGACCAATCAGTATGGTATGTTGTTGGGAGGCGGTACCCAGCACATTCTATAATTAGACTCATAACTAGTAAGGAAATTACATTCAATTACTCTTACCATATTTCACTGGAACTGTACCACTGAAATTCAGGAGGTCTTTCTGGGATCCATCTTTGAAGGCTGAAATTAAAAATCAAAATGGTTATGACAATCCCATCTACAACTACAAACATACACTGCTATTTTTTCTTTAGAAATCAAATACGTTGCTCTAGTCACCAATGTTACAAAAGTGTTGTCCGTCATATCCATCTGTCCATCATCTCCCTCCTTCCCCCCCGCCTTGTCCTCCTTTGTGGTAATTCCTTAATGGAATCTTAATGAAGACTGGGCTGGTAAAACTAAGGATATCACTAGTCTGAAAATCTGGTGTGATAAGAACATTCAGTCTTTCTGAAGGAACCTAGATACTAGATTTGACAAGCTAAAGACATAAAACTTCCTTAAATAGAATCATGGGATATGGGAAAATGCTGTTACACATAAAGAAATTTAAAAAATCAATCTTCTACAGTTATTGACACATTAAACTTAGTTTTTTATACATCTGCTTTCTTCAAAAATAGTCGCATAGCAAGAGGAATTTTGCTGCAAGTCAGAATAAAGGTAGGAATGCACCTGGAAGACATTCACATTATACACCATCTGAATTGATGGCAAGAAAGAATCATTCAAAGTAACTGTATCACTTCTTACTGTATGTGTTCATGGAGAACGTGAAGTTAGGGTAGGTCTTGTTAACAGTCTTCAGTTCTTCTATGGTCAGGTCCCTGAATTTATACTGAAAAGCAGAGACAAAAAAAAAAATAATCAGAAAAAAGTTTCCTTTCAAAGGCCATTTCTTTCATTACCAGAGACAGGGAGACGGAACCAAGAGAAATTAGAAACAAAAGAAGGGGCAGAAAACAATTACTTGTAGCATTATCAATAGCTTTGGCATGAGATAAATGTGTTAAACAGCTGATACCAAAAAAAGCTTTGAAAGAATCACGGGTCTGCTGTTGCAACACGAGAACTCAGTTTCTGACCTCATTCTGCACATACCATTCCTCCTCCTCCTTGTCTGTGTGAGCACACAGCCGCTACAGGGAGCTGAGCCAGGGCTCACTGTGCTGTGAGACTTGCCACAAAGCAGCACCTAAAACCCATCTGCTCCTCAGTAAGACCCCCCCACCAGAACCATAGCTAGAGCTGCTTACACAGCACCATTATTTTCCCCTTTGCATGCGAAAACACAAAGCTGCGGACAAGAAATGCCCTTTAGTCAGCTTCTTGGTGTTCAGTCTGACGGGATGCCGCAAAGACAAGCGCATAAAACTCAAAGGTGCACAGGCGAGGAGCAGCCACGCAGCCTGCATGTAACACATTCTCCTAAGTGTTGACACACCTGGCTGTGAACCAAAGCCATCCCTCCCCAGCTGACCCCATATTCATAAAACAAAAGATATATTCCTATTAAATACGTTGTTTTCCTATTAAATACGTATTCCTATTAAATAGGTTGCAAAGTCCTTCTGAGGTGTATCAGATATGGAATGTCTCACGTTGTGAGCCTGGCGTTTAAGTATGCATAGCTCAGTTTCTCATACAAAAATTAAAAAGTTTTTACCTCACGGGGATGCTACGAAAACAAATCCCTGCCTGAAGAGCCCCTAGATGGCAGGCAGAGGCTATCAAACAAGCCCCCAGGACACTGACAGCCCTTCCCGAAGTCCCACTGCGCGCCCCCACACTTCGTCCCCAGCCCCACCAACACCCGAGCCACCTGCAGCACAGCCTTAGGGCGGCCAGGTAAACCGACCCCGCTCCCCCGGCAGCGACCCCAGGGCTGCGGAGCCGATCGAGCCCCGCCACCCCAGCCCCCTGCCACGCTGCCCGGCGGCCCCCCGCACCCTGCCCAGCTGCTTCCTCAGCTCCTCCGCCGCGAACGCCATGGCGCCGGCTGCCGCCTCCCAGCCGCCTCAGCGCCGCCCGGCCCGGCCCCGCGTGAGGGCAGGCGGCGGCCTCGCCTCAGGGCCGCTGAGGGGCGCCGCTGACTTCTGGAAGCTGACTTGTGGCAAGTCCCCGTGAGTCACCGCAGCTCAGGTACGTACTTAGCTCCGGACTGCCTGTATGCGTGCGTATCTCTCGCTCTAAGTATTTCTGAAGCGTTAGTGCCGCAGCACCTACCCAGTTGCTCCCAGTTGCAGACCAGTCAGCGAGGGACGGGGTGTGCAGACCCCACTGGCAGAGAAGCTCCCCCTCGGGCAGGCGATGAGTTATTTCTGCATTGATACAGGCGTAAGGGGGCGTAGGACACCACCTCGCAGTTTTCGCCTTCCCAGACTGATTTTTCACTTTTCCCAGACAAATTGCTGTTTTTTCCTGGTGGTAAGTAAGGGAAGTTTTGTGCTTATTAAGGGTATCTCAGCATGTCTGAGTTATCCAGCTGCACCTCAAGGACTGTGCTCCTCAGGGATGCTCCAAGTTCCCAGGGCAGCAGACATTATCTTCTGTATGTTTTTTTAAGCACATTTCTTTCTCTGTCAATATTTTTCCCATTACAACTGGGCTGCCTTTTTGGCTGCTCCCATCAGTAAAACACTGAGACACGTGGCAAGTCATACGTGTAGGTAGGATGTCCAACTCTTTGAAGAGGAGTTATAGGGAGGACAGCCTTTCCTCCTGCCTAGCGGTCTCACTTCGGTCAGTCCTGCCCTTTCCCAAAGCCTGCGTTTGTGCAGAAGCTGCCAACCTGCAGGAGAGCAACTGAAGGACAAAATGCACAAAATGGCAGCAGCAAGCAAGTCCCCAAGCCCTACAAAAATGCTATGGTAAAGAGCCTCTCTAAAAAGTGAGAGGCTCACTTTTTACATATCCTTGGCCACTTGGGTTTTGTGGCAGGATGAATCGTGACCTGAGAACTCTGGACTGGGATGTATACAACAGTTACCTTTACTACAGCCTCACAGACTTGAAGGCTGTGTACTTTTCTGAAGGGTGAAATATGGTGAATCCCAAGATGAGCTGTTACAGAATGACCTGCATGAACATTAGAATAAGATCCTTTCAAATTTTTTGTCTCAAAATGTCTCAAAAATTTCATTTTTTAATTTCTTTATATTTCACAGTAAAGACAACTAGGCAAATCTGAAAGATACGTAGTATTAGACACTTAGTGACTGAAATTTGGTTAGACACTTGGTAACACTTCGTGCAATATAGCCAAAATAATTGTAGAAACTGGAACAGTAACTATATACCATTGGTAGTGATACACCACTGTCATCTCAAGGCTTAGGAGTACACCATTGCCATGAGGCTTACAGGTCATCCCTGACTAAGCATGCACCCAAACTACAAGGCCAGATTGCTTGATATTCACTGTTTGAACTCTGCTTTAAATTCAGAACAGTGCCTGTGCCTTCTGACTCAAAATCTGCTCTACACATAATATGCAAGGAATAACTCCATATTGAATTACATATCCTACTGCCAGCTAATCTTGTGGTGATTAAATATCTTCCTAGCAAGCTGGTGTTCTGCCCACACAGATAATGGCCTTGCTACCCCACACACCACCCTCCAGCAGTTCCTCCCTCACATCATCTCACAGGTTGCCATTTCCAAAAGTACATCTTGACATACAGAGCGGAAAGTTGCCCAGAGAGGCAGCTTAAGAAAAATACTTCTCCAAAAGGTGGCAGAGTCTTATTATAAGCCCAACCTGATCTGATGAAAATTATAGTTTTCATTTAAATCAGTAGTTATACCAGGTTGCACAGGTTAAAGACTTGATTTCTACCTTTTCATTACTGAAATTCCCTTGTGTATTTCAGCTTTGGAAGCTAGCTCCTGACTTCCCTAACCCAGCACCTCCCACTGTATTAAGCAAAAAGAAAGCTAGCAGTATAATTGCCATTCCTAGAGATGTTTTCTGCAGGTTATTGGCTTCATTGCTGTATGCGTACACCCTCACTGCAGTCAGCTTAAGTATGACACAGGCCAGAAGTGCTGGGGATAGTGAGGTTGAATGTGGCCAGCTGGAGAGCTACTGATAGCTCCAAGAGCAGCAGGGGTGTTCTGGTAAAAGCAGTTCTGAAGATAAACACACCTTGCCTTAGCCCCATCTTGAAGCCATATGTGGGTGGTTTCAAGACAGTAAATGGTATCTGCCTGCCCAGCAGCTCATATGCAAGTCTCCACCACAGTGCTCTTAAATTATCCAGCACTGTCTCTGCTCTAGAAAAGCTTTCACATGCACATTTACTTTAAACACAAATCATCTGGTAAAGCCAGCGGGACTGGTAATACTGTGTTCTTCTAAGTGTGCCCGTAGCATTTTGCATATATTACTACCAATCAAGCTTCAGCAACTTCCTTAAACTGGTATTTATTGAGCAGGCACCCAATATATCAAACTTAATAAATTAAGAGCTCCTATCTCCATAAAAGCTTGCCCTGTGTATTCAAAAACAGCACTTTGTCAGCACTAAGTGTATAATACTGAGATATTTTCTTTGAGACTTGATAGAAGACATGGCCGGTTAGACAGAAAATAAGCTGTGGTTTCACAGGTGCTGAGGGAGAGAGCAAAATAAAATGAGAGGCTCCTGGAACATGGAGCTAGTTGTACTGCATGTGGCCTGTGAATTTTATTCAGTTTTACACAAGAGGAAAATGGCATCATCTTCTGTGTCCTAAAATGTCATACTTCAGACACTGGCCTTAATCTTCTGGTTAACCTTGGGCATTCTCTATTTCTGTGCTACCTTTGAGCAAAGCCAAAGGAAAAAGTTGTCAGGAACCTTTCTCCAGTGGAGAAAATCATGCAATAATGAGCTGTCCAAATTAAGAGTAATGGAACAGAAATTAAAGTTACAGAAGCTACATGCCATGTGCAATATTTTCCACTTCTGAAGTATACTTCTGTGATCATCCCAGATACTGAAGGTCTGGGAATAAATGAAGACTAAGTACACTGCAAGTGGCAGGGGAACAGCTTCCGCACAAAACCCATCAAACTGGCTTTAGCTCTGGACATATCACAGGTAAAATCATCATTTATCTCACCGTTCACCTTTGTTCTGGACAACCATGTGATCTGAGCACAATCCATACGATGACTAGCTCATTTTATCACTGTTCCATTATCTGTCAGTTTAAAAGCACAATCCAGCCAAGACTGTATTTTAACCAGCAGTTTCACACAACTTCAGACTTCTTTGCCAACTGCACGAGGCATCGATCAGTCTTCCACAAAACGGTTCATTTTTCCTGCATGCTGCCTTCCCTTTGTACACACAGCACATAAACAGAGGTGATATGAATAAGGGGTTTGCTGGTTTGCACACTGTGGCTGGGGGAAGAGGGCTGTTAACGAGTGCGTCGCTCTGCCTGAACTCTGAAGATTCACCTTGCATGACCAGGCTGTCTATACATCAGTGACAGTCGTATTTTACACCCCCATAGAGGTCTCAGGAACAAAATTCCTGCACACTCCATAAAAATAAAGACCTGGATAGAGCAGTTTGCCTCCTGTTAGTGCCTCTCCTGTACAAAAAGCAATTATAAGCAGAGTCCTTTATCAGTTTCAGGGCAGCAGGTCAACCAATAGGTGTACTGCTAACATATACACCACTTTGTCAGAACAAGAACTGAATATGCTGAGACCAAAAAAGAAGCTGGCAGGGAGAATTATTGTGACAGGGAGTTGACAAACTCAGAGCAACCATTATAAATCCTTTGTTGCATCCTTCAAGGAAGCTAGTTACCTTTCCATAAATAAGTCCACAAAAGAGGTTAAAATGTTGACGAGTATAGCCAAGGCACTGAAAAACATCCTCGTATTCTCAGCATGATTACATATACACTCTTATTCTGAGGACATTATAAAACCTGCAACACTGTCCTCATTAAGTATTTTCCAGTCAGAAGCAAGCCCATGCCTTTACTAAGGAAAAAGGAACAAAACCAAAGCTCTTAATTCTCTTTAAGTTGTCAGTTGCTGCATTCACGCATGGTATGATAGGGGATGACATCAGATGAGCCTTTTCTCAACTTAGTAACACAGAGAAGGTGGGCAGATGTTACATCCAAGGTAAAAAAAATAAAAAATAAAAATCTGCCAATGCAGGGAAAAGGATATAGGTAAAAACGAAGACTCACAAAAACCTTGCATTTGAATAGAGAAAATCCCAAAGGAAATTAGGCATCAGCTGGTTTGGGAAAAGCACTCATTAACTGCAAGCAGCGAGATTAGAACTAAATTAGGGATATGTATTATTACCTCAGAAACCTCTTCTGTTTTTAGTTTAATCCCACAAAGTACGTTAACCATGGTATGTCAGAATTTTTTTGGATTCCTAGTTTCGTGGAAAAATAAATGTTTCCATGTGCATTTAAACTAGTAGGTAAAAGAACATTTATTGGATGACTAAATCACAGTTCTGCCTTATGGAATTAAAATATTATTTAAAATTAAAACTAAAAACTGCCCTCAGTTTTTTTTATTATTTATTATTTATTATTATTATTTTAATCTGAATAAAATACTTTTGTTGCTTCCAGAGAGGTATAGCTTTATTGGCCAGATTAAGACAACTCAATGTAAAATTTCCATCTGCCTGAACAGAATATATTTGCTTTAAAATAATGACTGATTAGAACTAGGAAGGTGCATGAAAAATCTCAGGGGGATTCCATACAAGGTAAGACCAAACAGGCTAGGATTTCATGCTTGCAAAGCAGAGCACTGGTTGGGCACCAATCAAATGCTAAGTGACTTTATATATGCACATACATATATATATATATATATATATATATATTTTAAGCACAACAGTGTGCAGGTGTTCCCTTTTCAAGGAAAGAGGGGCAGATGGGCTCAATTTGATGATGGGTATTCATTTATCTATTTGGAAGTAGTTCACAGTGCTAGCTAATTAGAACTATCATTGTTAGTTACCTCCAACTGTCAAAGCAGTAAACAGTTGCACAGCAGAGAACAGTAGAGGAGGTTCAGGTTTCTCACATGGGAATAGAAGAATCTGAGAAGGATGCTGCTTATGAAACTGCAGGATGAAACACCGTACTCCCGTTGGAAGAGATGAAAGGCAGCTTGTATGCTTGTTTATATTCCCATTCTGAAATGCATGTTCCTTCCTTCAAATATAAATTAGGTTAGAAGACTAAACTGTAGGAGACAGCAATGAATTTCAGCTCTTTTCTGAGTGTTAAGCGACTCCATCAATTTTTCATACATTCTTGCTGGCTGCATGAGAACAAGAGAAGAATTTTTCTTGGAGAACATTCAGCCTAATGCTGTTTTATGTGACACCTCTGAGGAAAACAGCAGAAAACAATCTGAAAAGTCTTCCATAAAGGAAACCACTGAAAAATAGCAGTGAAATGTTTAATGCCTGTAATTTATTGTATACATACTCTGCAAAAGTTTTATATGCATTTGGTGTGTGCAAAAGTATACACTTTCTTGACAGCACCAGAAAACAGTTAAGCTATGTACGTTTTTAAACCTGATTTGTCACATTGTGTAAAAAGACATTGTGCACAACTGATATCCCCAAAGAAAACCATTGGCTAAAACTAGAAGCACCCTTATTTACACACTAACACTTTAATATTGCATCACACCCACTCACCAAAATAAATAGAAGTACATTCATCACAACTTAAACACCAGTCTCTGCATATATTTATTTTCTTTCTGACATGTTTTGGTCTCCAGAAATATGCACGCT
Source organism: Aythya marila (assembly GCF_965140915.1). Lineage (NCBI taxonomy): Eukaryota > Metazoa > Chordata > Aves > Anseriformes > Anatidae > Aythya > Aythya marila. The sequence continues at coordinate 20,258,946 of NC_139046.1, forward strand.
ATATCTAGAAATATGCATCAGCTACTAGATTATGTTACAAAATGCAAAAAAAATAGAAAATTAGTTTTCCTGGACAATATTTTGGGCTTTACACAAAAATAAATCCAGATTTCCATAGAGATCTCATATACTTCTTGAAAGATTTTTATTTTATGCACAGCACAGAGTTGCACAGTAAGGCTTCCTGTGATATGCAAAACCCTGGCCTCCAAAAAGACCGCTGTAAAGTGAAACACAGCTCAAGTGTAAATACAAGACATTTTCAAAAAGTAGTCATCAATAGAAAGTGCCCTTCATTTGATTTAGCGTTATCAGTAAAGAAGTAGCTACTGTAATTGTGCAATCAAAGCCAGACCTGGAAGGGTTTTATGCAAAGTATGTCACCATTTCACACTATCAAGTTTAAGGATATAGAATCTGAGATAGCAGAAACTGACCAACCTTTTTATACTCCTACATTCATTATTTTTTGACACAATTTAGTATAAAAGGCACATTGTCAAACAGTGAATTAAAATCTAAAAACCAAACCAGAATTTCATTACATACAATTAAATCATTAGATCTTCATAAACCAATATAAGCATTCTTTCAGGTTTTCTTAACTTCAAATTCTGATGCACTTTGGATGAGTACCGAAGTACTCATTAGATTAATAATATTAATCCGGAAATCAGCAAACATGTTTTTGGATACAAGGTCCTTCCTAGACGATTTACAAAGATGCAGCAAATGCAAACATTAAAACCCAAACATTGTACAAAATTTGAGAAGCATTAGTATCCCATGCCAATTATGAGAAAGTACTTCTTGATTGTAAAATTACAAACGTGTCCTTAAATAATTTTTCATATGAAACAAACAAAATTAAGCAATTATTATTGTGCGAAGAAAAGTTATACAGTGTCTTAGGGAGGCTGGCAGAGCAGAGTACATTCCAGTCACCATCTAAAAAGACCAATGACAAAGTGCTTTACAGATTAGGAAATTTAACTGTGTACAAAGTGATGAAATAATCAGGATTTATTTAACCTATATTTATCTGAAATGCAGATTTAATTCCAAACTGAACCAATTCTGAATCACTATAGTTCTTTTGCTTCACACAAGACTTTTTCCAACCAGGCAGGAAATTGCTTGCAACTGATAAGAGTTGTCTGGGTTGACAGACCTAGAGCCTTTCTCCAGCTAAAAAGAATAGAATAAAAAAACCAACACAATAACAAACAAACAAAACTAAGAGACCACAAAAAAAAAAAAAAAAAAAAAAACACAACTTGATGATGGTCCCAGAGGTCATTGCCACGTTTGGGTAATTCTAGGAGCTACAACAGGAAATTTCAGATGGTCCCATTAAGCAGAGTGAATACAACACACTTTTAGACAAGCACTGAGATTACACTATCTTGAATGGTCTCAAGTGTATACACTGAGAAACAATTTTTGTTAGTTAAAAAAAATACAGAGGAGCAATGATGGTTATCATCTGGGCTCCCTGACAGTTAATACTGAATTAGTTTATAGAATCCATCCCAATAGCTTATGTCAGTGTTTTGCTAAGGCAGTGAAATGCTACACCATCAACAGAAAATGTCTTAAAAAAGGCAAATTGTTTTTTCTCTCATTAAGAGTCAGATGTGTAAACTTCAGCAGCTTCCAAGATTGTTCCTTATGGGTTGCTGTCTGAACTCTTTCCAGGAAGAACACAAACAGTGCTCTGGTAGGAAAGGCTCCCTCATTATTTTTCTACTCATTGATTTTTCCTTTTTCCTTTTTTTTTTTTTTCCTCCAACTTACACCCCAAACCCTTTTCACACTTTTCTAAATACTTCTGGTATTAGAACATAGCCTCAGCAGCTAAAGCTGGAGGTTTTTATCAATGAAGTCTTGGAGCTCGCGGCAAAGCTGAGTGGTGATACTGGTGAGCTTTCAAAGGGCAGCCATGGGAATCAAAGTAGCTGCAACACCAGGTTTGAGCTTCAGACTCTCAAATACAACCCCTATTGATTTAAATGAACCCGGTGTTGATGGTAAACAAATTCAGTTAATCTTTGAGTGCATAGCTAGAAATAATGTGCAAATATGGGCATTAGGTAACAGAACAAACTCTCCTGACATGCATTTTAGATTTTTGGCTCGATTAAGTTACTCAGAAGGACTCACTAGTTGATATGAAGTTACTAATTTCAGAGAGCTGAAAATACTTTGGAAATATGCTTTCCAAATAGCAAACCTGATTAGATAAATAACTACTCCACATTTCAAATCACTAAACACACCTGATGCTTAATGCAAGAAAAAAACACAAGCACTGCACACAACTTGTAAAAGCAGCGGAAGCTGTTAGACAAACGTAAAGATTGACAGGGAAGGAAGGGAACTCCTAAGCATGTGCTTGAGCACAAAAGCACAGGTTACATACGAACACTAGAAATTCCTATTTTCGGGATGTGTATTTATCATACTGAATTTGATTGGCATTGAAATTCCAGACACAGCAAAAGCCAGCCTAACCTTTGGGTTGCAACCATAACTGTGCAATTTTTGCAAGTGACGTGCACTTTCCTGTTCAGAAATAAGAGGGTGCTAGTTTAGTTATTGTTTATGGGTCATCAGAAAGTATAAAGCACTTTATTGCTTTGAACATTTGTGGCAATGGCTGAATTTACACCCAAGCCGCTTCTGTACAGAAGATAACGTTTCAATACTTTGAGGCCCAACTCAGGAAACAAAGCAGGATATAAAGCAATTTCTCTACATCTCAAAAAAAAATAATAATCAGGGAACAAGAATGCTATACCTTCCTTTCAAGTGAATGCAAAATTGGTTTACTTGTATATGGGCCCACACAGTTCCAAGTCAGTGCATAGCTAGTCAATATTTCTGCTGGCATCTTGAACTGATTTCATCTATGGAAATTAATTTTCTTCTACTTAATAATATGCATTAGTGCATTAATTTCTTCATAGAAAAAAATCAACCCTGGCAGTATTAAAAATAAATATCTTATTTAAGTCAAACTAAAGCCTTTATTTTTCAGTTCTTTCATCCCTTTAACATATTCTTTTGCCCTCTAACAAGCAAATGGAAACTGAAGTAGAATAAGAGATGTATGAAGGCAGAGGGTAGCAGAAAAATGAAAGAAGTCAACACCATAAGTCAGTTAACGTGTCCTCAGCTTCTTAGACTGTCTCTTGCGTTTTAGTTCTTCCTCTTCCCGTCTCAATTCTTCTAGGTCTTCCTGAACACCGAGTCTCAAGCTGCCAAATAAGTTGAAAGCCTTTACAAACTGCTACTCAAGAAACACGCAATTTGTCTTCTCCCCCAAGAAAAGAAATTCTAAATTACAACTGATTTGAGCAACAAAAATTTAGATCAGTTCAACAATTGTAAGTTTTCTTCAATTACAGTAAGAATACAGTTTAAGAAAAGAAAGAATATACCCCCAAAAGTCTCATCATTAGAGCAGAACCAAATCTTTTGAAGGTAAATAAAGTTTTCTTCAAAGAAATTACCATTATAAAAAAAAGTTTGGCTAAGAAAGGTCATTCTTTTTTGACAAGAAGCTGCTGAAACATCCATCAATTCTTGCCAAAGTAACTCTTACATGCAATTCATATCAGAACTGACTCAGATCAGCTTTTCTGAGGTCCGCCTACACCTTTTTCACTGGCAAGACTGAGAGCGGATCTGTCAAACAAGCAAGAGATTTCGTGGCAACTTCCTGACTTGAGGCATCTCCATGAATGACACTGCCTTACCCTCAGTCCAGCTAGCTGCCTGGACTCAGGAGCAGGCAGAGGGAAGAGATGCTGCTGAACAGAGCATGTTCTGGCTATGTCCTTGTGCAGTTCCTTCAACTTCCTAGAAGTCAGTATGTTGAAAGAGATACTGAGAACAGTATCTGCGGTCACTGACCTCCTCCTCAATGGATAATCTTGCCGGTATGATACTAGCAATGGGTGCCACAGAGCTACTGTTTTGTGATCAGTCCCTGCCTGGTTTGCAGGCCTACTCAGAGCCTTTGAGTATCCACAGCTCAATGTGAAGCAGCATAAGGCAGTTTGTACCAAAATATATCAGGGTCAACTACTTGACCATCTGTCATCATTCAGTTGCTCTGGGGTAACTGCTCCAGAACAGGCTCTAAAAAGGATGTTATGCCTAAAGAAGCAGAGGGAAGTCAATGAATGCAGGAAACTGCAGAATCCAGATTAAGAGAGCAAACAACAAGAATCTGTGCGATCAATCTCTGGCTTGAAGCATCATTTTCCATTTCAGCTTAGAATTTAGTAATTTTAGTGGGCTTGTTTGATTAGAAAAAAAGCTCCTCAGGTCAAAGGTTAAACGTTTAACCAAACTCAGTGAAAAATAGCCAAGGACAGGAAATAGTTACTGTTTTACTCAGATTCCTCATTTCTTCTTTTACGTTAGCACGTGTAGTTAAAAGTTAGTGAGGCACTAAGCTTTGCAGAACCTCACTCTAGGTCTTCAACACAGAATTCAGTAAATAGCAGTATCACTGTAAAATTCCAGTTATTTCTCCATTTAAAAGACTACAGCTTTGCATGAGCTGCAGCTATTTGTAAGAGTAGGAACGAATAAGGACACTGACTATAACTTTAAAAAGATGCAAGTTTACAGTACTTGAGGCACCCCATGAAAAATATAAAAAACTTAAAACAAAAGAATTTTGACTGTATATTTCCAGTATTTTCCATTAGCTATAAAAAAAACTTCCATAACATTTACAAAACTTTGGTAATGGCACTGCAGACATCTTCCACCAGGCATGGAAAAAAAAACAAAAAGGATCAGTTTTTGAATGCCAAGTTTTGTAATAGCTATTTAAGAATTGCACATGTCTATAGGCCAAAACCAATAAGAAAGCCTAATCTTCTTTTTTGAAATTGTTGATTACAGATGTGTGTCAGAGCGTTCTTTATATATTCATGCGCACAAAAACCACATGTATATAGATCAAGACAAATCTTTTTCCAGTCCTCAAGAACTAGCAAAAAAAAACATGTCTGGGACAAATTGAAGGGTTTGTCATTTCAGTCAGAATTCAAAGTATTTGCAGGAAGACTTTTTGGACTAAGTTGGTAAAATTTCTACTAGCAAAGTTTGTGATGCATTGAATGTATAGAATGAACATACAGAACTTTTTACCCACTATTCCATGGGCACTCTGGTTGGCTGAGCTTCATCTTCTACCTAAGCTTTCCTATCAAAAATGTAAAGACTTATTTGCCTCCATTACGAAAAAGCAGCAAATATCCCCATGACTCAGAAAATAAACAAATCTCCCAATTTCTATTTTAAATCCAAGCATACCTCCTAGCTTCTTCTTTCTGTTGCTCTCTCCAGCTGCTCTCCATGTAACGTAAGGCATAGTCACTTTCATCTTTGTATCTGGAAATTAAATACTAGTGTTTAGCACACAGAAAAACACCATCATGCACAGATCAATTATGAATTCACATCCTTTTAAAAATTACCTTGCCACATATGGTTTCATTAACAGTTTGAAAGAATCTAACTTACAAGTCTTTAAAATGCTTGCTTTCTTATACCTTAGTCAGACATGAGGAAAGTATTTAAATAAACCAGTCTTCTTTTTCCAACAGTTCCTAGACATACAAATATGCCACCTTAGATCCTCTTAGAGAACTGTTAACACTGTTGCATTTACCAGTTCATTTTCAGGCAGCTACATTCATGAATTCTCAAATACCCACTGCCATAGGAAGCATTTTAACACCTTATTATAGGAAGGAGTTACTATGGATTAGGTAGGTGACAAGCTGAAGAAGCCATGTTGTTCATAGATTATGTCCTGCTTGCATCAAATATTATTGCTCCCCAAATATTATTGCCCCAGTATAGCAAGCAATGTAAAAAGTCAAAATTCCTTGTGCACAGAAGGGGCTTCTAATGCTCATTAAATTTCTGCAATGCAAAAAAAAAAACAAAAAAACAAAAAAACATTTTTTGATATCAGCACTTCACTTATTTCCAATGTTTTTATTCATTGAACTATATTCATCTCTGTTGTTCTGTTGCTTGCTTTGCAATAGCTTAAAATTTACATTTCTTGTACCTTTTCCGGTCATATCCAAATATCTCCCGAATATGCTTTGATATTTCTTCTTGGGGTTCGCCTTCATCTTCAATGAAATCATCCATTTCAGAGTCGTATTCATCGTCATCATCATCGTCGTCTATTTGTCTTTTGTAACCAATAGGTGGTCTCCCAATACCTTAATGACAAGGGAATAAAAAAAGATGAATTAACATTAACATACCATTACCTTAAAAGTACTTCTCCTTGCTGTACTTTGGGCACGTACATTTTATTAGCTCTGGGCTTCCAAGTAGAAAACTTCTGCCTCAAGCTAATTAGCAATTCTCAAGTTCACAGAAAGGAAGTACATCCTCTATGCTGTGCAGTAGAAGATTACTTATCAGTATCATCAACTGCATCCTGAGCAAACTACCAGACAGAAGTCTATGCTCTTCATCAGGGTTTTCTGGTACTAACTACTAGAGCACATACTGCTTGCTCCTGCTAGTCACTGATAAGGCAAATTTCCCCAAGCACTCAACTAACAGTTGCAGGTTTGCTGTGTTTCAGTTTCCATGTGCTGCTTTAAGCATCTGTTATTTAAAATATCTTATTTACTAAATTTTTAAAGGCTAAGAATAATTGAGCAATGCAGGAAGTGAATCCTTTAATTCTTTTCCTTTAAAACCATCCATATCCCACCATCCATCACAGGTTGCTTAGCTTTCTTTCATCAAGACCTTACAGCCCGGGCCCTCCTTTCAAGGTATATAAGAAGGGGTGAAAACAAGTTGCAAAGCAAAAAGAAGTATTCCACTGTTACGTACACTCTTTAAAAGACAAATGTTATTTTGTGCAAGTCTTCCTTATTGCATCTACAACTGTCAAAGACCCCCAGTGACCTCAACTCCGACTTATCAAAAATACGGAACAAATAAAGTTAAAAACTTATTTGCTATGGAACTTCATACCTTGTGAACGAAACATGGGTCTATGCCCTTGTAGAGGTCTCATTCCATTTATCTGTCCGTTGCTAGGCCTTGTGACTAGGTTTTTAGAAGAAATCGTTTCTGACACAACAGTACACTTAGGCTTTACAGCTGTACCCAAGCCCGGTCGCCCAGGTGCTGGGTTTGGGCCTACTCCCGGCCTTCCTGGTCCTGTTCCCGAGCTGCTGCCTGGGCGCCCAGGTCCTGTGCTCGGGCTGACCCCTGGCCTTCCTGGTCCGGTGCCCAAGCCGCTGCCCGGCCGCCCAGGTCCTGTGCTGGGGCCGACTCCCGGCCTTCCTGGTCCTGTTCCTGTGCCGCTGCCCGGCCGCCCAGGTCCTGTGTTTGTGCTGCTGCCCGGCCTTCCTGGCCCGCTGCCCACGCTGCCGCCTGGCCGTCCCAGTCCAGCACCTGAGCTGCTCCCTGGTCGCCCAAGGGCCGTGCCTGAGCTGCCACCCGGCCTTCCAGGTCCCATGCCTGAGCTGCCACCTGGCCTTCCTGGTCCTGCAGCTGAGCTGCTGCCCAGCCGCCGAGGTCCTGGGCTTGAACCACTCCCCGGCCTGCCCGGTCCCACACCAGAATTGCTGCCTGATCGCCCTGGTCCTACACTTGAACTGCCACCTGGATGCCCAGGTCCTCCTTTTCCTAAGCTGCTGCTGGCTCGCTTTGCGCTGGAGTTGACGTCGTGTTGGAGGGCTGTGGCATTTCCCATTTTCGCCTGGGCAGGCCTTTTCAGGCTGGATTCTTTAGCAGAGGGTAGCCTCTGAGCGCCGTTGGCCAATGGTTTTGAGGACTGCACAGGAAAGCTTGAGCCAGACTTTCCTATGCCATTGACAGGTAATTTACTATGACTGCTACCAGTAGAACTTTTTAAGGAACCGTTTTGAGAGGTTTTTACTTTTTCCATTTGGCTCGGTCTGGAAGATGATGACCGGGAGTGTTTTTCATTCAATGCTGGTGCTTTGGATTTCTTATCAGTACCGCTCATAGAAGAAAGGCTGCCTTTTGGAGAGGAATGTTTATCTACTGAGCTTTTACTAAGTTTTGCATTTCCACATTCTTTCAGAGAAGTCACTTTTTTTGAAGAACCAGATATTCCCGTATTCTTCATCTCCTTCTCATTTTTCTTTTTCTGCATTTCTACTCTTTTGTTTTTGCGTTCCAAATACTCCCTCTCTCTCAATTCTTCTGCTGTTCTGGGTCTTTCTTCTATCTTTTTCACTACTTTTATTTCTACTGGTTCATATTGTTTTTTTTCAGCAAGCCTCAGAAGATCTGTAAAGTTTAGAGGTGCTGGTGCACTTTTGGGAGGTGCCTTTGGTTTTAGAGCAGCTTTGGATGGTTTCTCATCATATTCCTCTTGCTCGTGCTCAGATTCCGTTTGAGCATATTCAAGTTGCTCAGCTTCATCTTCTGATGCATACTCAGCCTCTGGAGCCTGAGCAACGTTCTCACAAGTCCTCCTCTTTTTAGACTTCTCTTCAACAGGAATGCCATTATAGCCATAAAAGTTATCCTTTGTTCGTGAGGCCATAGCTCGTGCCTTCCTGTCATGTTTCAGTTCAATACGTTTGGCCAAAAGTTGTTCTTTCTTTCTTTTTTCTTCCAATGCTGTAAAAAGAAAATCAGGAGAAAGTTAAGCAAAAGCACTACTGTTTATTTCAGTTTTTTTCCAACTGATAAACCATTTAAGACAATAGCTTAGGGATATCTGGCTAACAGCTATTCACAACAGACTGGAAAGTGATCCAGGTCTGCCAACAGGGCAGCCTGATCCACCTGAATCAGGTACTTGTACAAACAAAGGTGAATAATTATGCCCAACTACTGCTATTACAAAACCGGCTGACGTGATTCAACAGAAGCCACTGTCAAATGCTATACAAACTAAGGAGACTTACTGTGTAAAAAGGCACAGGACATATGGGATCTCTGGTGAAAGGGAAGGAGTTCTAAGATTGAGTAAAAGAATTTTGAGTGTACAAAATTTAATACCATTTTTAAGTGAAGGTGGGGAAAGGGAGGGATGAATACTGGGGTGTGGGAACAAGAACTGGAAAGTAGGCTGAGGTGTAGGAGAGGGAGGGAAGCAGCCAGACAGATGAGCAAGCTGCAGGTCACTGCATCTGTTTAAGCATATGCTCTTTATCTTAAGTGTCTTGTCAGCAGATCACATACAAAATTCATGCTGAACTAGCTAGTGAATAAAATGACATCTGAGGGCTACGTACTAGACAGACCAATGGCATGGATATGGGCAAAATACCAGAAAGACCTGGGAAAAAGGGGTTTCTGAGCATCACTTCCTAGAAACTGGATTGGGCTACTCATGCTGCATTTCATATGGGTACCTGTAAAGGCACCATGCCCTGCCTACATTATTTGTCAATGGCCATGACTGTACACTGTGAGTACAGCTGTGTTTCATGCTCAGTCTTGCTTCTGGCTGGATCTGCCAGCAGGGATAAGGAGCTGGCTTACAACTGGCGCAGGAGAGAAAGACAATCCTGGGCCACCCTGTCCATCAGACTTGGTTATAATAAAAATGGAAAAAAAACACGGCATGGCTTAGGTAAAGCTTTTGCCACACCAATTTAAAAATTCGGGCTTTATTGAGAGAGCAGACTAAGGCAACAACAGCAAGAACTCTTACCAGGTTTTGACACAAAAACAATATTTCAAAGTAATGTTAACAAAAATTCAGGATGCTTTCCTGAAATCTCTCTCCACCTTAGTTACTTCTTGGTCTCCACCAGCAAATACCAGTGTAGCTGATTAACGTTTAAATCCTTCGGAAAGCATGCAAACATCCTTGGCCCTAACTTTTCCCCTGGCTATCCTTCAGCATCAGCAGTTATATGCATGAATTCCAGAAGCAAATGTAAAACCCTATTTGCAAGAGCCCTGTAAAAAGGGTCAAAGTCTCAAAGAGTCAATGAAAGTCTTCCACAGGATATATTTCAGGCTGCTTCAGCAGTTACCTTTTTTTCTTTTTTCTTCTTCCTTCCGTCTGAGAAATGCTTGTACTGCTGCAGACTCGACACCCTTGACTTTTGGAACCTTTTTGGGAGGACCAACAGCCAAACTGTATCTTTTCTGCAACAAACAAATAAACATGTCAGAAATGTTGAGGTGTACAAAAATGTAACCAACACTTGCACTAGTGCAGCTGCACCACTCAGCCATGCCCTTCCACAGGCGTACTGGGTATCACGAGGCTGAGCTTTAGAATGATAAATGGGACAGAAAAGACTTCTTACATCTCCCCACAAATTGGAGAAGAAAAAGCAACAAGACACATACACTCACCAAGGTAAATATGATAGATGCCAGTTAAGTCTAGAAGCAGGTAGAAAGCAGAATAAATTCAGAAAATAAATATTTGAGTTTTCTTTCCTATTTTTTGTTTGTTTTGGTTCTGGTAACAAGCCTATTATAAGCCCAGACAAGACCTACATGGTAAATTAAGCCTTATGAAGCCTTGTACAGAATTATGAAAGTTAAAGACATGAAAATATCTAGCAAAGATAGATACGTCATCCAAGTATTTAAAGGACAATAAGCTGACAAGCAAGTACCACAGCTTTCTGTAGGTTTCAGTAACATACAATGGAAGCCCTAAGTCTAATCTGATTCACTGAAACAGCACCATGCAAAGAAACACCAGGATTACCTGATGTCACAGTATGTAACGCCATGTATTGCCTTGTGCATACAGATACGATGAAGCAAGGTGCAGAGACTCAAATGCAGCCAAAACTGGCTCCAAGAAGGGCAGCTCCAATACCAGCTGTCTGAAGGCACCTTTAATAATTTCCAAGGGACTAAAACTCTGAAGCTACAGCATCCTTCTACATTGCAGTACTGTACCCTGACATGCTTCCTCAGCGCATGAGGAATGAGCTACTACAACCCGACTGTTACTGAAACTCCTCTATGCACAAGAGCATTTGCCACAACCTGGGAACTGATTTGGGAAACCTGTACCACTCCAGAAGCTTCAGCTCTGAACAATTTTGGTTACTTTTGATCAAAATCATTAGACTCAATGATGACAGCTAGAACCATTTAAAGGATTAGAAGATGGGTGGAGTAGGGCCCCACTTTTTCAAGGGAAGCCGAGTCACTCCCCCTTCCAGCCCCATTTCTTCCATGCCGTTTACCACAGCTATTGCAAAGACCTCATGTTTGAGGAGACCTCAGCGGTACTGCAGGACTTCCTCTCAATTTCTGCTCACCTTACCCTTGATTCTGTGGCCTGAAATAATCCAGCATGCATATTCTAAATTGGAAAAGACAGAGAGGCAAAGCAATCCCCACATCACCAGAGAAAATCCTTTCTTAAGGATACTGAAGCAAATTAGTGCCTTTGGAACAACTGAAGGTACTCTGTAGTATACTGATCTTTGGCATAAGTCAGTGTTGTACTAAGTTAAACATGGCATGTTTCACAATTGGTAATCTCATTTGTTAAAACTTGGTTTAATTATTCAACTTGTACAATTTTTAAATACAAAGACAAAAGAAAAGATTTTCTAAAAACAATTTTAGGCAGAAGGAGCACTTTTGAAAACTGCTAGACAGCAGGGACTAACGTAGATTGATCTATCCCATTAGGAAGCCTTATAAAGAATTAAAGTGATGGGGAAGCAGTTTTCAGGCTTTGTTTTGCTGCACTACAACCAACAGTCCTACCCAGGAGCAGGTTTGTGAAGCAGCCAGACAGACACACTGCTTTCTCACTGCCACTAAATGAGAAATTGTGTAAAATTCAAGATTTGAAGTCTTCCTGGCAGCAGCATTACTTAATATTGACTAACAGCTGAAACCACAGCTAAGCATTTCATAAACGAGTACAGAAAGCTCTGTACCATGAATCACCACTGCTGTTGACACACGTCGTGCACTTTCAATTAAAAATGTGTACGATAACATGCTAAGGTTGGTCTTCTTAAAAGCACTGAAGCATGCACGTGCTCCACAACCTCCTATAAATACCCGACTTTCAGTAGAAGTGCCCAACTAAGTGAGCGCACGTCACTACATCAGCAGCTGGGCAGCAGCAGCCACACTGCCTGGCTTTGTTATCGCCGAGGTGGTTAAGTAACAGGGAAACAAACAGTTAGCCATAGAAGAGAGCAGGTCAAGCTATCCCAGAACAGTGCCCTTCTCAGATTGCAAACAGCGATTAACTCTCCAGGTAGCACCTGTAATGGCTCACTGCCGACTGCTGAGACAGAACGGGCACTGCTTTAGCCAAAGAATAAAGGGAAGGCTGCGGAAGTGCCTGTCTTCAACTGCATCCCCTAGAGAAACACAGCCTCTTCCTGTCAGTGAACAGTACTCCTGCAGGAGCTCTCCCCTGAGGTTTCTCATTTCCCTTTACCTGTGTGAACCCTGTCATGACTCCCCACCTGTCCCATCAGAACTAGCACCCAGCCAGCGATGCCTGCCTCTGAACCCAAGCCCTGTGAGACAAGTGACAGATTCTGCACCATCCCACGTTGTTGTACAGCGCCTGCACATGCCAGCAGCTCTGCGCCTGCACAGCTGAGCTGAAGGCAATCCCCACTTGTGCTACCAAGGACAGGCAGCTTTCACAGGCTGTCTCACACACTCTTTACACTGGCAAGTTCACCACAGCCCTTGTGAACATACAGTGCAGGCAAAGCCCCCCACACCCATGTTTGCTGCTCCCCGCTGAGCAGTCGGTTCTCAGCCCTCACTTGGATGGCCACTGCCTCTGCTCTGCGGACCTTAGCTCGCTCTGCAGCTGTTGTCTCCTGGCACACACACACGTGTGAAATGCTTCCCCAACTACCACTATGAACGCCGAGTTACAACAGTTAATGGCAGTTACCAAGCACCCTTCAATTTGTATCATCCCCTGCAGGTTGTAACCACCCTTATAAATACCGTAGCAATAAGAGCATTCGAACTGTCAGCTGTTCTCATCTCTCCAAATCCACTCAACAAGGTCACCGATTGTATGAAAGAGTGTAAAAAAAAAAAAAAAAAAAAAAAAAAAAGTCACTTGAAGATTTTGCAACTGCTGTCACAAGACCTAAGCCGAACCATTAACTGAAAAAACACACAAATTTCTTCTGTTGAATATTGCTTCACACAGGAAAAAGGCATACTTGGCTCTTTCCTTCATGTGGTGTATTGTGGTCCCCATTTTCATTCATTTATGTAGAAAGAGTTTAGAATAGGGAAAACTCAGTTTTACACCTTTTAGTCAGTGCTTGTAAGAGCCTGGAACTTAACCATCAAGTCCAGTTGCTAAATAAAAGCCCTCTTCAACCCCGTGCCAGCTTTTTTACTACAGATCGTGCTGTCCTCATGGGCACTGATACAGCACACGAAGCATTGCCAGGCCCTGTTTTGAGACAGGTTTTAGCCACATAAGCGTTTGCAGATGGAACAGGAGCCCGATTCCACAACTGCGATCCATGCTTCACAGCCACCCTTTCTCTAGCTCTCAAAGGACTCCTCCTGCCTGGAGGCAAGTGTTCAGTAGTTTGTAAATTACAGTGTCATGGGAAAGCTCTGTAACAAGTTCTGGTCCTCTGAACAACCTTCAGGATTCTGCTGTGGTTTTTCTTCCCAAATACTTACAATTGCTGCATTTTTAAGGAAATTTACTGTGAGGAGTGAAACACAAACCAAGTTTCCATAATTGCATGTATCTGTCAGTTTTAGCAGAGGTTATTTTGTAAGGATGCATGCTCCTGTGCATCAGGCCAACTTAAAGCCAGACTTCAGACAGTGCTGACGTGGATGATGAGCTGTTTCAGTTTCAGGGCACCTCTCTGTGGTTAAATCTGTTTCAGATTTCAAGTTCTGTCCACTGATTCACCCGCTGTGAAAAGGAACAGTGACCTAGGTGAGGTTGTTTCTAATAAATTATTAATGACTGCAGAATCAAGACAAAATAAAAGGGTGACTGAGTTCGTAAATATGCTTTTTCTGGTTTTATGTAACTGTTATTTCATTTCATACTTTTAGAAGTATCTTCCATAAAGACCTCAAAGTGCTTCACCACATCAGTTATGCCCCATATCAGCATGTACCAATCTCACTGTGAAGAGTGGGGGTGCCCAGGCAGGATTTACATCGAACCAAGTTCAACAGTCGTGACTGGTATCATGTCTTACCAAAGCTAGTCCACACTGCAGGTGTGATCAACAGCCAAATATAAACACAACAAGATACAATACTGAAGCTCCTCCTCTTCCACCCCCCCCGAATGCTACATGAGAAAAAGAGATATTTTTCAGCTACTGATTTGAAGATTATTAGTGACACGTCATTAATACACTAGTTTAGTTATTTCTCTATTTAGAAACCCAACCTGATGCAATTAGTAGGGCCCTGGAAGGTTCATTTCAGCAGTGTTCCTTTCTAACCTATTTCCACTGGGAGATGAACAAGCAGAGCTGTTTTTACAATGACATGATGCAATATTGTCCCTCTTTTATGATACAGGATCATATTATTTCTTAGAAACGATAGAAAAAGTCAACTTATACATAACTTGTATTACTCTTTTTCATTACAGTAAGCATGGAATACTTAATTCAGTGCACTGATTCTTTTAAACTCCTCAAAGGGAAATTCAAGGGATCTGCTGATTAACGCAGAAATCAACATTTCTAGAAACCCATTAATATTACATACCAGTGAATTGTATAATTTGTCTGTAAAGTATTTCAATCAAAAAATATGTATGTTTACTTACATGCTTCTTATAGGAATGAACTCTATGCATTAGTTTTACTCTAGTGGAGTGACTTAGATGTCGACAGATCAGAAAACCTCCACAGGCCTTCTTTTGAAGCCCAACAGCTGCAGATAATAGTGCCAAGCACAGCCCCACTTTTCTCGGAGACCAAGGTCATCTGATAGTTAAAAGCTGCACCACTAACATGTAAGAGAGGCAAGAAACTAACCCTGCTTCAGCTATGCATATAATTGCACTCCCTCTGCATGAGTTAATCAGGTAAATCCTAATCCTGCCTTTTCTAAAAGCAGTAACAAAACCCTCCTCACCCATTGCACAACGGGTAGGACTGCCTCCCCTAGCACAATATCTGGGATACGGAGCATGGCAGATGTTTCATCAATTCATCATCGTAATTCATAACTCTGTGACAGGGAAGAGTGGTGCAGCACCTGAGAACTGCAAGAGAAAACTGAAGAGGTTGAAATTTTACTACAACCACCCAAAACCAGCTTTGTGAAACAAAGTTTTAAAAGTAATAAACCAGGCATTTAAATACCTTACCATGTTTACGTAGTTGCTATTTTCCTATTTATGCTACAAATAACATCTCTATGTAGATTCAGAGACAAACTCGATCAGACTAAATCCAAAAGATATGTTACAAGTGTATACATTTACAAATGTATATGAAGCATATACATTTGAAGTATATAAATGTATTATATACATATAAATTATATACATATGAAGTATATAAATGTATACCTTTTACATATACAAAATATGTTTTATAAGATGTAAAAACACAGCAGGATCTGATGAATTCTGTGTACCTACCATGTGGTTGGTCCACACCAGTGACTGGTCACAACACCGGTGAACATTAACAAAGTTTAAGTAGTGACAGAGAGTGCAAGACAAACCTCGATCCTTGGGTGCCTGTGTCAGCAGTGTCAGAAGTAAAGGCTATGCTTTTAATCCTGTCCCCCACCTTTTATGCTAAACACCTCTACCTGCCCTCATTTACACCGCTTTCATCACTGAAGCACAGAACCCTGACGCCTGGTGACAGAACACACAGCCCAAGTGTTTCCCTGGCTGGTGCCTGCCGTAAGCCAATATTTGCCGAGCACCTAAGCACACACGGCTCGGTCCTGCCGAAGGAACGCAACCCGGGATGCCAGCGCAGCAGGAGGCCCCCGGCCCTCCCTCCAGGCGGCACGCGGCTCATCCGCAGCCCCATCCCCGCGGCCTCGGTGCCTCCCGTTACCGGCCGGCCAGAACGCCCGCCCCACACCCGCCCCACAGCGAAGCCGCCAACCGCTGCGGGCCGCCCACCCCAGCACGGCCCCGGGACCGGCCCCGGCTGCCACCCCCCGCGCCCCGCGGGGCCTTCGCCGCCTGTCAGCGGCCCCGCGCCCGGTGCCTCGGCGCCCCCAGAGGGAAGGGGACGGGGAGGGAAGGGAAGGGCCCGGCGGCCCCGTCCGCGCGCTCACCGGCACGGCGTTGAGGCCCTGCTGCTCCGAGGCCATGACGAGGATGTTGTGGAAATCCATGGCCGGGGCCGGAGCCGGAGCCGGAGCCGAGGCCGCCGCCGCCGCCGCCGCCGCCGCCTCTCCGCTCCCCTCAGCGCCCGCCCCGCCCCGCGCCGTTCGCTTCCGGCCGCCGCCGCCTCCCCCCCTTATGTGGCCTCGCCTCGCGCCGGCGTCACGGCCCGCGCGTCACTTCCGCCCTGACGTGCGCATCGCCTCGCGAACCGTGGCTCGAGGGGGAGGGGCCCGGGGCCGTACCTCAGGCGGTGGCGGGGGCCCGGTGGGGGCCGCCGGGTGCCCCCTCCTCCGAGTGGCCCCTCGCCGCCTCGGTTGCTCTAAAAATAAATAAATAGAACAATAAAAGTTCCTCTGCTTCTCGTAGGAGCTATATTCTTGTCGTTTTGCTGTCTCGGCACGAATTCCTCTCTGACCTGACGTGTGGCTCCGAGCCCGCGGCTGCCCGGGGCTTCTCGGGCTCTTCCCTTTCTGTTCCCCCCGCGCTGCTGACGGGGCGGAGGTTGGAAATTTCTCCGTGCCTCCAACTTCACGTTTCCTCCTCCTCCTGTTGGTTTCAGTGGTGCTGTCACTTGCCTCGATACTACTTTGTAATGCCCCGCGTTCATTTCCTTCAGCTTTCGGCCTTTACCAGTCTCCTTTTTGCCTCGTTCCCGCTGTCACGTCACGTTTTCCACATCTGAAGTTCCTTTCTGGGCACCGCTTTGAGGCCCACAGCAGCTCTGTGTAAAGACATCCAGTGTGGCCCTGAGTGGGGAGAGGAAGGGGATGATTTGCCCCAGTGAGGCACTGCAGTGCTCGGCTCGGTGTTTTTGGGCTTCCTGAGCCTGAGGTCTGGAGCTGCTCCTGCAGGGCCTGCTCTGGTGGGGTCTGCGCCACTCACCTCCCACTGCCTTCGCTTTGCTTCAGCCCTGGTTTAACCCCCTCACCCTGGAAAAACATCTTTTTCTCTCCTCTCCCCCCTGCTTTTTGACCCCAGTAAGAACCAGGCTGTGCTGTCTTTTTAATTGACTCAGACCTAGATTACATCTTCTGGTTTCCGCCCTCCTTATTTTATTACTCTCTTTAAATTTTCATCTTAAGTATTGCTTTGGTTTAAGACCTTCTAGTCTGTCTTTCCTTACAGGCAGTGGTTTACCAATGTTTCTCACTTTTTCAGCTCTGTTTTCCCCCATGATACTGTCAATAAGGTTATGATGCCATATTCTTGTGGTCTTATCTGCCACCTCATCTCTGCTGTGATGCTGCTTTAATCAGAATTTCCCTGCTCCGTCTTGAATTTCTTGTATCTCAACTGCTCCCTTCCTTGAGAGGCCTCTTAGTGTGACTCAGATTCCTGTATAACAACAACAGTATTGACAGAGTGATGATTGTTACTCTTGGGCTTTTTTATTTGCTTACTTTGGTCTGTGTTGGAGTTGGCAGGAATACTTGGCTAAATGCAGTCTTCATTCTGCTGACTGTAATCCTGAGGGCAAGTGTAGGAAATCTCTCCCTGCCTTGAAAAGAGGACTTTTGAGCAAGCCAGAGGATGGTACTGCAGTTATTTGCCGTGTGCCACTTTTTGGAAACCTTTAACCACAGTTGTTACCTCTTCCTGTATATGACAATACTGTGGTACCACACATCCTTTAGCAGAGGGGATTTGTATCTACATTACTGATGGGAGACATAACGTCACTGTGTATGTGTATGCAGAAGGCACTTTATAGGGTGGTAACAAATGATTCAGCTGTGTTGGGATTCCCAGATTGCACCCATGGTGTAAATGGCAACAAAAATAAAATCTAGCACGTTATGCACCAGCACAATGCCTTGTGCTCCAATCTCCTTTTCTGGCAGATGTGCAACAATGAATGGGAACCTCAGTGCCATGTATGCCTACAGCTTTGTCCTTGCAATATCTTAAATCACTTCCCCAGTTGTACTTGCTCTTCCGTCATCTTTTCATACACTTACAATGTGACAATCTTATCCCGACTAAGTTGGCCAGGATTCCCAAGAACAGCTAGTCTGTCAGGAACAGCGAAGGAATAACTTGTGTGCTTTTAAGCCAAACTGATATTTCTGCTAAAGAAAAAATGAGAAAATGTTTTTTCCTCTTTTTGTAACTGTCTGATCTGTCTAATTCTGTGCATGCTTAGTCTCAAATTTCTTTTGCAAGAATTGTAAAATTCAGTGAGTGTAGACCTGCCTCATCCAGAAAACCAAAATAACCTCTCTCAAATGTCCCCCAACATATAATTTCTGCCTCTGAAAAAGTTCAGACTGATTTACTTTATTTTTTTTATTTTTTTATTTTTTTTGTACAACACTTTTTCAAGCTACAACTTGGTTAAGTTTTATTTTTATTAAACATCATCACATTAGGAAATCACTTAGAACTGCTTTGAAAACACTTAGAAAATATAAGACGGTATTCCACCAGAAACTTGCCTTTGTTGCAAGTTTTTTAATCAGCTGTATTCAACAACAGTTTTGCTCACCATGCACACTTCAGGCATGTGACTAATCCTATTAACTTCAAGTGTGTTTAAGTGTTTAGAGGATTAGAGTCTTAATTACAGGCCATCTGCAGAGGTCAAATATCAAAGACTGTTCTGAGCCTAAGATTTAGCATCTTCAGAATGAGTAATATTTGTGTGTTACTCTTTCCCCTTCTCATCCATCATCCTTTCTGCAGTAAGTTAAATGGGTGTTCCAATAAAGCCTTTATTAAATAAACCTGATCATCCTAATGTCCAGCAGACAGGTCTCTAGATCATAAGCCTTTTAGATGTTAGCGGAGCTGGCAGTATGTGCTCAAAAGAAGCCTAGGACTTGGAAAACACAGGTTTGAATAAATAGAGTTTGCATAGCATGATGCCAGCCTGCATTATAGCTGCTTTGGATTTAAATTATTGACTACTAAGATTTTTTCTTAATGACATATTTAACAGAAATAGAAAGCAAGAGCCTTGATAATTAGCTGGTATTCACAATGTATAATTTAGACATCTAACTTAGGTGTTTAAATTATGACCTTCAGTTCCAAACAGGAATATCAGAAGAACAGGGTTGGGAAGTGTCTCCTTCCTTCCTACTGCCCCCAAAGCGGGATCAATTATGTGTAGGTCATTTTTGACATATACATGTCTAATCCGCGCTTGAAAACTAACAAAACAAGGATGTCGTACCCCACAGTAATCCCTCCCTCCGTTTCCTTAGCTGCACCATGGGAAGGCTGCTTCGAGCATGTAACCCAGACCTGTTGCCCACAAGCCTTCTCAGCAGATGAGCGTGTTGCCCTCCCTCTCAGAAACACAGTGTGGCTATTCAGGGACCCCGTACCAGGACACCCCTTCATTAGGAGTAAACACCAATTTCACCAATATTTCCTCATAAAACCTCTAAATCGCTATTCTAGCCAAAGCAGAATACTGTACACCAACCAAAGGTTTGCTAGCCCCAGGCATAACAGAAGAATATCTTCGTTTGCCTGTCAAACAATATTCCTTTATATATATATACCCCCCGGTGCTATTTGATGTTTTTTGTGGTGGCGTGGCGTGGCTGGCTCCTGTTCAGTTTGTGATCCATGCTAACCACCAAGTATGTACTGTGATGCTATCAGACCAGTAATTCCACAACCTGCATCTGTGACGGCAGTTCTGCCAAGAGTAGCGAGTGAAAGCATGTACTTTGAATCACATTTTCCCCCTGACTGTACTTTGCCAAGTTCCTTGAGGTCCTGTCCTCCAACACTTGCTGCCCTTCCCAGCCAGCAGGCTTGGTAAGCAGTTTATCTTTTCTGCATTCCGATTTTTTTTTTTTTTTTAATATCAAGTTGGTGCTGTGGAAATGCTCCTGCAGAATTCTGCTTGATGTGTCTGGCCAAGCTAATGACCTACTCTTGCTAAATATTCTATAGATCCATTTTTGCACCCAGTTGTCCATTCATGGTTTGTGACTTGCTTATGAGACAGCTGGTCATGGGAGACAGCGTTAGAAGGCTTCCTAAAACCAAGATATCTGCATCGGTGGCTTTTCTGCTATACACAGGAGCAGTTACCTAGTCACTGCTGGAAATTAACTTGTTTAACATGATTTATTGTAGACAATGTAATCTCATTGGTACTCATTTCAATTTTCTAGGTACTTAAATGGGTCAGAGAGAGAGGTTTAACTCAAGCAGCTCATTGTTTAATGGGTCAGCTGGTCATGGAAGTGGCACAGCTTCCTAGCACAGGAGTGCAAGACAGACAGACTAAATTTAGAGAACATGAACTCCTCTGTAGGTGTTCTGAAATTATCAGTGCTCTGAAATGTTTATATTTCAAATCCAGGGCAATCACAAAGCATCACTTTTCTGTTGCTGTACATTGGGGATAGAAACATACAAGACAGCAAGAAACAATCTCCACTGGTCTTTAAGAGCAATTTCAAAAACATAATTTATAATATATATATATATGTATATATATATATTTTTTTCCAGGACAGTTTTCAGCTTCATGCTCTAAATGAAGCCTGCGAGACTTTTTGGTGTGGAGATGAGTGCAAGCAAACACATTTTTTCCTCCATGACTAGGTTAGCCCTGCAGCACTCTGACACTGCATGTGAGCATTAATGTACCCTAAAGTCAATGGATGAACAAGCATCATAACAGGAAAGAATGGGGTCCTGTGGACCACCTATCAAATCAGGACATTACTGATGAAAATACTAACATCTTCATGAGAAAAAAAAAAAAAAAAAAGTAAGTCTGCCAGAAAATTAGGATAATTATACTGAATAACAACAGCTAGAGGCATTGCAAAGTATTTGCAGTGTTCTCTTAACCAGAGGAGAAATAAGAATAGAAAAAAAAAAAAAAAGTAATTATATTTAATTTAGTTTAGTTTATTTAATAGATTAGTTAGCTTAAATATCTCAAAAGTGACTGTTGCTTAAACATGTCAAAAATCCACAAAAATAAATATATGGGAAATAGACAAAAATCCTATAGTGTGTGGTGTACACCTATATAGATAGTAGGTAGCTATTCATAAGAATTATGGAAATTAGATGCAAAATAAAGATTGTTTTATAAGAATGTTCTCCTCTCCAAAGTGGCTAAAAGTTGCTAAAAAAACAAACAAGCAAAACCATGCCATCATTATAAACATGAAAAAGTGTTATTTGAACATTGACATGCAAACCTCGTGCCCAGATGCTATAGCATTAACAGGAAATCAAACAGCACACGTAGGACAGGCTGCAGAGCATCAAGAGCTTTCCACCATGATGAGGATTGGGCTGATTTGGGTTGCTGGAGAGTCATGAGGCTTTGGGGACAGCATCCCAGATAAGAAAACCCAGACTGAGAGACAACTGTCCCAACACAATGAGCAGTTTCCAGCTGATCCCTCATTCAGTGCTGGGAAGCTCTCTGCCCTAGGAGCTGCCCTGAACCAAAAGCTGCTGTCTGCATTTCATCTGAGCTCCCGACTAAGAGACAAAGTATTTGCATGGAATACAAACGCTGAGTATGAGAAAATGGTGTTTCAGCTGCACAGAAAGCACGAGTTAGCAGCATTGAGCAGCGGAGAGCACGTGCATGTGCATGCAGCGCTAGATGTGCTGGTGCTGGCTGTAGTTACTGGGCTAGGAGTCCTTCTTGGTCCCTGTGTCACACCGAACCTCCAGCCCCAGGAGGATGAAGTGTGGTGATATCTGCCTGCCAGCTCGTATGACTGATGACACAAGGTTGTGCTTTCTACCCGACAGTAAAAAATACATATAAGCTATAAGAACTGAGAACAACGGTGGATATTGCAAAGACAAAGTTTAGAATTTAAGGCGCTACTCTTGGGAGTCCCCGAAGCGCAGGGGGAGATGAGCTCCTCTACAGGACTTTTACTCCTTATTTGTGCTCCCGGGTTTCCTTTGGCTTTACAAAGGCAGATGGCGCTGGTGTCTTTCCAATAGCAGCAGCTGGAGCCTGCACCGTGTGGCGATATTGCACAATAGCATGTTCAAAGAAGCATCTGTGACCCTCTTCTGGTGCCAACCGTTGTTGTTCATATTGGCTGCTTGTCAGGCACTTTTGCACACAAGTTCTCCTGCCTTGAAAGGCTTTGTGTCGCCTGACTGTGGGTTTTGAGTCCCCCGGGGTCTTCAAGGAGGAATTCTTTGCACAGAGAGCTGCTGGGAGAGAAGTAAATAACAAAAAGAGCATACTAAAGGTTTATCTATTTTACTGAAAGTATTCAATGCTCTTTGCAATCATACATGCCTGTGAATCTGAGAAATGTGTGTTTGCCACATGCAGTTGCAGATGGTTGTGGCATCTGAAGCAGATCAAATGGATTGTACATTTTTCTCATATTGTTCTGGAGCCAAAGCATCTTCTTTACAACTGAAATATTTGGATTTATTTCCTAAACAGTGCTGAGAGTCTGACTGGAAGATCTACATCAGTTTTTGGGACCACGGCATTTCTGAAAGTTAGGCTCCTGGCTGTTTTTACAGATCACTATTATATTATACGTGAAAACAAAAATATAATAAGCTGCCAAATGAAATCAATCTAAAATGAACTGCTTCTTGAATCTCTACCCCTGTCTAGCTATTGCACCTCTTCATCTCAGCCTCTCTCTGCCTCAGAGAAACTCATGTCCAGGTTATCAACTCTCCCCGCCCTCTATTAGAAAATCCAATCTCTTTTGCAAGTTATCAGGGAACAAACTCCAAAATTTGAGGGCACAACACTTGCACCTCTCAGTCAGATCAAAGTATTTTGTTGAGTGTTTCCATTGCTTATGTTTGGCTAATGTAGCAAAGTGCAATGCAAAACCACCTAGAGAGGGAAGTTTGTTTAATTTTAAACCGATTTTACTCATAGGTTCTCTCACAGACAGATCTCACTCTTTCTTTCTCATGCACAATGATGGAGATGTGTGTGGCCACATCGCCTGGCCAGGACCCCTGTGGTACAAGCCAGAAGCTGGTGGTGACCCAGCACGGGCAGTGCCTTCACCAGCTGGGCACAGTCCCTCAGAGCTGGGTACTGATAACAGGGTCCATCAAAGGGCCCATACAAAGCAAATTAATGAACCAGGTCCAGGGTCCAAACAAGGCAAGTTAGTGGATCAAGTCCAGGGGTCATCCAGGAGCAGCAGGAGATGGGACCAGAGACAAAGTTTGAAACAGAGCTGCTGTATGGGTCCAAGGTCTACTTGCTGCCCCCACCATGGGGCTGAAGACAAAGCTAGAGCACAGGTCCAAAGTCCAGCTAGAGGACAAGGGCTGGAGTCAAGCTGCCTCCTGAGGTTTGCAAGATCCAGGTGCCTTGAGAATCTGCAGAAATTAAACCTCACAGATAGAGATTTAAATGAGATCCAGGTGCCTCGAGAATTGGTGCAGTGTGTGCTGCAATCTCAGTGTCCTGCTGATTTTGGCTCATCTGCCCATGCTTGTCCTTTTTCATTTCTTGGTGTTTCTTGATGATTTCGCATCTGCACATTGCCATTCGTGCCTCATCCATGCCAACCTTAATGTTTCTCTGTCAAATCCCTATGCATTATCATGTTAGAGAAGTTCTTCATCTGGTGGCCAGGCTGAAAACAATTAACTGCAAATGAACTCTTCAAACATCAACAGCAAACTAGTGCAGGCTGAAAACAGCAGCATAAGATGTTACCTGTGTGAGAAAGAATTTAGCAAACAGGCTGCTGCCTCCTGCATGAGCTCTGTCTTCTGAGTTATACCCCATATTGAGCACTTTACAGTAGTATAATCTCACATGCAGTTTTCTCAGCATGCCTCTCCTCAGTGATAAGTTGTATTTACCAGGCAGCTACCATAGTCAAAAATCAAAAGTGTTTTATTTAAAACTAATAAAATAAATTCTTGATTAGCATATTCTGGTAAATCTGGCATCTTGCAGAGTGCTGAACCTCAGTGCAGGGGTAGTGGACTTAGAAATAAAGAATGTAAGGTCATTTGGAGCAATGTAGTTTCAGTTAAGCAAACAAAAGGATATTTTCATTCCAGTACACCTTCAGCAAATAATTTGGCTTCATATATTTAAGTTTTTATGCAACTGTTTGCTAGCTAAACTTCTTTCAACCTCCATTCTTCAGATGCATCTCAGATTTCCTGGAAGGACTTTGTAATTTGTGGAGCATATTGTACTCTTGCAGTGTAGCTTTGAGAAATAAATAACGCGTAGTGTTGAAATGAATGGGGCTATCACTTCTGACTTTTCTTCAACAAAGCTACCTTATTAACAGTTTTCCATTGAAATAGACCACAATTTTATATCCCTGGCACAAAAATTTAAGGGAAAAGCAATCCATTTTGTCTGAGCATACCTTGGTAAATCTAATTCCATTCCAATAAATGAGCAGTGTAAAGAGGATTGGAGCTTACCATGAAATACTGAAATAAAGGTCAGATTTGTGGCAAGCATAAATCAACATTCTTGCATGGCTTAAGTGGATTTATGCCCATTTATTCTAGGCAAGAATTTGGCTCATTACCACTGGATGAACTACAAATAGACAATCAAGCAGGAGTTTGAGTTTCATCACTTATTTCCTTGACTTTATTAGCTTAAATCGGTTTCTAAATATTTTGAAGACTTTTTATTCACTGTAGCTGCAACGGAAGTTGTTCCCTGCAAGTTGGATATGTTCTCTCCCTTGAAAGTAAGCCTTTCAAACAAGTGCAGTGTTACTAAACAGGTTGAGCAGAATGAGTTGTCAGCTTTTCCAATCCATACATTTCAAATTATGAAATGTAGCCTTTAGGGTAACATAAATAACACAAAATCAGTTGATCAATTGTCCAAGGTTGTGATGATTCGGTGGGGCTCAGCAGGAGATGACTTGATGTTATAGACTCATTCCTCCTCCAGATAGTGCCCTGTGAATATTTAAAAAGCATGCAGCACACAGAAATTAAGTCAAGTGCAGTACAAGGAGGAGCAGGCCAATGCTAGGATCTGTGCAGAATGGCAGGAGAGTCTGAATAATAATCTCATGGGTTATACATTTGCTGTGGTTACATCAAGCTTTTCCTGGAGCAGGTGTCTCACATGCATTAGAGGACAGCCTAAGCTAGAAGAGTTGCTGAGAGAAGAAACCTGGTCTGCCTGCAGCACTGGCTTTTCCATCATCCCTTATTTGTGCTGGCACCGGTATTTGTACAATTGCACAATGAAGCTGGCCAGCCAGGAACAGTTCAGCTGAAAGCAAACCAAACAACAACAACAACAAGTTAGTTCCCCTAAGGCCATGGCTTTCAGCAGAGCAACCAGACTGTTCATTCAACTCTGCCCTCCCAGTGGGCCGGAGAAGGAGGTTAAGGTCACTGCTGTGCAGAAGGACGGCTACCTGCCATTTTCCCTGTTAAATGGGCTCAAGTGCAGCTGGGACAATAAATTCCAGTCCTGAAACACTGACTCCTTGGCCCTCAGCAGGGTTGGAGGGAGGCAGGGGGATGGACGTGCAGCAGAGATCTGGGCCATGGGGAATGTCCCTGGTGGGCAGAGCCAGGGGAGATCACAGATTGAGCACTTCACCTGCAGGAGTGCCGCCTTGAGACCAGCCGGGCGTTGGCAAAGTCAGGTGTGGTTTATGAAACCCCCAAACTGCTCACAGTTGTTGTTTTCCCCTTCCAGGTACCAAGTGATGAATCATGAATGCCTTTATGCTATGCCTTTTTCTCAGTTTTCTTTGCTGATACTGAAGTTGTCTGACTTAGGTTGTCTCCTCTTTGCTTAGTTTCTGTAGCCAGATCCTCTACCAAAGTCAAACTCCTGGATATAATTCATTGCCACAGAAAGTGAAAAATCCTAGAGTTTGCTGCACATGGCTGAGAAGAGTGAAGAAAACCTCTGGAAAAAAAAAAAAAAAAGCCATGATTTGAACAGAGATACCTGTTTTTATCTAACAAATGTCTTCAAAAGTATTTTTACTGAAACATTTGAAAACAAAAATAGGAGCAGAGTAGCCCAATACCAGAATTGTGCCATTATATCTCAAAAACTTCAAGACAAGCCTTTGGCTGGAAGGAAAACTGTGTGGAGAAGCACCAGACAGGGCAAGAAGCTGTGGTGAGCAAGCAGGAACACCCTCCAGGGATCCTTTGCCCACCTGATCTGCCTTTTAGATGAATGACAAAGCAGAGGCCACTACCACTTACAGATGTCAAATCTCTCAGTATTTCCCACGATCATAGGAGCTCTGGCCTGCATGCCTTCCTTAGCTAAATGCTGCCCTTAGTAATTCTGTTTGCCTTGTTTAAATTCCCTGGCAGTTTTCAGTTCAGTTAGTTAAATAAACCATCATTTCCTGCCTCAAATGTCAACTATTGTGGCCCAGAGTTCCCTAAGGGTCTCCTTGCCTTTAGATCAGCTGCTTCACAATCTGAGCACATTCTGCTCCTTCTTTAAAGCATTTTCTATGCTTTTTTACATGACGACTTCCCCTGTGCAGGAAATCCAGGCTTTAACAGTAAAGATAATAGGCAAGACATTTTCTCCAGTGTCAGAGGGATTGCAGGAAGCACTGCAGCTGTGGCACTGAGTCTGAGATTCAGCAAGATGCAGTTTACATCACTCAAAGGAGACATCCTTTGGACAGGGTTTCATCTGGGTGAGGGGTGTTATTTGTAGTCAGAGGCCTCCACCATGTCACATCTTTTTTGGCCTGTATTCCTAGGCTACAGAGTCTCTATGTGGATTTCTGAACTTCTGCTTTTTGGTAAACAAGGCTGAAACCTTCTGATGATACCTTTGGACTTTCCACTGCAGGTGAGGAGGTCAGGGCTCCTTTATCACACAAACTGCTGATCCAACAAGGTGCTGCAGATTTTGAGACTGCAGTTATGATTTTAACTATTTCCCTAGAGATAGCATGATAGAGGTGGAGAATTAATACCCTCCTTTGTGGTAAATAAAATCAGAGATAACAGTCGTGTATAGAGGGTAAATGCTACTCAGCATTCACTTATTAAATGCCTCTTCTTGAGATGCTGCTGCATTTGAATGGATACTGATCCCCCTTGGGCACAGTGCTAGAGAAATGCAGCGCCTGACATCAGCTTTTCACTCCAAAGAAATTTCCTGATGTACTTGGTGAGCAGCACATGGTTTAGCTGGTGTGCTGGTCCCCTCCAGCCAGCCGCTCTCCCAGTCTCAATACAAATCCACACAGCACTTCTGCTGGTAGCGAAGGTCACTGATTTATTTGCATGTTTTGAAATGTGATATGAGCAGGCAACATTTCTCAGAACAGTGTTAGAGACTCCTATCTAATGCGACAGTAATGCTGCACTCCAGAAGCAATGACATGCCTTTCTTAAGCAGGGGACCATTTGTCTCTTGGACATTATTCCAAATAACCAAATGTATGAAGATCCCGGGCAAAGACTTTCCTATGGAGAGACCTGCAGAGTGCTCAGGGCTCTGCCCACACAGCTGGTCAGCCCCAGCTCCCAGTGGGACAGAGGATCTCTGCCCAGGGGTTTCTTTTTAACCCTCTTCCCCTCCCAGACAGAGCCCACTTCTCCACCTTCAAGGTAGGGTAAAGAATCTCGTGTCCTCAGAGAAATCACCAAGCTTAGGTGTTACAAGAATGGCCTCTGCCTGCTACTTTACCTCCAGGTCCTTTCAGTGTGAATGGTTTTTGTGATGAGCACAGTGCAGACACATTGTGATGGCTTGTTTATACAGTCACACATTCAAAATTAAAGGTCAAATCCCAAGGTCCTCAGTGAGGCAAAGCTCTTAGCCAAGTGTGTGTTTCACAACCTAGGCCATACTGGGTAACTGGTCTGTTGGTGGGAGGCCTCACTGATTTCCATAAGCATATCTGAATAATACTTGGCTTAAAATCTGTCATTAATGTGGCCTGTCAGGTAAAACAAACAAACAAACAACAAACAAAAAACAAACAAAACAACAACAAACAAACAAACAAAAACACAAAACTTTTGTGATGTTTACACAGTATAAATTATTTCCACAGATTTTTCCTAAAGCCTACATGAATGAGCAAGCAATTGGCTCTTCTGCTTCATGATTTTTGAACCTGAAACAGCAGGAACCTCCTGAGGTGCAGAGAAGAGAAACATAGCAGGGCTGGGGAGTTTTCCCTCTTCCTGCACCACTCAGCAGTGCTAGCAGGGAAGGGAACTTGCTCTTTCTTTGCTGACCTCTAGAAGAATTAGGTTTTCTTTACCTCACCCTGGTTGTCTTCTATTTTATGTCACCTCCTGGCAGCTGTCATGTAACACATCAGCTGCTGTGATATTAAGGAAAACCAAATCCGGTAATGGCAGCATGTTTCTTTCCAAGTTTGAGTGTATACAGAAAATGTGCTGCTTCTAGAATCTTCCATGCTAACACCCCCCTCCAAGTTTCCACCCTGGCTTTGTGCACAGACATCAGGTTCTGTGCTAAAATTGAGGTATGAAATTGCTATTGACATCTCATTCACCTATTTACCTGAAATTTGGGGGAAGAAAATCTCTTTCAACTGAGCTAGGCCACTTTCAAGCTTTTGCTGATAATGCCCGGGGCAAATTCACAGCTCTGACATTTAATGAGCACAGCTGATTGCTCCAAGGAGTTTGACTAGCTGCCAAATTGATATGCCTGTGTATATCATCAGTGACTGCTATATCTCATTTGTTTTTTTCTTCTGATCTCTGTTCAATTGATTTTTGGCCAGCTTGTTTGGCAATTTTGCTGAAGCACTGCAAAGCGGACGGGAGATAGGGGCAATGCTAAGCAACCAGATGTAAAAGGACTGGAGCATTAAGAAAGTGTATTTGTTTTCCACTGTTTAAACACAATTTACCAGCTGGGAAGCTGTCTTGCAGGTTATATTGCAGTTCCATTAAACTAATCCAGAACACAAACATATCCCACAGTGTGGTCTCAGGAACATACCTCATGCAAATACCCCCACATGCAGGAAGTGATACGGCAGGAATGGCTTACGCGACAGCAGCTGGGGACACAGACAGGAACAAGGCAGTACCTAGGAGGAATGGAATATAGTGTCAGATATGTCACATCTAGGTCAGGATACATTGTCCCCACAGAGGAGGGACCCCCATCCACCTGCCAGCAGCTGCTCTGAGATAACATGGGATTTCCAGAGCACAGGCAGAATCAGGGCTACAGTTAGGATAAAGAGGGATGCGAAAAATGCAGGAAAGAGAGGGCGAAGAGGGGACTTCAGCTGGTCACCGAGTATTGCATGATTGCTGAGTGTGTACCATAAGCACAAAATTACAGACCCTAAATCCAAAATTAAGACCATGAATACAGGCAGCTAAAAAATTCAAGCCCTGACATGGTGGATTGTGAGATACACTGTGTTGCTCACCTCCTGAGCTGCAGAGCCCATCCCTCCTCAGGACTTTTGTCCTGCCACACTGCCAGGCAATGTCACTCCGTTGGCTGCCCCTGCACCAGCCAAGAAGCTTCTGCCTTTCCCCCTGTGGTGAGGAGGACAGGGACTGTCAGCAAGGAAGGAAACACTGGCTGTCTGCTGCACCACTGTTGGTTACTGCTGAAGTTACTTGGATGAGTAACTCCGGGTCGCTGACACTTCAAAAAATGGAGGGAAGACCATTAATGGCAGAGATCTCCTTTGAGTCTCCACCCTACTGACTTGCATCCTGTCAGCTTGTCAATGTTGACTTTGCTTGCACAAATCCAAGCCCTTTGTGTTTCTCCTTTGAAATTCTCTTCATTTCCAGGCCTGAGAAAGAATATGCCAAGCAGAACAGTATAAACTGCGTCACTAGGTAGGCAAATGTTGCCCAGACCTTGCTTGCCAGTCCAGAAGTTGCTCCCAGTTGCAATATCAACAGCTGCCTTCTGAAGCTGTGGGTCCATTAGTGGGGCCAGGCCAATGTATGTCACAGGGCCTGGAACTACCGACTTTTAAGGTGAGAGTTACGCTCAAAGAAGTTAAATGCAAAAGTAGAAAAAGGTCGTAACCCCACTTACACACCCCCGCACACCGCCCTCCATTTCTGCTTTGGTACATGCAAGATTAAACTCCCCCTCTCCCTTTTTTCAGCCCTTCCCTGACTTTCCCCAGCCTTACCCTGTCTCCTGTAGCTATCCTGTCCCTCTTGGCCCAGCATCTGGCTTTGCAGCCATTCTCCTGTCCCAGCCAGGCCACCCCTTTAGCTCAGTCACTCAGAGAACAGCAGGCAGTGGGCAGAGAGTTGGCTCTGCTACTGCCAAGCCAGGCTGCTCGCCGAGCTCCTGCAGCACCGCTGCACTGCCCTGGGCTCAGGTGCCTGTCACAGACCCCGCTTGGAGCTCCTCTGGCCCCATGCGAGAGAGCCCTGGGTTCATGAACTCAGGCAAGGTGACCTCAGACATCAGTGGCAAGGGGAGAGTTGACACTTTGCTTTGTAAGGTTTAGTTCTGGGCTTGCGACTTCACAAGAAAAAACTCCATCAAAACAGCATCGTTCTGATTCCCGTCACACCCTCTGCTTTCTTCTCCGTCTTGATTTTATAGGCTGCTATTTTAATAACCGTTTGCAGTTGAAAATAATGCTGTGCAGCACTGAAAAGGCTGGAATCCTCGCTTTCCCTCGGGAAAGCGCTTCCCCTCCCATCCCTGTGGGATGGGGCAGCCGTGTGTCTGCTGAGCGGCTCGCGTTGCCTCCTGGTCATCGTTCCCTTTGCCTTGCCTCCTTCCCCATGTTGCTCTGACAAAGTAAGCCACAACCACAGCAGGTTTACATGCCTCCAAATACACCAATCTGCCCATGTGCAGGGACTTTAAGGAGCTGAGGTATAGGGGAGTGCGGTGGCTTAACCCTGTTGTGTGCATTGTGTAGTTGTAGTGTATTTTTAGCAGCTGTGCATTGCAAGCCCAAGTCACCTCTCAATTTATAGGCACAAAAATGAAACTGAAAAATAAATTAATCAGATCTGCTGGCTGACCCGAAGGAACCCTGCCGCAATATTTATAGAACAAATAAACATAAACAACTATAAAAATGTCTTTTTGTTCCCTTTGTTAAACACAGCCCTCTTCTGCTGCTGATGTCTTGGCTGTATAGTAAACGTCCCAGCATCTGTGCTGTGGATAATTGTCCCTGGGACTTTGTGTTTTTAGGTCAGTGCCACAAACATATTGCGGCTGTTACTAACTACAGGGGATGATGGCCAGGTTTTGCACCTATTGTCTAGGGCCTGAAAGTTTTTTCACTCAAATCACTTTTACTTTAGCGTACCTGTGCTTAAAGGAGTTGCTTGAGCATAGCTGCTCCTGATTTGCAGCAGTGAAAGGCAGAAGAGCATCAGTCCACTCACGCTCTGTATTCCTGGCTGGTTTGAAAAAGAGTCAACCCGAATCTATGTATTTCCCTAGTTGGTGGAGTGCTGTGGTTTCTCATCTCACACAATTTGCTTTGTTAGCTTTGTTCTTTGCTGTCTGTGAATGCAGAGGGGCTTTTTCACATGCCTGCTATCTGGTTTTATGTTTTCTTGTGCCCAGTCTGTGTGAGTGCCTTTGCTTTTCGGTTCCTGTTTCTCAAAATGGCTCCACTAACCCGCTTGGCCATCTCAGAGGAAAGGCACAATTGCATTATTGTACTGAGTGAATGCATTTTCTCATACATGTAGCTGAATGGGAGATTATTTAAATTTCTTAAGCATTCTCCCAGTTGGAATAATGACATGCTAGGAAAGGGAGTGCGAGGAGAATTTAGATGTAGACTCCTGAATTTCGGTGAATAAATAATCAGCACTCCATCACTCCCTACAAGGTTAAATAATTTGTTAAGCAAATGGTTACTGTAAAAACACCATTTGACTGCATTAAAACAAACAACCCCAAACCCAAGAATGGGTATTTCTGGTGGTCATGTGAAATCTTTTTTGAACCCTTGGCAAAGGAGAAGCTGACTTGAAATGCTGAGGGCTGCCTCCCCAGCCCCTGCCCCCTGCCCATCCTCTTTCTCCTTGCCTCGTGCTGTCTTGGCCCTGGTGTCAATACCAGCACTTGATTTGTGATAAAAAAATAACCCAGCAAAAATATGCTTGCTTGTTTCTGTGTGCGCACATTTGAAAGCACGCTCAGTTTCCCTCTGCAATTCATGGAAAAGATATACCAAGGTCTGTGCTGGCACCAAGGCAGGCAGCAGCAAGGGGGTGAGACAGAGCGTCCCCCAGGAGCTGGGAGGGAAAATATCACTCACTGATACTGCTGCCAAATATGTTGTCTTCTGAAGCCACTGCCTTAGACCACAGCAGTTGAGTTAGTGCCCGGAGTCTGTACCTTAGCAAGGTTGTCCCTACTATTTACATCTTCTTTGATTACAGCTGTATTCTCAGCAACAGGTTGGTCATTCTCTTGGTAGGTTTATTGCTATAAAGTCAATTATATTCAGTTATTCAAAAGTTAGTATGTCACGGTTTAATCTAATCACTTTTTTTTAATGCAAAATCTCATTGTTGTACCATCGTATCCACTATAATCACATCAACACTTTTGATTATTTAACTAAAAAGCCTTTAAGCAGATCTGAGTGATTAAGCTTTGTTACTACTCTTCTCTTTTGCATCCTCCAGTACTATGCTGTTCTTTTCATTGTTTCTTTCCTGCAAATTGTTTCTGTAATTAATTTCCTTGGGTTTGATCTGAAGCCTGTGGAGGTGAATGCACAGCCTTTCATTAACCTGAACAGGCTGCAGATCAGACCTCCCATAAATGCTTTAATAACCACAGGTCAAGGATATAAAATGAAAAACACCTGTTTTACTGTGTGTTATTTCAGATAGCTTCATCAAACTAATGGTACTGCTGCTGAAATGCAAACTCTTGCAGGCACAACACTAGAAAGCAGAAGTTTACACCACATTTATTACAAGAGTACTTAGAAATGCCAGTCACAGTGCAGGTTGTGCTGTGTCTTGTCCAGACACCCACCAAGATGCAGATGGTGAGAGACGAGCAGGAGGGGTGTGGCAGAACTGGGATTTAAATCCAGGTAACCTAAGTGCAGTCTCAGTGTCTGACCCCATCCCCACTCCCAGATATGCCTCCCATTCTGCTGAGACGCAGTGTCACATTTATTTGTACAAATACGATATTCTCTAATCATTTCCTTGTCTGATAATGTTACAGGAGGGCGAAAACTAATCTGAAAGGAAGGGCTGACTCTTGGGCGTCTCTACCAACCTCGGTTTGCTTGCGCAGCAGCAGTTATGGACTCTGCCACCAACAGCATGGAAAAATCTTTCCGGTGTTTCACTGATACGATGACTGTTTGCAAGAGATCACGCACACATGTCTCACAGGGCTCAAAGGTCACTAATGTTCTTGCCATTCTGCTTTTCAGCACTATCAGATGCATTGGTCATAGATGCGCTATCGGATGCAACGTCCAGCCTTGGAGGAGAGGCTAGAGCTGAAAGGACTTTTGCTGCCCAGTTCGTATGGTGCTGTTAGAGAGCAACCATTTGTGACTGAGTGTAGTAAAAACATACAAATTCCAGTTCAGGTTGAAGCAAATCCTCATTCCCACTATTCAAAACAAAACATTAGTGCTAGTGTAGTGTCCCTCCTGGAAGGTATCCCATGCTGTTGTGTAACTACAAGGTTAACCGCTAACAGAGCTGTACTTTTTCACAGCAGCATGAACGCACACGAGATATCATGAGATGAAAAGCCGGCACTTAGCAGTATAGCCCAAAGTCAGCAGTTCTGGATAGAGATACGGGCTGATCTCAGCACGTTTACTTCATAGCAAAACCACATTGTCATCTTCTGACTGTTTCCACCCCAGGAAAAAAAATCCAGAAGTTTTTAAAACTGAAAAAGTTTTAAAGCTTAAAAACATGCAAAAACCTATCTTAAGTTTTAGACAATAAGTTTCAAAGCTCTACTTTAAGCCTCTCAAATGTTTGTAAATCTGCTACTCCTGATCTAAACCCAGATTCAGTTCTTTATGCTGGATATATTGTCCCTTATGCTTTGGCTACTTGCTGTCCCTGTCTCATAGAGTGCATGAGCTCTGGTGACAAACACATCTTCCATTGTGCCAAACAGGAAAAATATAAAACTATTAGATATGGCGATACTGATAATCGTGCAGAGAAGAACTTTGGACTTCTAAAAGATATGCTGATCTTCACTATCTTCTATTGGCACTTATTTTTGCCATACAGAATAAAGATTAGAAGAAAGCCAACTTAGCTCTGTGCCTAACAAAAACACAGAAGATGATAACTACAAGGACACGCTATTTAGTTTTTCAGTAAGAGTGAACTTGGAGTGCAGTCTAATGTGCTTAGGAATCATTTTCTTAGACCTTAGTTCCTAAATGCTGCCTAATTCTCACCTGCCAAAACAGGGATTTTTAAATGACTTGCCTTCTCCATCTGGTTAGTAACAGAGACAGGAATTTGTAGGCAGCATCGAGATCTTTCTCTGTAGAATCATTTTTCTTCTTTACTTAAGTCTTTAATGGTCTAAATAAAACATCTAATTTAAACCAGCTCAATCTTGCACAAAGTGAGACAGAGAAAAAGCCAAAGATGGCTGGGATCATACAGATAAGCCACAGTCCAATGAGCAAGTTACAACTGTTGTATTCTTTCCTAGAAAGAAAAGTTCTTGTTAAAAAGCAATCTGCTGGTAAGGCAGTCAAGGACAGCCACGCCAAAAAGGGAAACACCAGTAACCATATTGTTTTACTAAGGAGCTGGAATTGTTTATCAAAGGCATCAGTCACATCATTTTTGCCTACTTCTGATCTTATTTCTGATACTCCTCTGTATTTTGCACACAGGCAGAGGTCTGAAGCTTGGACATTTTTAAGGTATACAGTATACATGTGGAAGAACTAAAAAAAAACAAGTCTCTAATGAGCTTAAAATATTTCCATATTTGCAAGAATGGGAAATCATTACACTTCAGACTGCTGTTGCAGATACTTATGATAAAAAAATGCTAGCCCAAATCCAGGGCTATGCCCTTCAGATTAGCAGGGGAAAACAGGTGAAGCACAGGGGCGGTGAGGCTGAAAAAGGAGCTCTTCCATTTCTGTATTGCAGCATCTAGGACATTAATGGACAAAAAAGTGCTATTCCAGGTACGTGGGCAATGCCAGTAGCTATCCTAAGCTACTCTCCAGACACTCCTGTCCTGATACCTTAGCACAGCTGGCAGTTTTTGAGAGGAGCTGGTCATGGATCCTGCCTCACTTCTCTTTTCTGAATGTGCTTCTGGTGGGAATGAGCAGCAAGTGTCGCTGCGGATGGTTGCACATCTGCATTTGCTTGTTGAAAACTGCCACCGTGCAGATCTGACCAGTGAGTGAAGGAGAGCGATGGAGGAGACTCTAACAACAATGCTGGGAGCACAAGTTCCCAGGCCAGGCCACAGCGTGACCAGCAGTGCTGAACTGCAGTGTTGGCAAAGTGCCTGGGGCCTGACAGCATGCCCAGCGACAGAGAAAACCCAAAGGGAAAGAAAGCAAAACAGGCCAAAAATAAATGTCAGTGGAAGGGGCCTGCAAAGGGTCCTTACATGTCCTGGTAGGCACTGGTTGTGCCTTTGGTCCAGGGGCTGCTGGAGGTACCTGGGGCTCAGAAAGCCCTTCCCACCACTGACGTTGTCCTCTCCTGCAGTCCCTGACCATGTCACACAGGACCCGGGCACGGTGCACTGGCCTCGGACAAGGGGAGCATCCTGCATTTGGACTGGGAACCACCCTGCGCTCTGGAGCTGGCTCCGAACTGTAATGCTGGCCATGCAGGCGCCTCGTTGCTCCGGTACCTTTCCAGGCACATTTGCTCACATTTCTCCTGGGGTTTCTTGTAGGCTCTTTGCAGAGCTGAGGCCTCCATGGCACGATGCAGACATAGCAAGCGGAAGGGATGGTGAAAAGACTTGAGAGACTCAAGTGGTCCGGCATGACCACACAATAACGGAACAGCATTAGGCTCATTGGAAAAAACAAGCCCAGCTGCTTACTTACACGTTACACAAGTTGCTAGTGGGTCAGCACTGTATGGGACTGTAGCGTTTGTTGGACTCGATGATCTTGAGGTCTCTTCCAACCTAGAAATTCTGTTTCTGTTCCTGCATTTCTTTCTCCTAAGCATGGATTTGTTGTTTCAGGACATGATGAGGAAGAGGACTTTGGGTGCCTACACTTCAGGGGGATGATTACCTGCTTTTCTGTGGCTTCCCTGGAGGAGTCTTCATTTCCTTCTGCCAATTGTGTATGAAAATTAATTACTCTGAATCACATCCTGGACACTCGCACCTGCTAATTAAGTGTCCGTAATGGTTGCAAGTGGCGTATGCTCTACGCAGGGCTTCCTGAACTCATCCCAGGAAGGCAGTTAAGTGAGAATTTCCTCTAGTGCTAAAGTTCGCTCAGAAACCTGCCTCCCTCCTTTCTGTCACCTCAGCTGCTCATTGCCCCCCTCCTGGACTTCTCCAGCCCTCAGCTTTTTCTTACAAATTCAACAGAGCCCCATGGAGAGTTACATGCACAATGATGAATTGGAAAGGATCAGGACTGATGGGAGAGAAGTATCTGTCTTCACAGAGCCTCTGCAAAGGGCTTTTAGATTTCCAGCAATGCCTCCAGGGGCTACAAGTACAGGTTGCAAGTACTTTGTGATTCCCAGGTGATAAGTGTTGGTGTCAAGATTGAGGTGTGATTCTGTAATGCTGGGCAGGGATATAAAAATGCTGACCATTAAAATGAGGGCTGCACCACTGGGGCTGGCCTACAGCTGGGACCAACACCCACATGCAGATCTCTTTTGCGATTTTTGTGGTGAGAGGCCCAAAACGCCAGGTTTTTTGCTCGAGGCTGACTCGCTGGAGCCAAGTATGACCTACTCAGCGGGTTATGAACACTGCTAAGACTGAATAGTAGGCTCCAAGACAAAGCCGTTTACAATAAAGACCTTTTTATTGCCCACACATGGAAAGAAAAGACCTTTGGGGTTGCTCTCATCTCAGCTGGGTTTGAATCAGACTCTGAAAGATCTGGCAGTCAGGTATGCAGAGCACATACACATGGGAAAGCCCCCCATACTATAGCCTGATTCCTTTAATAATCGAACACTAGCATTTGGGTGCATATAAAAGCTTTGGCAAGACTGTAAAGAACGGAGAAATTTAAAGAAGCGCCTCCTGAAGTTGTTTAATACGCTCAGATGAACCTGAGCTGTACACAATTTTATCGCACACCCCCCAGCCGACCCTAGAGGGCCGTTTGATGGTGGGACGGACGGACCGCACCGTGTTGTTTTGACATTGTTTTTGGTTCCTCAAACTATTTTGGGGGACTTTCCTGCTGACTTTACAGCTTTTGCGGCTTCTCTCTGTATCTGTGGTAAAACTGGCTGCTGATTCAGCTGTGGCTCACTCGTGAAGGGGAACCCAGATTTTGGGTTTAAGGAGGCCAGGCCTGCCTCCAGGAGCCTTTGGCTTTTACCAGGCAACACAAGAATCAGGGAAGAGAACAGAGCACAAGTTGCAGTTTTAATGCACTTTTTAAAACCAGAGCCTTTTAAAAAATATCTCAGTTTCCATAGTGACAGGGAACTGTGGCACCATTGTGAAGATCCCAGAAGCCCAGGCCGGGTGTTAGCCAGAAATTCAGCAGTGCGGCCAGCTCGGAGCAAGCTGCCCCTGGCCCTGCCTCACATCCCTTCCCTGCCCACAGCCACACTTCCAGCTGCCTGGGGGCTGTATTGCCCCTGAGCAGCACAGCTTCACTTAATTGCAGGTACAATGATGGATTTCCAAACCGGGGATATGCTCCTTGGCTTGCGCTTTGGCTGCCTTTAGATGTATTCAAGCTTACTTTGCTGCAAAGGGAAAAGACTGGTTTGAAGAAGACAGCTTTCAGCCATTGCTTCCTGATGCAGACAAGTGTTGAAAAGCCAAAATGTGCTCACAATTACCTGGTGAGTCAGGTGAGGAGCCTGGATGAAAGGCCAGGTCTCATTTAATTCTTTACCAGAATGTGCTGCCTCCTTTCCCTCCTGCTATCCATCATACCTTGCAAAGGGACCAAGAAACCTCACACAAATATTTTTCCTTTCAGCTTTCCTTTCACTTCTAGTCCTTGCCATAATACATAATTGTGCCTGCGTGGCTCAGAAAATCCACCAGGTTCGGTTCACTTCAAGGTGGTGGATGGTTTGCGAGTGACGGATGCTGTCACTTATTCAAAGTGCTTGTTTGCCTTCATCCTTCATTATCTGCTGTATTATGTTGCACTCGATAGCGTGCCAAGGGATACAGGCACAGCATTCGGGTCAAGTCAGCTTAAATTACAGGTGCATGTCAAGTGTTCCTTGTAGTTTTTAGGCAGCGTGCATTTTGCATGTGTAGGAGGTAGAGAGCCAAGGCAGGGACCAGCCCAGCCCTGAGCGTGCTCTGGCCACCTCCTTCAGCACCAACCCAAGCATTAATCCCTCCCGTTTTTACGATATATTAACATTTTCTCTGAAAACAGGCATGATTCCCATCCTACTCCTCTTATTTTTGCCCACATACCCATGCAACACTTTTGGAGCTGACATCACACACAAGAAAATGGAGTGAGATGAAACCATTGGGAACAGGACACCCAAACAAACAAAAAAATGTCCTCTGGTGCAAAATTTTAACACAAATGAAAAAGGCCATTTTTTACAGGACAGGAAGCAGAAAGAGAGGTGTATTTATACCAGTTCTTACAACAGTGCTTTTAATGTAAGGTAAGATCTACTGCACCAGACCAAGGGTTCATCTGTCCTGAGGCTGACAGCAGCCAACTGCTAGAGAGTTGCTAACACACTGAGTCTAGACATACTTGCTTTGTATATTCCCAATCTCCAGCAACCAGCAGCTCAGGGACTTAATAAGACAGAGGTGAAACTGTGTATATATTGGCAGGGTGAGCTTAATCAAAAAAAAGAACAAATATGCCTTGAAAATTAATGACCAGGATTCACCAGAAGTAGTTATATGAAAAAGATGAAGAGCTCCCATCTGACTGGTGATCGTGACTGGAGGCACTGCTGGAGAGGAGCATTTCCTACAAGGGATGATTTTTTCCCTTGCTTCCTCAAGACCTTCGAGTGACCCTACTGAATTGTTAAAATTCCATTAGAAAGTGGTTGGTGGGAACATATGCAATAAATAGCTGCTAAAATCAATGGCAGTTTTGCTGATACAAAATCACTGTATTGCTTGCTGGCAGTGCTGACAGTGTTTTTCTCTGGGAAATGTAACGGTGATTGGATTTAAATAAACTTAGTGGTAACAAACTTCATCTGAACTCATTAGTGACTCAGACTGATTTTAGAGGAATTTATAAAATGCCTGTTGCCCACAGACAAGACTTTGTGGTCATAAGTGACTTTGGATACTGCAAATCATGTCATAGCGTTGGAAAATATCAGAGAAGAGAGCAAAATTTCTGAAAACGCTCTCTGAAAAATAGGTATCTAAGGTCTCTCAGACCACCCGCCCTAAGTCACCTGCCACTTTTGGATGCCACCTTACTACCGCTGTTATGTCCACCACACAAATCTTCCCTGGCAGCTCCTGCTGACCCTCATCCCATGTGACTTGGGGAATTCACGACGGGTGTGAGCCCACCGAGACCTAAATGCTGCCGAAAGGCAGCCTTGTTTGCCTGCTGCCAGTGTCTAGCTTTGGGCTGGGCTGGTATCATCTCAGCAGGCTTCTCCCTCATCACAGGTACAATTTTTCTTCCAGATGCTCAGCTAGATTGCTTAAGTGAAAATAGACATTAAAGCATTTTCTCTACCTATGTGCTGTTTTGTAATCTCACCATTTAATTGCGCCATGTTTTTTCCTACAAATCATCTAATGATATTTCCCAAGACAAGCCTTCACTGCTTTTTGTGCATATTGCAACACGGCAGCTGTTAGCACCTCCTGCTTGTGGAGAACTATATCGCTAAATCACTGGTGAATTGATCACTAGATAAATCACATCTTTTTTTGGGTGGATTTCTGTACTGGGAAATTGGGCACCTGAGTGAGGAACAGAAATTGTAACTGAATCAGAATTAGTATTTGAGGTAGGTTGTTACAGATTTTTTAGTTTGATTAAGAGCTTCTATGTCACTCTTGTCAATCTCAGAAGAGATGGTTATGTGTCTGAAATAGCTTTAAAGCATACTGCAGGGATACAAACTGTACAAATGCAGATTCTGTGATTTACCTTCATGCTGTAGAACAGAGAATTTTAAAAGAACGGATGATACATTTCCTTCCCTATTGATCTTCTTGATCAGATTTTAATGTGTTTGTTTTGATGGGCATTAGAACATAAACTGATCACAAAAAAGTACAGTCCCATAAGGGACCCGTGCTCCGGATCCTGTTTAGCTATACCCATGCTTATCTCTAGAAAGACTGCCTCTTCCATAAACACATACACACACATGTACACACAGCATTTATTAAGCCCCGGCAGCAAATTGATTTTATGTCTGGGAAGAAAACTTTCAAATACAAAGCCTATAAATAGATGATGTGTTGCCTTTCTGGCTCAGTAAACAGCCTGAAAAAGTGCTCTCAGGAGGCATGAATTTGCAGTGCCCCCCCCACTCTATTTCACTGAGACGTTAATTCTGAAGTCTAAATTTAATACTTTTATCATCATTATGGGAATTGCCCATGAGGGAAGCAAAGGCAACTTTCTGAATTTCTCTGGACTTCAGGAGATAAATCTGTACAGAAAGGAAACAGCCCAATATATTCTCGTGTGCAGGGAGAAATATCAGATTACTTGACATGAAAAGGATCAGGAACTGGTGCAGTGACCAGCATACAAACCACAACGGAGCTGCATGGAGCTGGATGTGTCAGAACAGAAAGCCAGGCTGGATACAGCCACCGGATCTGGAAGCACTCTGCTTGGAGCAGCCAGCAGGGACTCATGTTCATCTCATGTGGTTCCTCAGCAGTTTAATTCCCAGGCACTTTCTTAAATAAGAGTAATCTGAGTTCACTGTTATTATTTAGGTCTAGCATTAATAAAAAAGCACAAAACAAAGCGTGTGCCCCCACAGCCCACTGGCAGAGCCCATGCCAGCAGAGCAAGGGCAGGTTGCACTCCCCTTTCCAGAGACACCTGAGCATGAGATGTATTTTGCTGCTGCTCCAGCCATTGCTGGATGTAGGACCACTTCCCTGAAGAACAAGCAGCTAGAAAACATACAGGGATAGGGCTGTCCTGCAGACCTTTGGGATTCATGCTCTCTGGCCCCAACAGCCTCCCATAAAAATCCATATGCTACATTTCATATACAAATATCCATGGACCCACGCACTGCAAGGCTAATCGCATTTCAGAAGTGCCTGTCTTTTTTTGGACATGTCTGGACTGTGTCTGACGAAGTGGAGTCTTGAGCCTCCCTGACGCATGGGGCTTCAGGGACCTGGCTAAAAGGATTTCACTGATGGATTTCAGGGCAGGGCTGTTGGGGCCCACAGCCTAGCAGTTCTCCAACAGGAGAATACACTGGTGCAATAATAACACAGAGAAGGGTAGAAAAAAGGTCAAGCTATCACAGAAACATATGGCTGTTGTTTTTATAAAGAAATAACACACCTGTAGGAGCCATGGAGCCACTGCACGCACACAGAGCCATGGGGCTACGTGCAGTAGCTTGATCACCATGGGATCCTTCAGAAAAATTAATGTCTGCATAGCAGCCTTGCTGGAGATGGGACTTTTCTTGCTTGCTTTTTTTCCACACAGACCACAGACATGGCCCAGCAACAGCATCTTCAGGAACGTGCAAAGAAATATTTAATGTGCTGTTTTGCTATACCCAACCCCCATACATTTATGCTCGTGTGATTACTGTTCTCTGTTTGCCTACTGATAGCGAGTTAAAAATACCACCTCCACAAAATTGGAACTATTTTCCTTGTTGTTTTAAATCCCTGCAGTTGATTGAGAACAAAATGGTGCAGTGAGCCCCATGAGATCTCCCTCACCTGTATTGATCAGGACAGGAGACTGAAAAGGAGGAATCTGGTTACTGAAGCAACACCAGTAAAGGGAAAAAAAAAAAAAAAAAAAAAAAAAGAATGGCATGCACAGAACAAGACAAATTTTACTGTGTTATGAAGCCATTGACCATCTATTCCTCTTGCTTCCTTCATCTGTTGCTTGGAGTGCTGTTTCTACAGTGGAAAAGGATTTGTGCCAAGTCCTGTTCTAAGACATTGCATTTAGATAAAAGGTAAGATATTGCTGTTATGTCCAAATTCCTCATTAATACTCCAAGATGTCCCTAACTTAGAAGGAATCACTTATCTTTGATGCAGCACTGAATTTGATAGTGAAAAAAAGGACAACAAAATGAATAATCTTGTGAATGACATGAAATCAATCCAGTATCAGATAAACAACAACAAAAATTCACCTTATATACAGGTTGCAAAATCTTTGACATGGGGGTCACCTCTTCACTCCATACAAATGCCAAACCTGCTGTTAGGACTTCTGAATCTCTATATTTGAAAGGTTTATGAGAAATAACTTTCAGGAAATCACAAATGGTCAAACTCCCCTAGGCAAAACTAATGAGAGTGATTTTCCCAGTAACTGTTTGAGACAGGAAAGTCAGGACGTATACATGGTTTCCCCTTCATTTCCAGGTAGGTTTCCTTAAGCTAAACATCATGCGGAAAACCACATCTAAACGTTAACATATTTTGAACATTTGCATCAATGACACAGAGAAATATGTGATTTGTGAGATCAGGCAAAGCTTCAGCTGGTAACCAGTGAAGACATCAGAACAAATGGATGAATGCAAAGCTGCATCCATCCCAATCACCTCTTCCTGGTTTTGGAGCACCACAGATGATACCCAAATACAAACATGCCCCTACCCACTGCACTGCCTGGCTCATCGCTTAAAAAAAGGCCAAGATAAGCAGATGAAGAGTTTGGCTAGGGACCAAGGAACAGATTTTTTTTTTTTTTTGAGATATTTACATGCCAAGACATAATCAAGCTCCCAGGAGGATTTTTGAAAGCAATTAGGAACCCGAGTTCTGAGAGTCCATAGGCCCTCTGAAAATCCCATATGGTATCAAACCAATGGCACCCTTTGACATTTAAATACCTCCAGTGCCTTGTGCTGCTCCCACAAGGGACTGCCCCCCTTGATTTCAGCAGGGCAAAGCCTTCATCATGAAAAGCTGTGAAATTTCTTTCAGTCCTCTAATTCATCTAGCTCCCTGGAAAAGGAAAAGCTTATCCCTCTCTTCTTGCCTAATGAAAATGCTACTGCCCTATGAACTATTTTAATTGAAATTGTAAGTCCGGCTCTCAATCCCCTGGCCGTGGCCATGCTGCATCGAGAACCACATCCTTTGACCTGATTGAGGTTTGCTTGCCACAGATTTCACTGTGACACTCCTCTGACCTGATGGTGCAGATCTGCAGTATGGTTTTGGGGTAGAATTCCCTCAGACTGGCAAACGACACACAGGCTGCAGAGTCCATCCCAGCCCCATCGGGTGGTGATGGCCCAAAGGCTGCCCTCTCGCTATTTACATTGGGAGCAATCGCGCTGCCGGGCTGGGATCTTGGGACTGCTGCTTGCAAACATTTTGTCCTCGGAAACACGATACCGATTTATTGCACAAAGGCTGCAAAAGAATCGCATAGATATTTTTTTTTTTCCACTTTATGGAAGAAAATGTTCCCTCGATGTGATAAATTCCGAGCATGACTTCTGCTCGGGCTGCAAATAGCAGATTACTCAATCGTCTACTATTTAAGTACCTGTTTGTTTTGTTATGAGGCGAAACTTTTGAACAAGATCATATTACACGAAAAGCAGCTTCCTGCATCCTTAAATATTAATCCTCAAGTAAAAATAGACCGAAGGCAGCCCCGGGGTCACCCCAAGCAGCCCGAGCCGCTGCCTCCCGCTCGGTAGCGTTGCTCAGGGCAGGGGGCGGCAGCCTCCGGGGGAGCTGGGCCGGAGGTCGTGGGGGCCACCGGGGGCCGCTGGGTGCGGGATGGGGCCGGGCAGCCCCGCGGGCAAGGTGAGGGCAAAGGGAGAAGCGGGGGAGCGGCGGCGGGCGGCTCCGGCACGGCCGGCACGGGGCTGGGGCCTGCCCCGGGGCCGAAGGGGGGGCCCGGAGGGGGCTGCCCGCCCCCGCCCGCCCTCGCGGGGGCCGGGCCGGGGCCGCCCCCAGCCTTGTCCGCGGGGCCCCCCCTCCGCTGACGTCAGCCCTGCCTAAAAAAGCAGCCCGGCAGGCAGGCGGGCGGCAGGGCAGCGCGGCGGGACCGGCACCGGCACCGGCACCGGCAGCAGCAGCAGCAGCAGCAGCAGCACCGGCAGCAGGACGCGCCCCGCCGCCGACATGGTGTCCCCCGTCACTGTGGTGAGTGCGCGGCGGGACCCGCACCCGCGCCCTCCCCGCTCTTACCGCCTGCCGAGGCGGGGGCTCCGAGCCGA
Organism: Aythya marila; assembly: GCF_965140915.1. Taxonomy (NCBI): domain Eukaryota; kingdom Metazoa; phylum Chordata; class Aves; order Anseriformes; family Anatidae; genus Aythya; species Aythya marila. Next base: position 20,303,770 of record NC_139046.1, read on the forward strand.
TCCGAGCCGTGCCGAGCCGTGGGCTCCGTGCCGTGCCCCTCAGGGGGCTGCCGGCCGCCGGCGGGATCGCGCCCCCCGCCGCCATGTTTCGCCCCCGGCCCGCCCCGCCGGCAGCTGTGTCTCCAGAGGTGCGCCTCCTTCCCGCCCCGGGCGGCTTTTCGGCTCGCCCTCGGCTCCCATTTTGTTGTTGTTGATGTTGGGAGGGGAAAAAAAAAAAAAAAAAAAAAAAAAAAAAAAAAAAAAAGGGATATCTGCTTCGTGTGCAGCGCGTCTGCTTAGCGGGGTGCTGCTCGAGTCCGCCGTGACACCCCCGCGCTCGGCCGCCTGCCCCGCTCGTGGGGCGCTGGCGCCCCGTGGAGCCGCGCGCTGCCCCCAGCTCTCTCCTGCCGCTGCTCTGCCGCCTCCTCGCTCAGCATCGCCTTCGTGGCCGCCGTGCTGCGCTCCCTCCGGCCCTCACACACGGTTGTGACCCTCAGAGTGCTCTGCTGTTCAGGTGACAGCTCAGGCCAATGCTGCTGCTGGCTGCTGTGACGGTGGGTCTGTGACAGTTGGTTTGTGTTGCTCAGTCTGTGGCCAAGGGACAGGGACCTGGGCTGGAAGCAGCCTCCTGGTGCCCGTCCCTGCTTCTGGAGGCCACCGCGTCCTGCAGCCCTTCCCACGGGGTGACGGAGCTCCCACCGACACCTGCTCTCCCTGGTGAGCCACTTCCACCATCCAGCGGCTGTGAGATGGGGATGGTGTCACCTGCCTGTCTCATGGGGGAGTCATGAAGCTTAATTAACGCAACCGGCAATAAGGCAGCAACTCAGCGCTGTCCTTTGGCAGAGGACGTGAATAGGTGACGCGACGGAGCAAAAGCTGAGGGAGCTGCGGCTCGTGCCAGGCTGCACTGGCAGTACCAGGTCCTGGCCCTGCAGGTGAAGGGGAGATGCTTCTGTGCTGGAGGTAGACAGAATGCTTTCAACCCGAACAGCAGATAAGCTGTGCTGTTAGACACGCTGCTTCGCATGTTCCTGTTTCTAGAAAGCGAGGGATTTGGCTGGGTACGCCAGCAGCCCACTGTGTGCTGTAAGAATAGCTGTCTGCTGGTAGGAAAGTTGCCTAGTGCTTTCACTGCAGCGCTGAACACCTACTGGCGGTGTTCTGGGTCCCTGAGGACCTGCTGTCATCCTGTTTTGTTGTATTTTGGTTAATGGCTTGCACAGATCACAGTGACTCCACTGTGTTTTCTCTCACAGGTAGAAATCCCATTTTTCCCCTCTCCCTAACTCACAAAGCCAAGGTTCAAAACTTTCAAATTTCTTTGCCAGCCCTGCACAGCAGCTTGTATTGTCTGATACTTCAGATGAATTTTCGTTAACATGTACCTGGTAAGTTCATCAGCAGCCTGGGGGTGATTTTTATCTTTAGAGACAGAGGGAAGTAGCTTGTACATTACACCATTGTAAGGCCAAACTACTTTTTATTTTTTCCTCATGCTTTTCAAAAATAACTGAAGAGGCTTGGTACCTTTGTGCTTCTGTGCCATAAGCTAAATTAATCTAAGTAATGCTTTTGGTTACAGTGAACTGTGTACTTGTACCTCGGAAATGAAATGCTGCCCTGGGACAATACTGGAATGGCTAAAAACTGGCACAGTTTGTTTCATAATTCAAAGGTGACAGCACTTAGCTTTTAAGGCTTGTTATTCAGGGTGGTCCTGGAGCATATATTTCACGTAGGCTTTGAGAAGGGCAAATGATTAAAGCATGGGTATGTGCTGGGAATTCAGAAATTCGGGAATTACAACAGGAACTACACTTCAGGAACGTAACTTGCAATGGCAGATGAAAAAGGTGCTTTCTTTACTTGCTCTTCTGACATGCAGCAACACACAGTTCTGCTCTGGCTCTGTCCCTGACATGCCAACTCTTTGCTTCACCAAAGGCAACTAACGCAGGCGTGAAGCTGCGGATTGCTGGAGGGATGATGACACTGGGAGCTGTGACCAGAGCTGCAGCTGTTTACCACAGCTGTAGAGGTGGAAGGGGAGGGCTTTGGCAAATGCTAGTCTGATCCTCCGGAGAGATCACAAAAAAAGAGCTGCCAGCCTTCAGTCTGTCAAGGAGCTGTTCTTTGTGCGTCACCTTTAGCTGTTTTTCATGTTGCTCTTCTCTCGAAGGAGCGCATGGTGCTGTTGTGCCATCCGCTGTGTTACAGCCCACCCAGGGCAGCCCAGGACGGTGTTGTGCAGCACTGCACAGTGCCTGGGAGCATGCTTGGGTTGAGAAGTGGTGTGGCTGTAGAGCCGGTGGGCTCCCTCTGGCAGGTCAGTTGCTGAAGGGAACAGCAGTGGGTGATCAGTGTGACCGCAGCTAGGTGCTACCCCTGGGGCCCAGGGCTTATCTCCGTACCACACTGCCTTTTGCTGCATAGATAGATGAAGTGTTGGGGGCCAGCGTGGCTATCTCTGCTGTGGCACGTGATGGGGGCACAGTCTGTGGGGGCAGCACCTGAGGCATAATAAGTTAGCCAGCTGAATTGATTTGTCTACAATGCATGTTCTCTCCTACTGTCCTGCAGCATCAGCCTCGACAGGGAAGACGCTAGAAGAGCGCAGCTGAGTGGCACTATTTTGTTTCCAGTTTTCAAAGCCATGGCCTTTGTTTATAACTGCAGCAGATGGCCCGCGCTACTTAGGCACAACCTGATCTCCTGCGTCACCCCCACTAAGACACTCCTGTAGGAAACGTGACAGGTTACTTAAAACACTGAGCTCCAGAGCTGCTGCACAGTTGATAGCTGGAAGAAACCACGCAAGGAGGCACAAACGGTGGAGAGGAAGCCAGGGAGGTAGCATGGGTAGGACTGCTTGTTAGTGCCAGCTGCCAGGTGTGCATCGTGCCCTGGGGGCTTGGCATGTCCGCCCCACGCGCACGGGGAGACTGCAGCGCGGTGCAGAGCTAGCTGAGCTGTTCTCTGGTGCTGCACGATGCAGATGTGATAAGGGAAGAGAGTGCCCATGGATAAATGAGCCTGGTGCCAAAATTCCTTTTAATGTATTTTGCCAGGTACTTGGCGGGGGTAACACTTTGGGGTCCTGCTGATGCTGGAGTCCAGACCTGGATGGAACTGGGCTGTGGCAGCAAAGATGCATTTGTCTGCCGGTCCTGCTCCAGCTGGTGCGCAATGCTTGCTCTGGTTGGAAGTCACCTTGGAGGGAAGCTTTTGCTGCTTATTCTGCTAGGCAAGTAGGAGCATCCTGCTTAAAATTTGTTATTCCTGATATTGCTCTGATTAAGAGCTACAATTTCTGCATAAAGGTGGGTAGGGTAAGAGCTTGGGGTTGGAGAGCAGTACTAATAAGCAACATGTTTCCTTCACGGATATGTGAGATTTAATTCTCTTCGTATTCAGTTGTCATTGGTCTCATCTTAATAAAAGTCCTCCCTGAGACTGCCTTGTTAGTAATTTTTCTCCTGTTCTTGTTGCTGTCTTTTTTTTTTTTTTTTTTTTTTTTCCCAGTAGCAGGTAAGCAGGTTTCAGCACTGGACCGTGGGGCTGTAGGAGACTGCCTTGCCCTAAAGACCTCTCTGCCCATCAGACATCGTGATTGCAGGGGCTGCAAGTGCAGAGCAGATGAGCCTGGAGATGTGCAGTCGTTCCAGCACTTACATAATGCTCAGAGGGACCCTATTTTCCTCTTAAATAAAGTTAGGGCTAAACTAAGCATAGAGCTTCACACATCACCTTGAAGAAATCTGGGCATGGGAAAAATAAAGACATCAAGAGGCTTAAATAGGTCTCTTCTGAGGGCAGTGTATAGATGATATTGCTTTCCTTTTGGACCAGATGAATTGTGGGCTTCATCCCTACAATCATCCATACAACATCCTGTCTGTACTGACTTACATGGCCTAGCACAACCCTGTTTGGGACAGATTTTGCCCAGAAGCCATTTATTAACAATCCCCATCTTTTCCTTTTTGTTCTCTGACATACTTGCATCTTTAAATGGATATAGCTGGATTGGGGAAGAATACATTGTTTTGGCTGCATCAAGCAAGCCAAGCCCTTGTTGCCTTTCCCCTGCAAGGTGGCCTGCTGGGGGCAGCCCCTGTCACCCCTGGGTGGAAGCAGGGTGTCACTGTGGAGGAGCATGAAGGTCACTTACAAAAACTGGATGCCCCCACAAAAGCAACGTATGTCCTGGAAAGGTATTCACCAGCAAAATATTGAATAGGGATGGAAAATTGGGTGGGTATTCATACACTGGAACTTCTGAAGAAGGGCCAAATGCTACTGATCCAGATGATTACAGAAAGCCAAACTGCTTTCTAAAACAAGAAAGCCAGATCACCCCTTGAACTATTTCAACTTTTTCCTTTTTGAATAGAGGATGTTATTTCTGCATTAAGGAATAAAGCATTAGCAACCACCTAAGAACGAACTCTTACAGTATAGAAGTATGTTTTAATTGTTCTTTGTTTATACCCAACGTTGTTGCTTTCATTATATTTTTTCCCATTACTTAAATGCCTCATAAACTGGGATTTTATTACACAGGAGGCTTATAAACATGCACATTTATACACCACATCAACAGTTATGAAAATATGGCACTTGTATAAAAAACCAAGCTTGTTTAAATGAATTATAGAAGAAATCTCTAAACTCTGCAATCAATGAAATAAGGGGGGGGGGAGGCATCGCCTCAGGTAAGCTTAGCAGGATTTCAGTAATGTTTATGCGAGTCACACCTTTTGGGAGGAGCCTAGAAGCTTTGGCCCTACTGAACTACAGCTTGTGCTAGTTTGTTTATGCTAGCAAGAGTCTGGGCATAGTGGTGTGCCATAATTTATATTTTTAAGGCTGAACTTGGGCATTTTTGCAATGATATTATTATCCCTTGCTGTTGTAGCTGGTGCTGTGACAGGCTGGTAACTGAAACCAGGGGCTAGAAAGTCCGAGCTTTGCTAATGTTCTTCCCAGCCCCAGCGTGGTTGCATTAAGCAGTTAGAGCTGATCACTTCTGCAGGCAGTGCTGTAGATTAAAGGCTTCATTAACTCAAGTGTATCACTCAAGTCACATGTGGCTGTTGTTTCAAGTGTGCTTTGTGTATTAAGATTACGGGTCCAGTTCTGAAGCTTGCACTTACACAGAATTCTTCCTAAATGTGTTTCTGCTGTTCTCTTTTTCTCGTCAAGTATCTATATCCAAAATACACCGAGTATGACAGAAGAGCCAAAGTTATCTTTCTCTGTGGGTAACTGCACAATACTGAGGAAATAATAACTTCAGTGAAATGAGACTCTTAGAAAATGATGGCATCTGGCACCCGTCTTCTGCTAGCATGTGGAAACTCTTGAACAGTGAAAAGATCATTAGTTACATAACTCCCTTCCCCCTGGAGGCCGACGCAGATATTATATTAGCACTTAATTTTTCTGCTGCCCTTCACATCACACAAACAGCCACTAGATTTGTAATTACAATAAAGATACAGATCTTGCTTACTGCAGTCTGCCCAAAATGAAGGTGATGGTTATTGCCTCCTCTAGCCTGCTTGTGCTCTTCCTATAGCTCTTGCTTATACTGCCATAATCTAAATAGCGTTTGAGGTAATGGCAGGCTGCTATATGACAAGCGTGTCAGTGCAGAGCATCCCTCTGTGTAATGTTGAACATGGACTAGGAGCAGGTTCCACACACCCCCAGAGCTGCAGGGTGGTAGGTGGGCTCTCGCGAGCCTGCCTGTCTGGCAGACTATTGATCTATGCCAAGCGTGCTGGAGCAGATCCTCAGACTCGTATGAGGCATTTTGCCTGCTGTGGCTTCAGCAGAACTGGGTTTGTGCTGGCTGACACCATGGCTTGGCTGCTCTACCCCTATTTCCTTGTGTCTTCTGGTCTTGTTGTGGCATTAGTCAGAGCCAACCAGGGTTCTTGGATAGCAGTGCTGACTTGTGCTCCATTGCAAGAGAAACTAAGCTGGTTGTTTGGCTTTTCCCTGCAACCCTGATATAAAAGGAGTATCATGTTGAAATTCATCATTTAACTGATGCTTATGAAGTTTTCAGGATTGATTGTTGGTTCGTGCCCTGTGCATGCATGTACTTACACCCCCCTCAGTGTAAAGGACATACCTGTGGTACACAGATGCATGTTTATTTGTGAGTGTGCATCTGCGTGCCATTTGTATGTGCAGCAGGGGTTTGGCAGTTGAAACCCTTGATGCCTCAGTGTGAATCCTGGAGTGCGTGGGTTCGTTTGCGTAGGCTGTTTGCACCTGGCACCCTGGCTGCCCCCTCATGTTGAAATTGGCCATGAAAGTCCAATTAATCTTCATGTAATTTGTGCCTGACACTGGCTGGTACAGGTCACAACATCTTGGCACACGATGTAGATATTGGAAGTAAACTTTGTGACTCCGCTGTCATACTTTGACCTTTCGTCCTCCTTAGAGCATATTGGTCCCATTATAAAACGAGGAGGGCTACTGGTGTGTTTTTATAAGGTACCGGAGTGGTAACTCTCTAAATACACATCCTTATTGGGATACGTTGCTATTCCCCCTTCTAATTTTAACACCAGCATTTCACAAGCATTCAGCCTGCAGGCCACGATATGCAGGTAGAACATTTCATTCAGCTTTCCATTAGGCACAAGACAAGCAAAGCTGTTCCCTCCTGGATTTCCCAGCACAGCCCTGCTTGCATTTTCCAGATTTTGGCGATCTTATTGCAGCCCCTTGTGAGGATTCATACAGCAAAAGTATCTTGCATGGAGTTGCCAGCTTTCCCAGCCACTGGCAGCCTCCTTCCCCTCCTCTCTCTGCCCTGCCTTCCTTTTGCTGTTGCAAAAACCTCTCCTGGCAGCTGTGCACGAGTTTCTTGCATGAGCCAGAAAGGTGAGCTGCAGAAGTGCCTTTTGGTGCTGGAGGCAGTTTCACCCTTAACAGGTCTTTGGGAATGGCTGGTGGGGCTGGTATAGCCTGGTCTGTGTCACCTGGTGTCTTTAACATTAACGGCTCTCCAGCTGCCAGGGCTGTGGCAGCACAAATTCCTGACACACTCTTTAGACTTGCATTATCCCCCACAGGTGGCAGGTAAAATGAGGTCATCTCTGCTGAAGAAGTTGCTTCTGGATGGAAGGGCCTCCGTTTGCAGAAGAGTGTGACGTAAATAATGACAAGTGTCCTAAGAATTTACATTTGTAGCCTGGGAACAACCCCCAGGATGAGCTGCAGAGACTTTTCTCTAACCATCAGAAATATACCTGGATTTTAATATGATAAGCCACAAGCCTGCTCCTTCTCACCCTGAGAGGGACAGCGTGGGGCTACCACTGCACATCCCAGGATGTTGGCTGAATCCTGAAAAGCTCCCTGTAGCTTCACAGCCACCCTCTACAATCCCAGGCAGCGCTAGGGGATGCAGCCCCATCTGACCTCGCTCACTGAGGAAGGGTGCATGCCCTGGCAGTGACAGCACTGCAGCTCTGATGAGTAAAGAGAAAAGACAGATCCATTATGGTCTGGGTTTTTAAACATCTGCAGGGGCTTCTTTTGTGAGCAAAGGAAATGTTTGGGGGGCTTTTTGTTTCATAAAAAGGAAGATGTGAAATCCCATGAGGGAAAAGCAGTCTTTGCTCTGAGATAAGATGCTGGAAGGCAAATGCTATTTTTTTTTTTTTTTTGCTTTCATTTCTGAGAGCCAATGGACTACCCTGAAAGCATTAGTCTGTGACAGGTCCCTTGGCCCCTGCAGAGACATCTAAATTCTTGACTGGTCTGACATTGTTGGTCACTGGCAATGGTACACTGCCAACCACACTCTGAAAGCAATCTCCAGAACTGCTAACAGCTATAGGATTGCTACAGATGGGGAGTCAATCATTTCCACTGCAGGTTAAAAAAAGTTTTTTAAAATAGCCCTGCTTGTGGTCCTGTGCCAGCCCAGCAGACAGAGCAGATGATGCTTGGAAAAGGAAAAAAGCAAAACCAACCCAAACAAAACAAGTCCTAACAAAAACATGCATCTGAGCCAAGCCTTAAGTTCAGGATGAAATGTGTTTGTCATGTGATTTCAAGAGTTAGCATCTGCTAAAGAAAGGCTTCCACATCTTAAAGACCTCCCCGGGAAGCCAAGGGCAGACACCCCTGTGACCCTGAGTGGCCCTGGCTGCTGTAGTGATACCTCGCCTGGTGTCAGGGCTCCCTGCTGATAGTGGCAGGTCCTGAGTAGTAGAAGCAGGTCCCAGAGATGCTGTTGTCAACTGCCTGTTGACAGCAGTTAGCTGAGCTAGCCCAATTTCTCCTGTTTGGGACAGGAGATACCTTTATGGATGCTGTAACTTCCTTATTTGCTGGAGGGAACACTGTGGTCCGGTGTCTCAGTATAGCTTTGGGCAATGTTGTGGTTAAAAAGGCAAAGACCAGGAGTGTTCTCCTGATGCAGTGTGTGGCACAGGCAGTGCCCTAATGTGCTGGACTGGATTTCCTTGGCTCCAGAACCACCTGCCTCTGCTTTAGGCTGCTATGGCTCCATTCCCTCACATTTCTGAGGCTTCCTGCAGCAGTCTGTGGAAGGTGAGACTCTGGTTTCCTGTTGGTGGCTTTCCCCCTTGCTACTTTACAGGTGTTTGCAGATGCATTTTTCAACTCATAGGTGTAGCAGCAGAGAGCTACAGCGTTGGAGAGCTCTCAGGTCACACTATTTGCTGAGCCAAACCAGCCTTGAAAGCAGCCCCGTGAGCACGGCCAGTGCAACTGCTCAGCATCTGGCGCTTCTGAATTTCTTCATTAAAGAAGTGAAGATGAGATGGGACTGCTGTTGTATTTGTGTTGTACACAGGCGTTGTTTCTGTGTGAGCAGCAGTTTGGCATCTCCTGCCCTACCTGCCAGCTTTGCCTGCTACTGCAGATCTCCGTTCCCTGACTGTTCTGCAAGGATTCATGATAGTAGCTCTTTTCCTGTCCTCTGGAGAATGCCACAAAGCTTGTCTAATGCGCCTCATCTCTTTTACCTTCCAGAGTCACTTATTTCAATATCTTTCATAGGTTGTGTGTTCAGTCTTCTCCTATAACCCGTCCAGGACAACCCCCTTCAGAAACCACTCCCATCACAGCATAGCTAAAGGCTACTGCATTGGGCAGTAGGGGCTTGAGCAGTGTCCTGGGCTAGAGACAGACAGCAACCTGTGGTGGAAAAATCACACTCAGAGAGCATCAGGAAAGAGACCTTGTGAGCCACATCTGCAGTCTCACGTGCCGGCACTCCCAGGACACGGTGAGCCCTGCTCACATGGCTCCCCAGCCCCTTGAGGCAAGACGTCCCTCAGCTGGGTGGCTGTGCGGTGTCTGTGCCGTGCCCAGGCGTGCTGCCTGGCTGCGGGGATTCAAGCTGTGGGTTCCCCCTGAGAGAAGCTGACCCTGCAGGCAAAGGCTGCCCCGCTGCCAGGCAGCACGTGCCAGCAGCTGCGGGGAGCCTGCTGCTCCACATTTGCTGCCTTCTCGCTACATCCTGGGGAAGATGCTTGTATGGAAGATTTTAACCTCAGTGCTGACAGGTTTTCATCCCCCCCATGGTTAATCTGGAGATTAGGCTGAATTTTGACCTGGCTGCAAGTAAGGCAGGATTTCAGCTTGGAAACAAAACTTTTTGTTGTGGTTCTCGTTTCTGCATGCAGCTGTGTAGGGGGTGCCCTTTTTAGATGCCAGTTTGATTAATCCTCAGCCGCTGCCTGCTCCCCTGTGTCTCCACCAAAGGGTGCTTTTCTGATGCCAAGAACTCGCACGGCAATATATCTGAGCTCACCACCCAAGGACTGCAAGGGCTCGTGCCAAGATTTTAATTGTATTTTTATGGCAAGTAGCCATAGCTCTCTCTTAAAAAAGAAAAAGAAGAAAGAAAAAGAAGACAAGTATTTCTAGCTCTTGACTGTTTCGGTCTACTGGAGCAAAGCTGGGAAGTGTGGCCGGAGCTTACTTTGCTTAAGGGGGGGGGGTGATGCAGTTGAGCCATGGGGAGGAGGAGAGTGCCGAGGCAGCTGTGGTGCAGGGAGGGAGGAAAAAATCCAACAAAGCAGCATTAGTTTGCAGGAGGAGCTGAAAAGGCTCCTTTCCCCCAGGCTGCAGTAGCTGCCTGGGGCCCACTGCCCTAGCACAAGTGGCTGAGCAGGGAGGATTGTCCCTCTGTGGGTGGGAAGCGTTCAGGCCGAGCCCTGTTACTTCTGGCTTGTGCTGAATGATGGAGGCTCTTCTGGCAGACAAATCCAGGTGTTTTGACCACTCGCAAACAGGTCTGGCTGGGCAGCCGAGCACGAGGTGAGTTTCACTGCACCACCCTTGTCAGAGAAGCAGAGGCCCTGGGTGCTGAGGAGTGCCAGCAGCTGCAAGAAAACGCCGCAAGGCCTGGCCAGGCTTGGGGCATGGCATAAGCCTGATGCAGCCAACCAGCCCATTATCAGCGCTCTCCCAAAGGCGAATCGTGTACCTTCCTCTCCTGGGTGATTTATTAGGCATTATAAAAGTCAATTTTAGATGCAGCCTCTATGGCCTTGTCTCCACCTGCGGGGAGGAGCATTCATCTATCACCCTGAATTTCCCGCAGCGAGTGGAGCCTGTTCAGGAGCCATCTGCCTTGGATGCTTGACTCATGGCACCTCCAACACAAGCATAAGCCCTCTTATTAATACCCACTTGCACAAATATGTTGCACTAACAAAGTATTTCAAGCAGGCAGATTGGCTGGTTCAGTGACTCTTTGCCACCCCCTGTAAACAAATGCTTTTTTTCCCAGAATTTTATCCAGAAGCAACCTGGTACGTGTATGAGCCAGTGCATTTCTTGACGAAAGGCAAGCGACTCTTCCCAGGAGCAAGTTTGCTCCTCCAGGGGAGCCGAGCTGGAGGCAAAGTGCTGTGCGCTCGCCTTCTCAGGGCTGTCCCAGCCAGCCCTCCTATCTCAACAATGCTGCGGAGTAAAAAGGTGTTGCACTGTCTGAGCAAGGGTGGGAGCACCCGGAGGATGGTGGCCTTGCAGTCAGCTCATGGGTTTATGGCCAGGAGTTGCCCAGCATAGCTGTGTTTCTCCGTGGTTTAGCAAAAGCTGATGAGGTGTTGAGACCTGGTGAAAATTGGCTGCCTCTAGCTAGGATCTGTGCACACACAGGCTTTTCTCCTTAAGGCCTGTCCTTTTTGGATAAGCACAAAGTCAGGCTTTCCCCGCTGCTCTGCAGAGGAGCCTATTGCAGGTACATAGTCTATATCCTAATTGTGGTCCAGCCCCAGGCTGAAGCAGCACCCTCTGTGACTCAGACTGCACCAAGGATTGGCAGTGCCTTGCACAGAGCCACATTTGCTGGGGAATGAGAAAATGAGCTATAGGCTCATAGTGGCATCATAATACACGGCGCCAAAGCCACATAAATACTTACTGACACACAGTGGGGTAGGGGCTGTTGTCACAGTAAGGCAGAACCAAGGCAGGATCCATGATGGACAATGCCAAAAGCCAGGAGAAGTGGCTCAGGCCTGGATACACAGTACTCAGCCAGCCAAGGCCAATGGGAGGGACGGGTGGAGGACAACAGCCCAGCTTTTTTTGGCCAGTGTGCATGGTCGTGCTCAAGTGTTGCTTGGTGAAATAGCTGGGGTATTGTTTTTCAAACAGTTTTCCTGGAAAGCAGCATTTTACAGCCCAATGGGTGTGAGCCATAGCTCCGCAGTAAGCTGGCGTACAGCTGTTGGGTGGCAGAGGTTGCATGCTCATTATCTGAGCAGGCTGATTTAGGGGGCTTGCAAAGAAAACATACTCCACATTGTTTCCTGGGATATTTCCAAAAGGTGCACTTTGTTCAGCTTCGGCATTTCAAAGCAACAAGCTTCTGATACTTTTCTATACCTTAAGAGTCAGATGCCTCTCTCCCTGTGACAGCTGGATTTTCTTCATTTTATCTCAAGTCCACTGCTTGTTATGCGCCTTTGTGCTTTGGTGCATAGCGAAGCTTGTCACCTCCCTCAGGGCAACTCTGTCGAAAGCACACGTTTGTTCAGGAATGAACCCACTTGTGATGTAGGTACAGAAAACTGGCTCCAAAATGTGAAAGAAAATCAGGGTTGTGGCTTACATGTATAGATGTACCTCTGTGGATGCAGCCTGTTCTTGGATGGAGGAGCTGGTTGTAATTTTCTGGCTTGTTTACATGCCTGCAGCAGTCAGCACAGGCCATCTGTACTGCTGAGGAGCAGCATAGATGGTCCCCAGGTCGCACACCATCATGAACATTGGTTTATACAGACGCGAATCGTTAGCATCTCCCAGTGCACAGCAGAGAGCTGTGAGATCTCCCAGCAGGGATCCCCAGGCCCCCCGCGAGTCATCAATAACTAATTTGCAGATATTGCTTGCAGGCATTATCTATCTATATATATACATCCTGTATATATTTTGCACACTGGGAACTTTTTCCCTGTCTTTATTACCCAGCATTACTTCTTCAGGTCTGCCACTTCTCCTGTAGCTGTATTTCCTCATCGGCTAGCCTCACCTCTCAAGAAGTCTTACAGCAATACCAAACCACAGCATGGTTGGAGCACCTTTGTGATAGCATCATGTGTCATGCTGAATAACAGCAACAAGGAAATGAACAATATTACAAACTGGAGCAGAGTAAGAATGGACAAAACAAAAAGGAATACTGTACAGCTATGCATCCCTAGCAGGGAGCTGGGTATCCAAGCCCAAACCTCCAAAGAGCTGTGTGTGCCAGTGCCAGGTTCTGTTTGAAGATTATGGGTGTACACCTCTTGGTGAGAGCCCAGACACAACTTCCTCAGCGTGGAGGGTTTTGTTGGTTGGATGCAGATAATTTATAAATAGTAGTTTGACTGTAATTTCACTACGACTGGCATAGTGGCTTTACAGCAATTTAAACTATTTTTTAAAGACTCTAAATAACTTGGTAATCATAGGAGTTGAGAAATTGCCCTGAATTATGCACGGTTTAAAAATTCAAAACTTGCAAACATTGTTTTGTCATTGTATTCAAGATGTTTTCTGGACTGCATGTCAGCCGAAAGTAAATTAGCAGTAGAAGAAAACAAGTATGAAAAATGCAATAGCATTCATGACAAAATGGTGAAACCCAGCTTAAAGCCATAAAACTCAAATACATTAACAAAAAGGATCTTGTCACCTGCAGCAAGTACTTCATTTTCCAACACCACAGCACAGCCACATCTCAAGTTCTGTCTCTGAGACTCAAGTGCAAAGGAGATGGGTGGTTTGATGCAATTTACCCACCCAGCCAAGCAAAAATGTTCCCTTCCCTGAGGTACAGGCAAGTCCAGTCATGGATTATATGCTTGGCTTTCCTTAAGCCACAGCCTCCACTCATGTTGGTACACAGCCTCCTAATACTAGCTGTGACTTGTCCTCCAGATGGCAAATTGTCCCATCCCCTTTTCCTAGGTCCCAGCCACATGTCCGAACAGAGGGAAACCCCCCAGCCTCACCCTTCAGTCACCTCAGCATTTCTTGGAGGACTTCTCCCAAACACCTCGAGCACCACACCATCCCAGCAGGATGTGCTGTGTGGACCTCAGCAGCATGGGGACCTCCCTCTCTGTGAATGGTGTCCCTCGTGGGCACTTGTGTTGGTCACAGCCAGCACAGGGGTTCCCCTGAGCCGCAGCAGTCAGTAATAGGCAAGGGCATGTTTTGAAATAACATAATTTGAAGTATACTCGTAGAAAAGTTGTAAAGGAATAAAGTGTTAATGCTGAGAAGCCTGCAGCCCTTCTAGGTCTATCAGGTTATTCTTATGTGAGGACTCCAACTCCCTAAATTCCAGAGTTAGGAGTGAGTAACTGAGACTGGAATCTGACCCTTATGCATGAAAAATTCCTTAATTGTTACTAGAGTGGAAATAATACAAACCATTATTTTAAAATAATGCTGGTTGGGCTTGGAAAATTCACATTCAGATAGTAGGAAATGATAATTTCAAGGTTACCAAGCAAACATAATCTTTTTGCACAAGTGCATATCTTACATTCAGTAAGGCAAGGTTCCTGGGGAAAACGACAAATGTAATTAAAACCTGTCTCATCATGCATGTGCACAGGGGAGGGCAAGCTGTGACTGTAATGGTAACATCCTAGCAGGTGTTTTTATTTTAATATGGGGTATTAAATGAAACTTCCTGTGTTTATTAACCCAAATACTCTCCTGTATGCTTCCAACAGTGCCTCTGTCCTTTGCCAACAAAGCTGAACTTGAACTGTGTCTTTCAGCATAGACTTCTGTCTTCGGTGATACAAAGTTACGTACCTTACCAGACACTGTTACAAGAACCCGGAGCACTGTTGAAGCTGCAAATTCTTTTTCTCTTTCTCTTTGGGAGCTAGTCTTCCTGATTGGAGATCACGGGCTCATTGTGGTGTAGCAGGGATGCTCCACAGCCGGCGGGGTAGGGGAGATGCTGCCAGAAGTGCTGTCATCTGTTGCCTGCAACTGCAAGAGGATGAATGTGATCAACTACATTTTTAGCAAAAAGATTTCACAGGAGGGGAGGGGGCAGAGCTGGAGCCAGGCCCTGGCTGTGGAGGTAGCTGGGGACTATCTCAGTGACCTTGGAAGGGAAGGGTGATGGGTCTGAAGGAGGAGGAGGTTTGTCTCCACTCTTCCCCCTGTGTTACTTGATAGTTCCCAGGCACACTCAGTGCTTTGAGACTACATGGGCTTTCATGACTTTTACTTCAAGTTCATTTGGTATTTGCTGGCAGAATTCTCCCAAGAAACGCAGACAAGAGGTAGTCAATGGTGATTAATTTAGACAACTGAAGTAGAGGACTCAAGATGGGCTCCCCGTGTAATACAAGAAAGTTAACGGCTTTCTGATGTCCTTCTGTGAGTGAATTGTGTAGCCTGGTTGTTTAATGGAGTGTTTAAAAATTGTGTTGGCAATAGCCTATGAATAATGTATACAGGAATAATGAAATACCTTGATGCTAAGAAACTGCTGATATGCTGGGGAACTTTCCATCAGATGTGAGAACAATTTTGAAAGCACTGTCTTCTCAGGATGCCCTTTATTTATGGTCTTGCTGCTTCAGAGATCGCATTCCCTTTTTAGACACTGCATGTGAAGATGCCCTCCACTGCCTCTGCCTCTGCCTCCCAGCTTCATCCAATTCCTTTCACTTATGTCTGTAAAACCTGCTGAATTTTGATGAGTTTAGGCTTTATTAACTGAGCACTGTACGCATGGAGTCATTTGCTGTAGAGTCTCTAGCCATTCCAGGTGTCTGCACCAAAATACACTGCATCAGAGGAAGATGGACGCTGTTTCTGTGTCATGGCAATGGAGTCCCACAAAACAGGGCCAAGTGATTTGGGAAAAAAGGCCAACAGTTCTTTTTCAGGTTTCTAGAGCATGGAGTCCTTGTATAAGATAAGCAACCATAGCATGGATATTCAGATTGTGATGGGCTCTGCAGTGTGAACCCAGCTCTGATGCCTTTAAGTTTTCCCCATGACCTCTCGAGGCTTCTGTGCTTTGGCCACAAGTAGTAGGACGTCATGATACTAAGGGTTGAAAACTTGCTCGATGAAAGAAATGGTAGGATTGAGAGTGAACCCCTGCAGCAGCCTGTGCACCCCAGATTTTGCACTGCCTTAGCTGCAGGAGGAAGCAGGCGTCCTAAAACATTCCTGGACGTAGCTCATAAACACTGCAGGTGCATAAGGCAATCACAGTCTTTTCCTTTGCTCCTTTTTTTAGCCCTCAGCTGCTTTCCAGAAGAAAATAAAATAGGAGTTTTGTTTCTCATGTGAGGTTTTCCCCAGTGGCATTAAAAGGCAGAAGAAGCACAGCAGGGCAGGTGAACACAGTATATATATTAGGACTGTCCAGAGTGCTCCCAGCTGAGCAGCTGGTGAGAGCAGACCCAGCTTGCAGAGTCTGTAGCTCTCTGCTCTGTCTCTGTTGTGTCTTTGTTGTGAACAGTGCAGTGCTCATGCTGCATTTTTCTGTCTGTATTTACACAATAGACACCTGAGTCAAAGCATTTCCTGCAATATGGGCAGTGTATTATTAGCGTAATGCTAGAACAAAGCAACACTTGATTCATGTTAGTAGTCAGCTGAGGAAGTGATATCCCCACCTTGGAGGCTGATGTGATGGGCTTTGAAGTCACGGGGTGATGCTGACAGCAAGCTCCAGGCATGAGCCTACGGGGCAGGAAAGACAACGGGTTAGAAGAGATGTTGTATCCCCAAGGTGATCTGCAACTGGCTAAGCAAGAGGATATACCAAGCCAGGAGGGATTATTAGCACTTTCATTGGCTTGTTTGCTGCTGGGACACTCCTGGGGAGTGCAGTATTTTCCCAGCTACAGGAAAGGAGGTGTACAAAAGGGGTTAGTCTAAGTACAAGACAGGTGCAAAGACCACCAGTGAGGTTTGACTAATAGCCTAGATGTTTTCAGTAGAATAAATAAATAGAAGAGGTATCTAAAATTCCCTCCATCTCCACCACACAAAACCCATCCTGGCAGCCAAGAAGTGTTTTCAGAAGTTCACAAAGGTCTAGGTTGAAGATTTTAGTCAAGTTCAAGCAGCCTTTTTCTGGGGTAGAAATGCTGCTAGCTGACGTTATACAAAAAAAGAGAAGCTTTCAAAAGGAAGGAGACAGACTGTTTGTAGTTTATTCCACTGATGCTTCTGATGGTCCTATTAATTTCTTTTTTTTTTTTTTTTTTCCTTTTAGGTGAAGAGTGAAGGCCCCAAACTGGTGCCCTTCTTCAAAGCAACTTGTGTCTATTTTGTCCTCTGGCTGCCAACTTCCAGCCCCTCCTGGTTCAGTGCCCTAATCAAATGTCTGCCCATTTTCTGCCTGTGGGTTTTCCTTCTGGCTCATGGAATTAACTTCTTAGTGGCACACCGGAGTGCCAGCCGCATCCTAGCAGGACTGATATTCTCAGCAGTGGGAGATGCCTTTCTCATCTGGCAGGAGCAGGGCTACTTCATTCATGGTGAGTGCAGTGTGAGTCTTAAAGGGATGCCACGGTGCTTGGCTGTTACTCTCTTTATTTAGTAATGAGTTGCTGGCCACGTGTTTTGTTTATTCATGGACAGCTTAAGTGCCTGGTAGTGTGAGGCACTCATCCCTAGACTAAAATCCATTGCAGTTAGAGGAGTCACATCATGGATGAGTCTGTCGAGCTTATCTGGAGGTGCCCTGGAGTCATAGAGGTAATTGGTGCAAGTTTGATTCCCTGGCACGTGCTCATAGCGTCTCAGCTGGCAGGAGTTGGAAAGTGGCATGAGCAGAATGTCCGGGGAAGAGTCAAAAACTTACAGCACTTAGCAGCTGCCATGAAGCTACAGGAAGTATCTACCTGCTGTCCCTCTGCAGTGAGATCTGCCAGCCCTTCTCTGTAAGGATGCAGAAATAAGATGTATGGTGCAAAGATCTTCAGTAGAGAACAGATAGAGAAGATCTTTAAATTTTAAAAGACAAGCCTGTAGCCCGCTGGAGGTGTTTAAGTGAATGTTAGGAACCAAAGCATCAGAAATCTTGTCCTACTTGCAGGTTCATCAGCATGAATCATGCAGCCTGTTGTAAAAATATGGGAGCTGGTTTTGCAAGACATGTAAATGATGGGGAATTGAGGGCAAACCTTACCATGACACCCTGTCATCTCTACAAAAAGATCCACATCTCTCAGAGCAAAACAAGCTTGTTTTATTTCACTTGTTTGCAGACTAGAACATAATGATTTAGATTAATGATTTAAAGCCACACTGAGTCTGCCTGCAGCAACACTCCCCATGGCCTTGGACTGTCACAAGAAATCAGCAGCAGTTGAGTCCTTCACTTAACTGTACTGGTGGGGTTTGTGAAGTCAACTTCACCAGCAGGGATCTTATTTAACATCCACCTGTGACTGTCCCATTGGAAAATGTGATGAGACGGGGCCAGTTTTCTGACTTGTGCTGCTGTCAGCTCTGAAAGTTAAAGTCTTATTTTTTACCCCTTTTATAAGGTCAGTATTTAGTTTAATTCTGGAATTCCCACAAGCTTTGCTTTCTTTATGAGAGGAAAGTATGTGAAATGCCAGATATGAAATGCCAAAAGCTTTGAATCTGGTTTTAATCCTGCTTCCCAAGGGTTTATCCAGATCTCTTTAAAAGTTCATGTAAAAACTCTTACTGATTTTTTTGGGCTGTAGATTAGGCCCTGAGGACTGGATCCATTTGGCTGAACTTTGGCCATGTTGCTGAGAAGCTCCATCCATCTCTCGGGGCACCATCCCATTTGTGCTGAGGGTGCTGGCATTCCCACCGATGGGCCTCCTCCTAACAGGGGTGCCTGGCTCAGCACAAGTCACCTCGGCCCAAATGCCCGTACTTCTGTTTTGCCTGCTGGAGTTGCTTCTTGAGCTGTGGCTTGGAAAACATTCAAGACCCAATTCTCACCGTGACTGTTTTTGTACAAAGGCTGTGCAGAGGTTCCCTGTTCCCGTAGCTGGGATTTCTCTGAGTCCCCTCTCTGATTTAATGCTAGAGGAAGGTTGACTTGTCACAGCAATTCAGTGTCTAGTTAAAGTGTTTTAATCTGCAAATAAGCTGGATTTTTTTTTTACAAATGAGATGCATTGCTTTGTGGGTTTTGATCCATTTTTGTTTTTGATTTAAGAAGAATGTTTGTTTAGCTCTTAGACCATTTAGAAAATCTCTGCCTTGATCCTAGCTGTCTCCTGTCTGCCTCAGTCTGTCCTAATCTGAGCTACTGCCTTCTGTATTGAAGCGCTAACATTTGCGTTTCAGCTGTCAGCAGATAAAGTGTACTACCCCACTTACTCTGTCACCTTGCCTGCAAAATGTATTTTCTCTGATTTAAAATACAGCAGGCTGCTGTTGTTGACAACTGACGACATTGAAACTTTTGACATTATCCTTTGTGGGAATTTCAAATTTCAGGGGAATAAGAGGAATTATTAGACAAAAATGTACTTCTATGGCTTTCAGGCAGAAAGAAGGGTTGGGAACTGGGCTGAGATGAATAGCTTTTGAGACAATGAGTTTATAAAAGGACATTTGTTCATTATTTTATAGGGAAGTGAGAGCCTGGGAACTTACTCCTGGCACACTTGACTTCTTTCATTTTTGCTGTTTCAATCCACTAATAACAAGCTGTTTTCTGACTAGTGCCTTACTGGATTTAGAAGACAGTTTACAGTGTGAACATCCACATCCTTTAATAGCAGACGCTTACAAACAAATTATGCATTTGGTGAAGAAGACGGGGACCAGCAGAAAGGACCCATTGCCAGTGTGAGGGGAACTCAAGAAGCAGGGAGGGGGAAGGAAACCTGGGCTCTCTGATTCCATCTAGGTATCCCAGAATAAAGCAGAGAGAAGAAGGAAGTGGACAGAGGGAAAAGGCTGATCTGTCTGGTGTGCTCAGAGGGCTGAGCCGAAGGCTGAGAAATGCAAGAGAAATGCACCCCCCCTCCCTGTACAGCTGACACAGGTTTCCCCAGTTCCTAGCTTGATTTGTGGATGTCGAATGAGCAAACCTGAGAGCTGACTTGTTTGTAGCCAGCCTCACCATGTATCACAAAACCCCTCCTACCTTTCTGGACTTCTGCTTGGCTGCTGCATCCTGTCTTCCTCTCCTCCCCCTTGCTGCCAGCTGCCTGCATGAAGGACAACACATTCTTCAGTTCCCATCCCAGCACTCTCCACATAATGCCATTGAAGGAAAAATCATTCCTCACTGCTAGGGCGAAGTAACCTTCCCCTCCTTACCACCCCCATGGCTCTAACCTTTCCTGCACTATAAACAGCTCGTCCTAAATCCCTCCTTGTTTTCCCTCAGTGCTATGCTCATGATGTGTAACAGCTCTGCGAAACATCACCTTCTCTTTGCCCTTCTTTGCACTGCCCTTCACACTGTCCATGTTCTCACCTTGCAGACCAGACCTCACAACTAGCTCTCTCCCTCCAGTGGGTTCCCCTCTTGTTCAATGTGGCTGAGCTCCCAGCAGACATCTATCTGGTCCTTCCTGAAGGCTGGGAGACACTTCCCCTTCAAGATGCCTCAGCAAGCATTAGATTGAAGAGATGTCTGCCAGTGGCAGGTTTTAGCAGCTGCCCTTTATGCCACAGTGTTGTGCTTTAAACGTAAACAAGCGTCCTGCTGGAGGACTCAGTTTCCCAGACCCTTTTCTCTGTTTCATGGTTTAGAGCTGCATGAAAACATCCAGCCACTCTAACAACCTTGCCCAGATGAAGTGGAACAGCCTTTAGCTGTGCCACACACAGGCTTGGGAACCAGAGGAGCTGGACTCAGTTTGGGGCCTGCTACGTACAACTGGCAAGACAAGTAGCAGTCAGCAGCTGTACTGACACATGGTGACAGCTTTTGTCAACTGGATTAGTAGCGAGTGAATAACACATGGGCTGTACCTTCCAGTAACCACATCTGGGATTTCTCAGGGGTGCTTCACTTCAAAGAGAAGCTGGCATTTTATATTCACTGATTGTTTCCAGCTAAGGTTCCTCTGAATCTTACAAACAGCCATAACATTGTTGGCAGATCACATTGGTGTAAGTCCCTGAAATATGTCAGCTGCTCCTTTCCAGCTTAGGTTTCTCCTAGCTATGGGCAGAGATGGAGTAAAAGCCAGATTCAGTCCCTGAGTGCCTTGCCTTTGGGTTTGTGACTAAATACGGTCAGATTTTATGTCTGAATCAGAGGGATCGCTATCTTCTCGCATCTTGTTCAGATGCTGCTTTGATTCCAGCCTTCCTGTTCCACACGTGACCTAGGAGTGAAATGCTTCAGATGACAGATATTTAGAGGGGATGATCTTTGCTCTGCCTTGCTCCCACTCTTCCATCCAAAGCAGGGAGGAGGAACATCTGAAAAGCAAACAGCTTTTTTTCTTCTGCAGCAGCTTGGTTCACCTGGCCTCTTGGCATAAATGGCTTGCACCACAACAGTCATACTCAGCTGCAGCTGTAGATGCACTGGGGTATTTTCTTAGGGCAGAAGCCTGATGCTAAGGCTGATCTCCTATGCACAGATATTTATATTAAAATGGTCCCAAGTGTGCAGTAGGGTTCCTGCTTAAATCAAATAAGGGTTGTAACACAGGAAGGACATTATGCCTGTAGTTGTTGCTGTATATTTCACATCCAATATAGCCATGTTTTCTTTTGCTACTGACTGCCAGTCACTGATGAAAATCACCCTTGCTTTGTCAATGCCTCTTTCTAGGTCTGCTGATGTTCGCCATCACACACATCCTGTACTCCTCAGCCTTCGGCATGAAGCCTTTGGACCTGAAGGCCGGCTTCTTGATGGGCCTTGTTTGCAGTTCCTGTTATGCCTTCCTGTACTCCTACCTCTCGGGCCCATTCACCTACCTGGTAGCTGTCTACATCGCCTTGATCGGCTTCATGGGCTGGCGAGCAGTCGCCGGCATGCAGCTGTGCAACGACCTCTGGACATGGACCAAGCTCTCGGCTTGCATCGGCGCGATGCTTTTCATGGTGTCGGATCTGACCGTTGCAGTTAACAAGTTCTGCTTTCCTGTGCCCTACTCGCGTGTCATCATCATGGCTACTTACTATGCAGCTCAAATGCTTATTGCATTGTCAGCTGTAGAGAGCAGAGATGAAGAGGACTTCAAAAAGAGGAGCTAGGTGGAGTGCCAACAGTCTGTGAACAATGTGGGTTATATCTCAGGTGCTGTAGCTGCATTCACCCCTGAGAGAGATCTCCATTTCTCTAGGCATATTGGTGATGTTGATTTTGCTTCTTTGAAGCATTACCTTTGGGGCTTTATTTTCAATGGCTTTCTCTGAATATAGCTTACTTCAGTGTGGAGTCCACGTCAGAAAGCTTAGACTGTCCCTGCAGTAGCTACTCATCCAACTTTTCCTCCTTGGAGGTGCTGTACTACTGCATTTTACTTGTTAGTCTTGAAACTGATGCTGAATGTCTGGGAATTAGGAGGGAAAGAACGGAAAGAAGCTTTGGCCACTCACTGTGCTAGGAAACTTGCTTTCAATAGGAGGCAGACAGGCACAGATCTCTGCTAAAGCCATAGGTAAAATGAATTTAACCAACGTTTAAGTTAGTCTGTTTTTGTGCATTATGAACTCAGTACACAAACTGGAGCTATTTGAGCCTCTGCTGAAAGGAAGCCTGCAGCGAGAGCAAAACCAGCAATTTCAGATGAGGGCTGAGCTTTGGAGTGAACAGCAGCATGTGGGGCAGCCCTTAGCAGAACCAGAATGAAAGCAAAACACCAGGCAGAGAGCACAGAGCAGGAGATGCACTGAGATGAAGTGCTGTGTGCTTTGATCGCGGCTGATTGCTGCTTCAGAGCAGGTCTGTGGACACCAGTTGATGTCAATACATATGGCAGAACTTGGAGCTTGGTGGGATTTCAGGGATGTCTAGGTAGGTAGGCCAGGGCATTCTGCCCCACCATGTGTGTGCAAATGCGTGGTGTCAGCAGCCACCAGCGACAGCTGAGTTGTCATGGGCACATGAAGAATTTTGATTTTTACAGCAGGACTTGGAGGATGCTTCCTATTTATCTCTAGTACAGCAGATAGGAATCTAAGCCTTTACATCTTTCTTTCCCAGTATTCTAACAGATAACATTCCATATACTCATTAAGTTTAACGATCCTGCTGCTTGCAGCATCTCTTCTGCATCTCTGTGTGAGCATTTCCCATGCCTTAAATGGCTAGTCAGGGCCCTGATTTTGTAGATTGTTGTTGTGTTTTGCCAGCTGGTGGTACATGATCAGCTTTGCACCACTTGTTTTTGGAAAGCCCCTTTTCAGCAGTGTTATGAAAAGCACAGCCCTGTGTGTTCAAAGTGCCTGCCTCTTCCTTCTTGAAGGAAGCACAGATTAGTGACAATGTGAGAGCCATCAGGGCTGGGAAAGCCTGTTTCGTTCTGACCCAAATTTCTTCACTTGGTTTGTCTGCCCATCTGCTGAAGCAAGATTACTTCTGTCTTTACTCTCTTAAAAAGATATAGAAAGAGGTTGCCCTGTTTTTTTTTTTTTTTTCCTTTAACACCAGATTGATTTGTGATCGTATGTGCATTTTTTCCTGTTATTTGGGATATCTGACAGCAAGCTGTGTTGCTGTTTGAAACTCTCTTAAATGTGGTCTTCCCTTCTGTCCGTTCCAGGGCTGCTCCTGTGAGCTGAGATGCTCCTCCAGTGGCTTGTTTTTAAGACACAATGAATGCATCTGGGCATGCTAAGGAGATAGCGAAGGGTTCTAGCACCTCTTCAAACCTGTGGCCAAACAGGGACAACCAAAACAGACTGCATGCACGTGACTCAAATCCACGCAGGTCCTAATAACCCCTTGCACAATCTTGTACGGGCAGAGCAAACAGGATGGGCAGCCTTCCAGATTGTCCTCGTGGGATGAAAAGTACCATGGTTGCCATACCTTGCGTGCCCAGACCATTCCTGGTAAAAAGCCTGGCACTGAGTCCCTGGCACAGGTGGCAGAGCAGGAATTCTTTGCAGGGAGGGCAGAGGGGCCAGGGGGCAGCTGAGGAAATGTTACTGACCCTGCTAGCTTCTCCGTTGGTGCTGAGAGGTGCTAAGTGGGGCTCCTGTTCCTCCCCAGCCTTGTCTGTTGGGACTGGGTACAGAACAGGCATTGCCCCCCCCATGACTTCTGCATTGGTGCCAATGCAACCAGTATTACAAAAATCTAGGTTAACCATCCTGACCCCGTGGAATCATCTGCTGCTTTTCAGAGAGAGATCAGAGAGGTCAGCTGCATTGTTGAGAGGGAAAGCATTGTAAATAGCACAGTCTGGTGTAATCTCTTCCCTTTAATGCTGTTGTGTAATACTGTCAGTATTCATTCACTGGTGTATGGGGGCCTGCCTGGAGTAAACAGCAAAATAATTTAGAGCCATAAAACATCTTCATTCATCAACATTGCTTATCTCCTGGCCGCAGCTTGAACCCTGTAGTGTAGCTCTTTGCGGATGTCACCCTCTGTTACTAAGCTTGACTATTTGAAAATCTGTTCCTGCAACAGACTGACCAAGCTAAGAGGAAATCTAAGCATTTGAGGTGAACCACACCATTCTCCCAGCATATAAACAAAGAGCACTTTTCAGTCTGGGTCAGTCCAGCACACTTGATCCAGCAGTTATTCAGAGAAGGTCCGTGCACCCTGAGCTTCCCTGGTGACCTCCAGGGGTCTCTTCCAACCTCAGCCATTCTGTGATTTAAAAGTTAGAATTTCAATCTGAGCCATTACCACTTTCTTTCCCTCTGGAAATGAGCCATCTTCCCTTTTCTGAAGATAACTGAGTTGCTTTTCTGGTTGCTTTTCCATCTTGGCTTTCTTTGCTCTCCTATTCCACTTCTAGGTTCTGTGGAAACTTGCAAAAGGATCTTTTAAGTGTCATTAGTAGACCTGCTCTCTCTAACCCACTGACTGTCAGAAGTGCAGTTTCTGGTTGCAGAGGCCTGCAGGTGACACTAGTTAGGACAGCAGAAGCATGCGTAGCCCAAGTGGGCTGCTGCCCGCTTCATCATCCCCTCACCCAGCAGGGGCTGGCTGGGACATATCCTGGCCAGCCATGCTGGCTCCATCCCAGTGAAGCAACAGCGTCAGCTTGCCCAGGAACATGAGGCCAAGCCCTCAGCATACGAAGTCTGGGAAAGTCTTAGTTGGCTCAGAGATCTGCCAGTGAAGGCTTTTAATCTTCAAAATCTCTCTCCTACCATGCGTTCTCTGCTTTTAATCCATATTACTTGCGTGAGACCACTTTCCTGGAGGGTGTCTTTCCTGCTGGGAGGAGATGAGCTGATGTGGACACTTACTTGACACAGTTCTGAGTTTCAGAAACCCTGAGAAACACTAAGCAGTTGCTCTCAGGCTGTTAAATGCCTTTTCACGGGATTAAAACTCTTCCCTTAACCTCAGCAAGGCCAGTCTTCACTATGAAAAGGAGCAAACAAGAAGTGTGAAGGACGTGACTGTCTATGGCAGCATCAGACCTTCCTGCTGTCTCTCTGCTTTGTAAAAGTGAAAGGTTTAAGCTATTCTTCTCTTCTTTTTGGGGGTACAATCTCTGAGTAGCACCTGCTTTTTAGCCCAGGGACATTACAGGGGGAATGAAGCACCCCAGTAATGCAGTGTTTCTGGTCCCAGAAGTATCAGCTCTGGTGCTTGCAAAGTACAGAGGTGTTCTTTACATGATGCTGTACTCCAAGGTTGCTTTGCAATTCCCATCTACGTCACTTGAGGCTAAACACATTGTGCAATTACTTTTGTTCTCTTCTATTACACTGTAGTTATCACCCACTCAAAGATCTGTTGGATCTTTAATTGGAAATGCAGAGAATATATTTCAGCTGTACATCTCTCTCTGTAGGTACATCCTCCTTGTCTTTGCTCACACACGACTCCCAATGAGTCCAAGAAGCAATGCTAATTGCAGCAAGTTTTTAAATGCTAGTAATGCTACTGGGCTGTGCCAGTTGCACTGATGTCAACAGGGTGAAGGTGGTTTAGAAATGGCAGGCTGAGTAGAACAAAGCCATAGGATATTAAAGGCTTTACTCCTCCGCTGCCAAAAAAAAAAAAAAAAAGTATTTGTGCTTAATACCTAGCTTCTTACTCCTCCATACTGAGGCACCTGTAAGGCTGATTGGTTTGAGAATTACTCTAATGTGGCTTTTAAATAGATTGCTGAATATTTCATGTTGTATTCAATGGAGACAATAGATATATTTATACATATGTATTTAAAATTCCCAGGACAAACTGCAAATTTGTTAGTGATTCTTTTAAGTTTTCTTGTGCCATAGTTTGACGCTGACACCTGTAAGTTTTCGTCTTGCTGTCATGGTAATTTGGGAGCTGTTCTGGAAGAAGCAGATCAAAGCAAACAGCAACTGCAAAGCTCAGTGGCAGGTGCCTTGTTCTCTCTGCTTGGATTCTGGATACAGACAGGGGCTCTTTTAAGCAGAGGCAGCATAATCATGTTCCTCCCAGGTACTTCTCCTGCCTTTTATCCATGCTTGCTCCTTTTGTGGCCTTGGGTAAGTCACTTAAATTTTTGGGGGCCAGGTCCTCATCTGGTGTAAATAGGCTGAGTGTATGAGAATCAGCGCTCTCTGCCAGGTTACAACAGCAGGGGACCAAGACCCCTGTGTCTGTTCTCATCCCATTTCTAAAATGGGAATATTAGCACTTGCCTACCTCACAAGGATGCTGTAAGGATTAATGCTCATACAGCACTTTGAAGATGTAAAGTGCTATATGTCCCAAGTATTAATGTACTGTAGTGTTAAAAATGCTTTTAGGCCGCTGCAGGACTTTTCTTAAAGCATAGAATGTGTGACTGCCTTTTTGGTTTGCATCAGATGGAAAGCAATTGAAAAATATTTATTCATACTGTCTAACAGGATGGGCTCAGATACACTTGAACTCTGAGGCGGGTTTGGCTTAGAAGTCTGAACTCTAATCTCAGTTCTGCAAACGGTTTTTGGTTCTTCTAAAAGCCTCAACCAAATTCTTAGATGTGAACTGTGTATCCAAATTTTGCAGTCTAGTCTCATCCCTGACATCCCCTAGCTAGAATAAATCTAATCCAGTCAAAACACAGTGCTCTTATAGTCTGTGATGGCTGTTGGAAAGACTGGAACAGAAAACAAAGTCATTCTGTTCAACCTTCATCCTGCGGAAGGTCAGCTCGGTTTCAAGGGACAACTTAAAAAGGGATGATTAATTCCTGTGATTGTAAGTTTACTGGCTTTAAAATCAGCAGAGAGGGAAGGCCTTGCTGGAATCAATAAGGTCGACACATCCTTCTTGAATTATTTTAATTATTTCCTTTTCACCTGAATCAAAGTAGCAGCAGGTTCTGCAGTGAAAGAAGTGCTTGTACCATCAGTCCGAGGGTTCAGAACAAAAGTAGATCTAGAAATACAGCTCTAAGCCATCACCATGTTCTCGATGACTATAAAAATGCCACAGTTCACTGATTTCAAATCTGGACCACAGCTACAAACTACTTGTTTCTGGTACCACTAGCTGCTGTACAAACACAAATGAAGGCAAGGAATTACTCACCAAGGAGCGTGAGCTGTGTACATGTGAAATGGACCATAATTCTGAAGCAGCTGCAGTTAAATCTTATCTTAATATGAACTCAGAAGCAAACACAATGCAAATTTTTATTGTTTCTTTAAAATGTATGATGGGTTCTAGTTTTCTTAGTTTGGAGGACATTTTCTTAATGTTATTTTATTTTTGCTCTTATTGTAAAGAATAAAAATACATGACTCTAGGTAGACCACAAATGAAAAAAGGTGGCCAGTTGGCAGGAATGCCAAAATTTCTATGGCTTGTATTGTTTTCGTGGTGACACTACGCTGCTGTAGGATGAGCTACTGGAGTGGTGTGAGAGCTCAACAGCAAGGCTGAAGCACAAGGCCAACTGCAGACCCTTGCAGCCAGCCTCATACCAGAGGGATGCAGGGGCCAAGCAGCCAAGATTGCAGTGGGAGCAACGCCTGGGCCTGTTTGGATCAGTTAAAAGACAGAGCAACAGGAAATAAAATAAATCTTTTCCTGACAGCTGAAAATCAAGAAACCAAATCCAGCCTGTTGGGTGAGGGTGCTGAATCAGTACAAACACATGGATCTAGACCTTTCTCTTGCAGGCTTCTGCTGGGCCAGACCTTGCTCCTACTTTACCCTGGAAGCCTTGCTCCAGGCCTACAGTGTGGGCAGGGTCGGGCTAGCAGAAACCTTTTTAAAAGAATGAATTTGAAAACAATGGAACCAAATCAACAAGCCAACCAAAACAAACAAACAAACAAACAAAAACAAAAAAACACAACCAAACAAAAAACAACCACCAAGGAAAGAAAAAGCAAATGCCATTGGCTAAGCAGTAGTTCTGCCTGGCTGAGACCGCAGCACTCACTGGTCTGTCCTGAGCACTAAATCCATGTCTTGTACCCCTGCAAGCCTCTCACTCCGGCCCCTCTCTCACACATTCCAGACAGAGTGCACTGAAAGATGTGACTGAAGCAGCTGCTCTCCCTGGGGGAGTCAGCTTTTTGCCACGTCTGAAAGTCTCCAGCACTTATTTCCTTTACCGTGATTGTAAAGGTCACCATGTGCAGTACGGCCACTTGATCTGGGATCTTTTCTTAACACATTTTTGTGCTGATTTTACTATTTTAATTCTTTTTTTTGGAATGTATTTTTTCCTCATTTCTTCTGTATGTAACAGCAATTAAAAATATTAATTTACTGGGTATGTTTACTGTGTAGATGCATTGTCTCTATGCACGCTGGTTCTGTGACAGCAGCCTACTGAACCTCTCTAGCCCTGAAGCTACCCAGAGCCCCACTGAAGCAGACAGGCGCTGTCATGGCCAGCTACAACATTTCCATCTGGGGAACCCTGAAACACTGCCACATGCACACTGACAAGCACATCCAACACAAACCAACCAGGTACCACTGTGCTGATGACAGCTGACTGGTGTTACAATGCACCCCAAGCTCCCTGGGGTGCAGAGCACTGGAGGACACTCACCCTTGCTGCTCCAGACAGTCCTGTTTACAATAGCCATTTGTCCACACTTCCAGGGAGAAGGCAGCTTGCTGCAAAGGATTGCTCTGGGAAGGCTGCTCACTGCCCAGAAATCCCAGACAAATGGCCAAGTCTTTTTTTCCCCTCCCTTCCTAAGCAAAATTTCCATGGGAGAAAGTAGGGTAGCATGGACGTTTTTCTCTGGTTGAGGATCTGATGCCAGTTTCCTCAGCTGTGTTTGATACAGTGGCACAGATATTTGGTTTCATTAATCCTGAACCAGACCATCTGTCACCAGTGGAGCAGGTTTCAAGGATTTATAGCACAGAAGCACGGAGTAAGAGCTCCCAGTCCATTAAATGGATCTGCTTGCAGGCTTAACAGCGATTCCTCCATACTCCCCATCTGAAGTGGAGCAGTTCCTGACACAAGAATGAATCAGTAACAGGAAGAAACACTACCAAGTTCTTTTCAGAGCAGCCCAAAGGAGTGACTGCAGGGGAAAGCAGGTGCTTCTTTAACTTTTTACAATTCCTTTCAAACACTCGGAGGCCTGCTGGGAGGAGCATCTAGTTCCCAGAGACCTCCTTCCTAGATCCAGGTGGAACAAAGGTGGCAAAATATTCTTGGACTCCTCATGTGCGTGTGGCTGGTCACTGTCATGCGTGTATTCCACAACAGGCTCTAGGAAGAATTCACTCTGAATTAAAAGAACCAGCACTAATATATATAAATATATCTGTCTCTCTATCAATCAATCCTTTAATGGTTCGGATATGTTCTAATTCCTTATCTAGTCTTGCCCACCAGCAGTGAAGGTACCAGACCCTTCTGGATCTCAAGTTTGCCTTCTACAACCACCTCTTTCACACAGTGACTCCCTCATTTGCAAAGCTGCAGACTGTGTTTACTTTCTTAGCATTGCAAGGTTTTAAGTACTTCAGATTTATGGCTTAGTGTATGTTTATGCAGTCTGACATAACAAAGCTTACATCATCACAGAGATCCTGCTGAGCTATCTGGGGACAAGACAAATAAGGAGACAGAATCCAGCTCTCCTTCTGAACTCAGAAGCTGGATTCTCATTGACCAGAGCAGAACCAAATTGATACATCGAAAACAGCAGCCTTAGGATCCTTTCACTACCATTAAGATACATTAACAGATGGTAATAGAAATGTCACCTTTCACATTCTGTTTGAAACCACTTACAGGCAAGAAATATGGAAAGATCAGATCAGAATTGGCCCTGCTGAGCAGAAGCCCCAGTCTCTTCCACCTTGTTTAACTGACCATTACAAAACAAAAGCCAAGTGCAGTTGCATTTTGAGCTACACAAACTACGCAGCCACAGCAATGCTGTTCTGCATGCTGGACCAGGCAGAGCAGGTTCCACTAATTATATCCTGTGTTTAGACTTCTGCAAACTTTCTGTCACTGTGTCCAGGTGGGTTTTATCATCTTTTTCTTAAGAAAAGAGAGAGAAGTGCTGTAATCACCGCAAAACCCCCTACGTTTTGAGTGCAAATCTCAAAAAGCACCGGCTAAAAGCAACTGGTTACAATTTTCATAGGAAGTGGTACTTTGAGTTTGGAGAGTTCCCATTTTCATTCTCATTTCACTTCTCAATTCCCCTTGTTCAGTTCATCACTGTTTTGAAAAATTCACTTTGGGTCTAACAGGCTTTGTGTCCCCTGTACCCTGGTATGGAAAACAAGATTCCCTCCTGAGCTATAACTGCAGGAAAGATGTTGATGCGTGTTCAGAGGTGTAATGATGCACTATGTGATTTGGCAAATACTACAAAAAGACTAAAACTGAAAACATGCTAAGCAGAGGAATGCAAGTGCTCTTCCTAAAAGAAGAGAGACAGAAGAACATACACAAAAGAGGAGACATTTTTGAGAAACAAAGGTTTAGCTCCCATGGAATCAGCACAGAAACCAGCAGCCGAGTCTCCAGCCCAGCTATTCAGAATCCCCAGATTTGCTCACCCCTTAGATCATTTCTTACTCCCTTCCCTTTCAGTCCACCTGTGACCAAGTAAAGACCATTGAAACCCCTAAAGAAAGTCTCCCGAGTCCTGGTCGAAAGAAGCTCCCAGCCTAACAAAGAATACTTTCACAGCTGGAGTCCCCAAAGCAGGTACGCTGTGCCCCAGCCTACAGCACCCATCTCCAAGCAGTAACTACCCCTCCTCCAGAACTAAAATCAGTGAGAATATAGTTCCTCAGATCTAAAATAAGCCTGCAATTAAGTTCAATTTGGAGTGAAATTCCGATCTCCTAAAGTCAGTTTTGCAGTTCCTTATCTCTTATTCTGAGATCTGCTCTCCCCATCTCACTCAGCTGCAAAGATCCCTAGCAGGACAGAGACCTTCCCAGTGACTGCCCAGGTCAGGGCAAGGAGGAGCCTCAGGAGGCCCCAGAAATAAGATATCAGAGCCTCTGAAATCTCACCCCCTCCTAAGGGGCCATTAAGAAATCTGAATATAAATTAGCACCTCACCCACACAGTGCTTTTGCAAGCCCTGCTCCTTAGCTAACTCTGCTTACAAATAGGCTGCTCGGAATAGCTTTGAAGAGTCATGTTCCTATTGTAGCAGTGCTCACCTCAACAAGCTGTATGTGGGAAGGCAGAAGGTATGTCCTACCCAGCAATTAGATTTCCAGAGGGATACAAAACTGTTCTGCCCCTCAGGCCTGCCTGCCCTCCCTGAGGCCGGGTGAGCAGCACTGCCAGGGTTCTCCTCGCGGCCTGGCTGATGATGCCTGGCCAGGAAGAGCTTTCACTGCTTTTGGGGACTAGGAAACTATCCTCCAGCTGATCGATATGGCTTCAAACTGTGGCTTTGGGGAGGAGTGTATAAGGGAGCCTGAGAAACGTGAGAATCAGTAACACCAGGATGTCTTAAAAAACAATAAAGAACGGTTCTCGGTCTTTTAGGCATGTGGTGGCTGGCTTCAGGGAAAGAAGTGTCATATGTATCCTACACGGAAAGACAGATGAGTGCTTGAAATCAGAGCAGGAAACCCAGCATGCACATCCTTTCCCTCTGCTGACCCACACTGAGCTACTTCTGCATTGGCAGGGAGAACAGAACCTTCAGGGGGATGTGGGGGTGTGCATGTGTGTGCTCAGTAGTTGTTAGCAGGCTGTCCAGAAGCAATGATCACAGACAAAAATAACTGTAAAAGATCTTTCCAAATATAGCCCCGTCATTATTGGTGCTGTATCAGTTTCATTTCAAGCTGTGCCTGACAGTGTCTCGTTCCTTTTAAAAGAACAACAACAGGTACTGTGGGACCAGGGCCTTTTCTCTAGAAAGGGAAAATGGAGAAAACAGTTTCATGTCTGACAAAAGGATGGAGAATTCTTGCTCTCCATGCTTAACCTTAATGGCTCCCTAGTTAATCGTAAGTAGAGTGAGCTCACCAGGGGCTGCTGAAACTGACAGGACATAGCAGTTTCAAGGCACTGCTGTACATATTGTAAGACCAGTCTGCAAGCTGCAAGTTTGGGCGCCATGACATGGGGAAGCCGTGTGTGGATTGTGCATTAGTGTTAGCAAACCCTCACTGTATGCACGTGGAAGCACAGGACCAATGTGAGCCAGCTGGAGCCAGGTTTGCTGTGTTACAACCTGATTTAAAACTTCACTAGGTGGGAACTTCTGACATAGAAAAAAGCAGGGAAGGGAGAGGGGGACATAAATGTCTGTTTTTAATTAATTCATTAATTGTCTCTTGGAAATGTTTACTAGCTTTTATACAATGTTGGCAAAATCCTGCTATTTCACAAAGGAAGAGAACAGATCTAACCAGTGCAGTCTCTGTGGTATTTGAAAAAAAAAAAAAAAAAAAAAAAAAAAAAGCACAAAGCTACTGTCAGAATACATCAGTTGACTGGCTGGAGGTGTTATGTATTGCCATAAGTGCAGGGCAGGCCTGGTTACATACTGAGAAATAGCCATATTTGCTTTTGAGACATTTAAGGAATTCATGAGACTTGTTAGCCAAAATATGCCATTTTAAGGGACCCAATACGGCTTCAGACAACTGAAGGCAAATCTTCAGAGGAAGTCAACATCAGTTAGGCTGGTTTTTGCATATGAAGATAAGTTCTTAGAAATACTATCATCCTTGCAGCATTAGCTGAAGTACCTATGGGGCTATTGCTTCCTCCATGGGCAGGCACAAGAGCCAAATTGACCAGAGAAGCATGATCCACGCTGCCAATCTCAGTAAGACAACTTGCCTTGGACAACTGCAGAGTACAAACTATACTCAAAGACATAAACCTACTGGTTACCCAATCTGAAGGAAATCATGCCCAGTGAAGCACAGCAGCTTCAAATTTGACTTACCAGAGATGGTCAACTTATAGCTGTAGGCTGTCGGGATCCTTCGTAGGCAGATGCTGCTTGTTGAGCTGAATCACAACTTGGACTTACATGTGATGCTAATCTTGCCCTTGTACAGGTCACTCCTGGATGGGGGTTGTTGATGAAAGCACAGTTTATGGTGCAGACTCTGCCTCGACTCATGGTGTGGTTGGTCAGTGAGGAGCATAATGCCAGTCAGTCCTTCCTAGGACACTCCTCCATCGTGAAGTCAAAATGTTCTGCCAAGGACATAGACACCTTGGGCTGCTTTGCACTGCACTGTTGGTTGAACACACAAACATACAGACACATACACACAGCACCATCAGGACAGCATCTTCCCCTGCATAAGTACAAATCCAAAGAGCTTGGGTATGAGAGTTCATGCCCTGAGCCTTCTTTCCCCATGAGGGAAAACTCAGGGAGGAATAGGAATGAGCAATATGCTGCGTTACCCTCAGCATCTGACCAGTGTACCTATTACCCATGTAAACAAATAAACTGAAAAGCAAGAAAGGAAGGAATCAGAAACCTCATTCTCCCATTAACCTGCTGTGCAACTGTAGGCAAGCAATTAATTTCTTTGTTTCTCAGTCTGTAAATAAGGTGTCGGGTTTTTGCTCCATGGGAATATATTGATGCTTTCTCTTGTTAATGTCATTAAATTGTAAAGTGCTTTGGGATATTTGGCTCCTAAGGTGCTTTAGAAATGCATGATTAAATTACACCCAATTATAAACCAAACCAGGTGATCTTGGAAAGGAAGGGATATTGCTCTGCTGGCATTGCTCTGAGGCATTAATAGCCTACACAATGCTCTGGGGGAATCATGGGGATCTGCATGGGCAATTTAATTTCCAGTGTCCACTGTAAATCTTCCATTTTCAGCCTCTATCTAAACACATTTTCTGAAGTCTCCATCATCTCCTTTTGCATTGGTGTAGGGTCCCATCAAATCTCCTGCATCCTAAATATAACACTGTAGGGTAAAATTCTCCTGTGAGACCTCATTCTCAAGCAACAGCTCTCTCTCCTTCTTTCTCCTTCAGATTTTTTTCTACCATCTCTCAGGCTTGTGCAGATGAACCCAGTGACTCACCGTTTATAATGATGAATAAGAAATCAGTTCACATCTGCTTGTGTCCTGCTGTCCTGCCTGAAGACAGGCAGGCTGTTACCAAGGGAATGTATCACAAGGCACAACCAACCTAGCTTTCTCCTATTTATTACTCTTTTATACTCACTCATACACAGAAACTATTCAAGTTATTTCCAGGCCTGGAGTAAGATCCAGGCCTACAGAAATTCCACAGAAGAAAATGACTACAGCCACCAAAGTGCAGATGCTTTTCCTCAGCTACTCATGTAACTGAAGCAATGTACGTATGGTCTAGTTGCATGGATCAAGAAAGGCTGATCATTAAATAAAAATAAGCTGACACTCTATTACTCATTTTAGTGTATTACTAATAATGTTACTTGAATGTATTGCCCATTGCTCTTAATGGGATTAGAAGACTTGTAGAAGCATGTGGACAGGCTTCGTAGAAACGTATGTATAGTCTGGTGACACATGTTAATATATAGTTTGCTTGTATTATATCTCTGTTTTAATAAACAAAATAGTAACAGGCCAGATAGAAAAAAATTGGGCTTGGATCTCACTACTCCAAGTACCTGCATACTGCTTTTCCCCAGACCGGGCAGAAAAATCACTTACCATTTTGATTTGATGAACTGGGGTGTGTTCAGTTGTTTTTTTTTTTTTTTTTTTTTTTTGTGACTACTGCTAATGAGACATCCTTATTACTGATTAGGCCTGAGCAGGTAACAACTGAACAAAGGAAGAAGGATTTACCTGATGGTGACTAGTGAGAGTGCTAAAAGCACATCTAACATACTTTTAGGGACTTGTATAGCTCCTGGCCTGGACAGACTGTCATGCAATCTCCTACCCATGACAGATTTTTTTTTTTAATGAATCATTTTCATTTAGGAAACAAATCCTGGTCAGACAGGAAATATACTCCAAGACAAATGACTTGTGAAGCCAGTATTCTGCTATGTCAAGACATGACATCACCACTGTCCCTGTACATGGACAGGCCCTATTGTCTTGAATTTTAATTTAATCAACATCTGTAGGAACTACTATGTAATGTGCGACACATGCACATAGTAAAAGGTGGCCTGGTCTTGAGAAGACTGCTATCAAATGGATGGAATAGAAGGAAATGTAATCTTAAGCCCACTGCCCAGGTGGGGAGCTGAGGTGGAGAACCCGTTAGTGGTATGCCCAAAGTCAAAGAGGAATACTGAGTTTAGTCCACAGTCATGAATACAAAAGCACCCTTCTTCCTCCAGCACTGTCATGAATGTTTATGCTTACCTTTGTCTTTGCAGATGTATCACAGCTCCATTGAAGCTCAAGGGTCAGACAGTGCTTGTTGCTGTAGACCTTTTCTGCAGTTGTGAACCATGTGGCAGTACTGACATCATGTTTCAGCATACCATGAGTCTGTTAGTTGTCTTCCTCATCTTTATCTGGGTGGCAGTTCTGTATCAGAGTCACAGTTTCTGGGACTTTCTCAGCCAGCTGTGGCAGGTCAGAGGAAAACTAAAAATTAGTTTGCATGTTTAAGTATTGGTTTCTTCTACTTGGGACCCTCCCTGCGTCCTTTTCTGGGAAAATAAAAATTCGCTTCAACTCCTCCCTTCCAAAGTCTGTGTGTGTATAAAATACTTTCTTCCTTAATTTCTTTTAGCTTGAGGAACCCGAGTAGCAGTTTGCCCTGTGTAATTCCCTTCTGATGAAAAAATAAGCTTGTTAATTTTAAAAAACGCTCTCTTGTGAAGAGACGTAAAAACACAGTGCAAAGGTCCCTTAATCCCCAGCAGATTGTTACAGTAATGGAAGCCTCTTCAAGGAGCAAGCTAGTCTGCCTACGCTGGGCTGCACCCACTTGCAATGGAAATAATCTCATCAGATTGCCAAGGGGATAGACACTGCTGCGTTAGGGCTATTATGGGCAAGTGCCCAATCAAACACAGAATGAGAAACAGGGTAGCATTTAGGGATGTCTGGAGCAATACTACTTCATCCTTTCCCTCCACATTGGTCACAGTGAGGAAAGCTCAGTACCTTCCTTATTGCTTGGGTCTGAACTGCACCACTCCCATGTTTGTGTCAGTTAGCTGGCTCTGACTTTGAGCTACTGCAAAGGCTGAGCTTGGGAACAAGGCAGACAGCTGGCTTGACTTGGGAGATGCCACATAAACCTCACGCTACAGTTAATCCATTTGCTTGCCTTGAAAGCTAAGGGACAATAGCTGATGATAGAGATAAATTTGTACAATTTAAATTGAGAGATGCATTCTTACATGGGTGCCAATTCTGCAAGGTACCACAGAGCCACTGCTTGCACAGACATCTAGGCTTAAAAATAGGACAGCAAAGACATTGTCTTTAACCTCTCCAGATATGAGCTCAACATCCATGTGAAAAGTAATACCTCAGAAAGGACAGTATATGGATCTCAAGCTTTGCCTTTATAACCGAATTGCTCCCCCTAGGTCACTCAAGGTTTAATCAAGAATGATTTAACTTCAGTTTGTGCAAACTGTAGTTGCATGCTTGAAAAATTCTGCTTCTGCTGATAAACC
The DNA here is from genome assembly GCF_965140915.1 of Aythya marila. Classification (NCBI taxonomy): domain Eukaryota; kingdom Metazoa; phylum Chordata; class Aves; order Anseriformes; family Anatidae; genus Aythya; species Aythya marila. The sequence continues at coordinate 20,340,433 of NC_139046.1, forward strand.
AGAGAGCTTCCTCCATGCTTTATGGTTTGCTGAACACTGTCAGTCCTGCTGCAGAGGGCTGGATAATGCAGCTGACAAACTTGCGTGCACAGAAGTCCCTCTACCCTAACCACTATCAGGGAGGCTTATAGAAAAGAACTTGCCAGAAAAATAGTGAGCAGTTATGCGGGACTTGATGAACCTAAAGCACTGTTATTAGTTTTCTCCAACAGTCATCCTCTTTTAAATCAAAGTGACAGCTCATATGACAAAAGGCCAAAAGATAACTGCAGCCTCCATAACCCTGCAGCTGTATTTCACTGCATGCCAAAGAAAACTCTAAGTGCAGGATTTCTCTTGTGACAGGACATAACACAGAATCTTACGGGCAAAGATGTATGAATGCACCCTGCCCTCCCAGAACAAACCACCCTGTGGCTCTCCAACCTCACAGTCAGATCAAACCTATGAGGGTAGAGAAGAAAAACGCAAGACAGAAAGAGGTACTAAAAGATTAAAAAAATGAAAGACTGCACAGGAGAGTGAAGCCGTTCTTCAGTCTGTTGACTCAAGCCCCAAAAAGTGAATGACTGAGACAGGAAGAAGAAACCTTTGAACTGTTTCAGCAGAAGGCAGTTAGTGTAAGGGTTGCAGTGGGCTGAGAGCAATGATGCCAGCTATTTTCTTAATACCTGTACCACAAGAAGAGAGACATTAATGCCTCAGCAAACATCTTAGTAATAAGCACCTATTCACACCAATTTTAGGTGAGGAAGGTAGAACATTTAAAAATAGTTCATGTAAAAAATGAATGAGAACAAACAAACAAAAAAAAGAGGCAGCTTTAATGCCTCATTAGATAATTTTATTGTCCACCTCCTGTCACAAACAATTTTGTACATCTGTTTCTAATAGAACTTGTCATACTCTTTGGTACAGTATTACATGTTGCCATTCTGTACCAGAGAAGTTTGTTTGGAGCCTGCAGTCCCTCTGAGATTTTTTGGTGTTTCTCTCTTTGGAGATGTGTTACAAAGCCATGCTTCACAGACTGTTTATATGGTTCCAAAGTGGAGACTGAGAGGAACTTTTTTGGTCACCCAGATGTTGTCTCCTGAGATTTCCTTAGTCAAGTATGAACATCCTTCTACTCTGCAGAAATCAGTGTTATACAACATGACTTACGAATCATACACCTTTTCTTGCTGGCATAAGTGCTGCTTAGAGCAGTCAGCATCGTGCTTTATCACTTGAGAATATCATAGGCATAATAAGTCTGATTTTCATAATTAATAATCAAGAACTCCCAAGTCCTAAACAATAAGGATTTAAATATTTTGCTACCTTGAATAGTAAGCTGGCTAGGGATTTCAGGAAATGTTACAAAATTTTCATTCTCAAGACATAATTAGTGTCTCTGAAGCATAACCTCTGATAATACTATTTTATCTTTAGCATGCTAGCACCTGACTGCTCATCCCGTTCAAACCCATCACCTGAAAGAACTATAATCTTGTCTCAGTACCACTGTATTTAAAACTAACTGGCATTTCAAACATGACAGTTGATTTGCTGTCATACTTACCCACCTAAATGATACTCAAACTACAGTATCCATGACACAAATTGGACAATCAATTGTAATCACATGCTCAGTGTGAGAGGTCAGTGGTAGAATAAACAACTGCCATTATACCTGACATACCCATTCATGGGACAGCTCAGTGCTAGCCATGATCACAGAATGCTTTTAATTTGACTGACTGCACAGGTTGTGCAGGCCTCTGTTTCCTCCCAGCACCCTGAAAATACAGCAAAAAGCAGCAGAGCTTCTTGCACAATGCTCCTTTGTGCAAGATGAATTTGATAACCCTTTACAAAAATGATGTACAGTTGGAAAATGTAAGAAAGTAACAAGTGAGAGATGGGAATTTGATCTGGACAGATACTGCAGGTCTTACCTGGAGCTGGCATTGCTAGAATTCCTTCTTTGTCGAAGTAATTCCATTGCTTCTTCCATGACTTGGATTCAGAACAAGGATTTGTTTCTGCTGCAAGCCTCCCACAGGGTTAAATGGTAGTAGAGATATGCATCTTGGTGTATTTTGTCCTTTCCTTGGTCCTCAGTTCACATCCTCTAGTACGTATCTTGATGGCACAGCTCCCTGATTTAGCTCCAGCCAGGTTAACAACATGCTGGAGCTGGACAAATTCACCTTGTGGAGGCCATTCATGAGTTCTAGAGGCTCCATGACAGCAGGAGAGCTGTGACAGATCACTGTACCTGCAGGCCTACGCTTGCGTATGTGAACATAGAGCTGCTCCTATTACAAGATGTCAAACCTAGAGTGAAAGCAGCTTTAGTAAACATGGAGCAAATTCTGTCCAACGAGATTATGCAGTTTCTAAAATGAATGCACATACATACAGCCCTGTTCCACAGCTGGTCATTTAGAAGTCCTCACAGTGTTTGACATGGGACCATCTGAATTCAACTTGGAAAGGACACATTTTAAGAGCACTGACCACCACTCATTCTCCACATACATGTATATTTGGGAGAGGTATCTATTCATTAAAGGTCAATGCATTGTTTCTGTCTCTTCCTAGCTAATTGATGAGATCTGTACTATATTTCCTAAAACCTGTCTTTTTATTGTTTTGACTGCTTTGTCTCTGTTCTTATTTAATAAATCTCCTCTTACAGTCCTATGTCAAGTGGTTAGGTGCTATCTGAATTGCTCAGACAAGTGAATTTGCTTACTGGCTTGCAAGATACTGTTAATGTTCAAGTTTATGTGCCAAGGATTACAGCACCCCAGTTAATAGTCATTCTTGAAAATAGATATTGTTTTAGATATTGCAACTTTCATAAATTCTGCAAGACACAATTCAATTCATTACATCAATCCACGCTGAAGTTTGCCACATTCCCTCAGACTTCAGTCATAAATGCATAGGTCTAGTTATAACATACATGTTTAGGAACCAGATGATAAATGCTAGAAGAAATATATTGAGGGGATTCTTTGCAACAACAGGTTGAGGGTGTGCTAGGAAGTCCAGGATCTGCATGGTTGGTATCTATCACATAGAATTCATCCTATATCCTTCAGAAAACCATCCATTTTGAATACGGTACCTGGAGAGACAAATGTTGCAATTACACAACTGTCACCTATGAAAGTGTTCCTGAGTGGTCACTTATTTTTTTCTAATTGATTTTGGACTGAGAAAAAAGCAAGAGGAAATTTCAGCTCACAGACTGCTGGAGAACAACATGAACTTAGGGGTCAAGGGAGCCCCTTAATTAAATCTAGCCTTCAGATCTCCAGGGGTCCATTTTTACATCTCTCGCTAAGGTCCAGAAGAAGGAGATAGAATCTCTAAGATATTATGGAGAGAGATGCATAATTTGCCATTATAATGCTTTCTACTATGTTATGGTCTATAGCACCTGGTATAATCATACACGGTGGGGAAAAATATCTTATATCTTATCCCACTGACTTTAGTGGGACTTCCTATGAAGTAACAGACTCAGATTGGACAAGCCTTTCATAGTCCAGCCTTTAAGCAAGGTTAAACTATTATTCAATTAAAAAAAAAAAAAAAGAGAGAGAAAAGCGCCTCTGAAACTGAATAATCTATCATAAAGTGTTTCCATTATTTACCATGAGTAATGTTGTGACTTTAAGGGGGATATTTTTGGGTAGCATGATTGATCATAACTTAATTAATATGAAGGTCCAACATTTTGAATGAGACAGAGGAAAGAATCCAAGAAAGTACCAAAATATTAGCAGAAAAGGAAAAGCATAAGTCTCGTTAGTCAGATGCTGCTGCTGATAGGAACACTCCCATGTGTTATGCAAGCTGTGCTAAGCATTGATCATATGGTTGCATTCTGATGGATACAACAAAATCAATCATTTGTTTAATTCAGTTCTGGTCTAAGTCAGGGAGAAACAGTCAGGGAAAAACAGCCAAATCTGGGTAGCCAAATCAGGCACCCAAATCCATGGGTGTGACTTTCAGTGGTTTTGCCATCTCATTGCTGCTTGTGGGTATCCAGCTATTTCTGTTTGAGAGTTGAAAAGCGGATCTCACTTTGAACAGTGTATGTCAAGATATACATCTAGCTAGATGCCATGACGACATTTGGTTGATTAATCTCTAGCTTTTCCTCTGGCTACATAAAACATAATAATCTTGGTCTGACCTTGGACTGGCTCTTCAGTGACTGGGACCCAAAGATTGCTGCCTTTCTTCCTTCTTTCTATGATGTTGCCTTCCACTGGAAAGCCTCCAACGTGGGCTGTGGAGCTCCAGGTGATGGCGACGGCTTCTTTCCTGACATCTACAACTTGAAGCTGAGACATCTATCTTGAAGGCTCTAAACAGAGAAAAATCAATTTAGTGCAGCACAGACAGAATTTGTGGATTCCAAATTGTGTGCATCTATGTACACATACATAAATACGTACAGTAAGAAGTGAAGGAGGCTAACTTATATGTTTAGGTTTATTCATGGCCACAACCTTTTTCTAAAGCCTCTTACTTTGCCATCCACTTCCCTTTATCGTTTGAAATGGTTGAAACATTTCAATGGTTGCACGTATTCAAAAAATGAGCTCTTTCTGCAACATGCTGCAAAGCAGTCAAGAAATGCCTTCTCTAATCCATAGATAATTTAAATAAAAACGAAAAAAATGCAGAGTTTTAGGTGAGAACTGATGTATATTACTTTAATTTGGAGTTTTTCTGTCTTTCTGAAATGCTTCAATAGGCCAGACTCATTGTTTCTACTCTGGCATCTATGATATACTCTGATCCTGAGGAAAGGGGGCTGCAAATCTTGGGAGGTACAGCTTCTCCGAGGATCCCAGTCTGTAAAGGAAAATGGGCACAAGAGGTACCCAAACTATAACTCCTAGAACATAGTTCAACAGTGTTGTCTAACCAAGTTAGGTTTTGGCTGACATATTTTCTTTCTTGGCTGCAAAACAAAATGTTTTTAAGCATTCCCTTTTAAATTATCTTCTCTCCTCCCCCACAATATTTTTCCAGAGAAAGCCACTTTTCATTTCTGCTGTATTCTACTAAGCTTATGTAACTGACACTAGAACAGTGTGTTAGTCAGTCCTCTCTTGTGGCCAGTCCATACTGATGGGTTTCTAAGTCCACAGACACTTGTAGTCAAAAGACCTGGCTATTTGCTTGATCCTGGCTATTAGCCCAGGCACGAAACAGCTTCTAAGCTCCTGACCTTGGAATGTCCCCTGAGGCACAAGGACAGCATTCTTTTGGGGATTGGCAAGAAGGAAGAGAACAAAAATGATGGGAAACAGGATAGTGAAACCACCTTAAAACAGCTGTCCTGAGATGATCAAATACTTACCAATAGGCTGGTCCAGCAAAAACTTCTGTTTTAAGGGGCTCAGTGAGGCCCTCAGAATTCAGTCCACATATTCTGAATTGGTAGGCTCTTTCTTTCTCCACCCATAGTGAATGTGGTGAATTTACTTTCCACCATCCTTACTTGGATTCAAGATTTTTTCCCCAGCCCATCTTCTTCTTGATGGTGAAGTGAGTCACCTGCTTTCTGCCATTGCCTTTTGGTGCTTTTCATCTCAATATAATGCATTTTCCCTGTGTATTCCAGGAACTTTACTGTCCCCTGTGAGGGTTTTGGTTTGTCTGCAGTATGAGCAGCTGAACAGAGTGACATGGAGAGCTATTATTTAGAGGGTCATATCCTTTCATGGTGTAAAGCAGGGTAGTTCTACTGATTCCAGCAAAAGTGAACTGATTTGGTAACTCAGTCTGCCCCACTGCAAGTTTTTTTTTTTTTTTTTTTTTTTAAGGAAATCTGAATTCAGTGTCTACAACCCAACATATGTACCAGTGACCAGCCTGCTATAAAAAGATGTGGGATCTACCAACCATTCCGAGGTAAAGACTGACAGAAGCCGAGCCATAGACATTTTTTTCAGATTCAGCACAAAGGCTCTACTGTCTTCTCTTGAACACTTTTTGGTTGTAACCTAGTTACTAGTTTTCTCCATCACCTCTTTCTCTATCACCTCAACACCATCTCTGCACCATGTGACTCTGCACAAGGCAAGACTTTGCCTTGAAAGGCACCTTGATGTTTGCAGTATGCTCAGTCTTCGTAACGTGCAGCAAAAAGCTCAAGGATGGGTTCTTCAATAACAGGAGAATCTGGAAAGAACAGAAGACAATTGAAAGCTGCAGCTGCAAATACAGTTTGACATTTTTCCTGTGTCTGCAAATTCCCAACAAAGATGGTCCAGAGCTTGGCCCCTCATACACTCCTTGATGTTTTTAACGTAAGAATCCTGTATTTCATCAGTCTTCAGGGATGTGCAAAATTTTCAGTGTGTTTTCATTTAAGTAATTTAAGTAATTGTTTGTTGTTCAGGGAGCTGGCTGATCTCCTTCAGTTGTTCAGCTCAGCAGAGAAAGAGGAAGCTCTGGGAAATATCAAGTCCCCAAAGTTCCCCACTTCCTTAGGGCCTGGAGATCTGATTCCAGGCAGTTTCTAAGTTTTGAAGGTAAAAGAAGAAGCCCTTTGTTCTAGTCTTCCCTAAGGCTACATTTAGATAGCTATGATCATGACAAAGATCATGGAATCCAAATTTACAGCTTGTAAACGAAATACTCTGTCAATTGTTAGAGTAATATGGGAAAATGCCAAGGATGATATGTATGCAGTAAAGAAAAATAACCAAGTTCCTAAATATTCCTGGTGGTATTTCTTTCAACTGTCTTATGCATATGGTTTACAAAGGACAATCTTCTGCTGAAATTGTCATAAAATGCAGACTAGAATAGTTCTGAAAGCAGGAAGTCAGCCCTCCTTATAACCACAGCTTGGATGAGCTTTTACTGCACACAGGTTCGATAAATCTATATTTGGTGCTGCAGACAAAGCATCCTTACTGCTACATTTGTCCCGCTGCCTGGGCAGCGATATCTGCCCACCTCGCCTTGATTCAGCAGAGGCTCATTTCCACGCTGCAGACGAGTCTGAAAGTCCATCTGGCGCCATCTGGCTGCCAAGAGCTGAGTAATACATGTATTTATATGTAATTTCAGAAAAGGTGTTTTTCTTGTTGCTCATGACAACAACGCTTGAAGCAAAGGTTGAGGCCAACGTTCTCGATCAGATTTATAAATACAGAAACCTATGCTTAGTCACTTATAATCAACCAGTACGACTGTTCAATTTTATCCCCTCAGCTAACAAAGAAGCAGAAAGAAGCTGTTTTGCTCATGCAGACAGATAAGCCTGTCAAATGGTACAGGCCCGGGTTAAAGTACCTGGTGAAGCATCAGTTCTGCAAGCACTGTTGTATGCCTTCTGAACAGCAGTAAGGAGAGGGGGTGACTACCTGCAATGGCAACTATTGCTCTGTCCCTTGTCTGAATGTGTACCTCTCTTCTTGCTTCTCTCCCAGCCTGTCAATGATGAGTTTGCAGATGGCTCCCCACTACACTATCTAGATCCCTCTCACAGCTATAATCTGACAAGCATATTGAGGCACAAAACAACCCACATTGCAATAAGCACCATCTCTGACCCTGTCCCTGAATCCTCTGATCAGAGTTTCCTCCTCTAACACAACTAAGGGGTCAGGATTTCTAACTCCTTCTCTAGCAAAATGCTCTGTGATGTATGGACAGAATGAATTCAGTGTTATGTGGACAGGGGGATCTGCAAATCTGCCTTCAAAAGCCACACATGGCATGCAACGAAGGGTGAGCATTAGCATGCAAAGGATATGCTTACTGATTACACTGAAAATCTGAGACTGGGTGAGGGAGAAGGGTGGGTGGTGAGAAACCAGCCTTGTGCGAATGAATGCAAGTATACAGGCTGAGAAAATGGGTTAACAAACATGAAAGCATCTGTACAGGAAACCGGGAAGGAAAATTAAAAAAAAAAAAAAAAAAAAAAAAAAAGCCAAGATCCCAAGCCAAAACTTACTAAGAGCAAGGCTGCAGGAGACTGGGAAGGGTCAGATCAGTTCTTGTCTGCTCTGTCCATCTGTTTGTCCTTAGTTAAAGGCCCCTTACCAAAATCAAGCCAAATCCCACAGTAGCTATATCAGAGAACTTCCCATAAGAGTTTTGCAGTTTTTCTTTATACTGACAACACCAGGGGTATTTTACCTACTTGCCATCCTTGAACCACACTCCTTCCACCTTCTCATCATTCAGGATGACACAGAGTTTGGCAGGATCCCCAGTTAGAACAAGAATATCACACATACACCCCTCACAGCAGCAAAAGCACCTGGAAGAAATGCCAGTAGAAGCACGTGAGCAGAACAGACTGAGTCCTGGTCAGAGTGGACTGAGCATTTAAAACACCAAGGAGGTATTTACAGCATGGAGACCTCATAACAAAATGGACAGGCCCTCAGAATGAAAGCTGTTATCTCTGCTTGGTGAATTGGATGTCAAGGGAAGAAAGGGGGGTAAAGAAAGACTCTTGTTAATTAGTTTTTGCCCTTCTTTCTGGGTATCCACTAGAGGGATACAGCTCTAGGAACCCAAAAGCCAAAGCAGAAAACAGCCTCTTGGCACTGCTCTGGACCCTTAGCTGATCCAGAGGAACTTTCAAACCAGATGAACATTTCTGCTACTACCTAGAGAATATTTGTAGCTGAACCTGAACTCTGCACAGGGAAGTGTAAGTCTGTAACTAAGAGACCAGACTGCAATTCCATTGCGCACAGGATGGTAGGAGCCCCTAGAACCACTGCATAGAGAGGTGGCCCAGCCGCAGCTTTCCAGGTTACCTGTACCACAGAAGTGGTTTCTTCTCCAGAGGAGAGGTCAGAGAAGGCCCCTGCCCCAACCCTGTCCCTTCAGGCCATCCTGATGGGCACTCACATACCAGGCCTGGTACCCATTTTCCAGAAGCCAGGGTTTCTCTGCCCATTACCATCAACAGCCATGCTCAACCTTGGCCCTAGACTCCTCATGAAGCTGCACACCTGGAAAGCCCAGCGCTGTGGATGCCACTGGGAGACCACTCCTTTCTTCTGGCCTGTTTTGGGAAAACAGAATGAGACATGCTTGGCCAAAAAACTATTAGTAGTGTTACCCCTACCTAAGTCTGTGCACCAAGTCAAACTAGCATTTGTGGGGCATCATCTGATGCAGAAAATGCCTAGCTATTAGGAAGATACCACCCTCACAGTGACAGCTGTCAGGGGTGGGCACTAGGACAGATCAATCTTCCACATGAACAAACTGCCTAAAATCTGCCTGACTTCACATCTGAGCTGCTTTTGGCCCCTGAGGTTTCATTAATACCATCCTGCCAACTGAATAGTCAGGTGTTTCTGAACTTGTGAAGGATACGCTAATATCATTTTATTGGCCTTTCAAGCAGTTTATTTTAAAATAGTCTTAAAACGCTTCACTTTTCGTGGAAGGTATCTGGGCATACTCAAAACTGATCCACAGCTAACAGAAATAATCTCAAATACTAGCAGACACCGAAATCCAGACTGTGAAGAAGAGCTTTGAAATTCTCCTTTGGTTTATGCCAAGAGCATGAGGCTAAGCTTGCCAACCTTCCACTTTTAACAGCCATGTGTCCTTATAGAAGGATCATAGATAAAAGCTTACAGCATCAATAACGCTACTGCAAAATTAAATCACAAAACAAATGTGATATTAAATATTTACTATACCAATAGCCTCACATTGTGCTGCTGGTCTTCAGCAGACTGCAGTCAAACATCCCATGGGTCACTTCAAAGAATCAGGATGTGAATTCATTATGACAATCCTGGCTAAAATAAAAAACATCATATTTTACTAGGCTGGTTTAGGTGGCACGTGCAAGGACTTAAAAGGAAGATTTACTCTTTTATGCATCTACCACTTTGTACAGCAAAGGGAAATCCTTAATTATTACCTTCATGCAACCAAGACAAAGCACAGACTAATGGCTTATTCCACATTAAACAATAAACAGACTGCAGAGCAGCGTTATCTCACACCAGTTTCCTAGCTGTTACAGCAAAGCAGCACTACTACTCTGCAATGAAGAACAGTGCAAAGGCTACTGTTCCTCTTCCTCTCGAGCCAATCACACTTACCTTCTTCAGTTAGACTGCCACTGATGTACCGCTCATTAGGGTCACTGTCTTGCACAGCAATCAATGCCTGTGCAATCTCTTGAATCACTCAGCCCAGCAGCATTAATAATAAGCTCTGCTCTCTTTCCTTCATGCTTTTTGGTGTACTTAAGAGGCTTCTCAATCACCCATTCATTCTTCATCTCCTTCAGGGTGACATCTTTGGAAGTCAGCACATGCTCCAGGCAGGTTTTTTCCTTTTTCATCTTGGGTGCTTCTCAGGTTCACTGATGAACTGAATTTTAACTCCTAGCAAAGGGGAGAGGATTGGCAACAAGAAATGGCACGTATCAGCAAATACCTTATAGATCAGAACAGGTGGCTTTGCTTTTGCAGGATACAGCCAGGCTCCTACACAGGAGATTCCAGGCTTGGGACTTTACTTCCAGGGTGAAAGAGGCCCTGATGCTTCTCTGCTTGCCCATCTACAGACCAGCTGTATAACACTGCAGCTTTCAGTTCTCTGAGCCCAAATTCTGGGGCTTTGCACTTTAGCTCTATAGATTTTGCATCTCAAACCTTGCTAATCTTGCGTTAGATTCACCCACAGCCCAAAGATGCTTACCTTGTGTTACTTATGATTAATGAAGAGGGGAGCTTTCTGCACAAGATCTTCAGTCTCAACAACGAGTGCTCTAGGGCCACTGGACCTAATTGTGGACCAATCCATCATCAGTAGAATGCCCTCATACTTATCATCTTGGTTCAACTCTTGCCCATTGAACTTCCAGGTGAATTTTGGTATTTTGTTTGGCAGGCAGATTACAAACACTGTTGTCAGCCTTTCTTTCAGCCCTTTTGGTTCTGTTAGGAATGTTAGGAGCTCACCTGTTAAAATACCAAAAAGACAAATACCCATTTTGTTTTGCCTAGTTCCTGACCATGGATTTCCTACACTAAATAGTGAGACTTCAGTGAAGTCAGTTTGATTTCTTTCATAAATGGCAGCAAAAAGATCAATTAATTCCTTAAACTTCAGTAGAAGTTAAGCTAAATAGCTCAATGTTCAACAGAAATTTCATGTAATCTTACAAAACCGAATTCCAACAGACACATTATTTTTCTGTTCAGTTCTTCTGTCTCAGTTCTGTTTTTTTTTTTTGTTTGTTTGTTTGTTTGTTTTTTCCCTTTCCTGACTCTAGGTCATTGTAAAGTCAATGGCTTCAGGCAGCTGCAGATAAGATACCTGGAACCAACTGGTAAGCAGAAAGAGGACTGCTATCTTTCTGCATGATCTGTCAAGGGTGCTGCAGTACCTGGCACGGGGTTGCTAAGGCTTAAGTAAGGCAAACGCTACCAAATACTCTGTGTCCAAGCCCTGCTACTGAAAAAGATAAGTATTACACTTAAAGAATGGTACTTCTGGCAAAGCTTATCTTTAAAAGATGGACCAACTGCAGTAAAAGGTAAGGAAGGTAGGCAGCATCACTTTTACCAAGTGTCAAGGTGCACTTTATCATTCCCATTTTTTCCACTAAAACTGGTCCAAACTCAGTAGTGACTCACACCCCTACCACACTTACGTCGGTGGAGAATTTGGCTTATTATGTGTAATAACTAGGCTTCAAACTGAAGTCTGCTATCTCATGAAAGGTGTTTTCACATGGGTGCTCTGCTAATTGCAGGTTGGTCTATGACTTGAACAATGTTAGATTTCTTTTTGAGCCTAAAAAGACCAATGAATCATGATCGTTACAAGGATGTATAAGAAAAGAAAGCAGGTCACAGTTTGGCCCACCAGTTTTGACCTTCACATTTTTTTCTGCAGATGTCATCTTTGTACACAGAACCTCCCATATCCCATAACAAACATCACCTATCGCTCTGAATATTACAGAGTTTCTTTCCAGCCTCAAGAAAATTGTGGACACCCAGGTATTTTTCATTCATGTTGGTAATGCACAGCATATTTTTCTTATCCATCTGCTTCGTATTTTTCTCAGGGAATACAGGGAACACAAAGGCTTTGCCCCATAATAAGCAGAATGCCTGTACCTTTGAACACGTTCTTTTTGTGCAGTGGACACAGCAGGCAGGACACACAGTGCTGCTTAAAAGACACCTAAAGCCAGCAGGGGGTAGCACAGTGAACGAAGTCCAGCCTCGGTCTCCTTTTTGGTAGGAAATCAACAAACCATCGTCAGCAAGTGCAGCTTTGCCCCAGGCAAGTCAGCCTGTTAGAGAATGAGTCTCCAGTATAGCTAAATGCATACCCAATCATCTGAGAGGCATCCTGTACGTTGCGGGTTACTCTGGTCAAGGGCATTTGAACACGTGTAATACAACAGTCATTTCTCTGAATAAGATCATGTCTGCAATATTCGTATTTGGGTTATTTCATTAACATTTAATTATTTAATTCATTGTTTATCCTAAGGAATACTGGATTGAAGACCTTGGCTAGACTATCAGGATGCAACATTAACACCAAGAACCTGATTTGATATGAATTTAATCTGTAGTGAGAGATCTTCCTACAGACATAATTGACAGAGAGGTTCTTAAGACATTTCTACCTTGTTGAGATTTGGCACAATTCTTTCATGCTCCTTTAAAAATCTACCTTCAAAAGTCCTGCTGCAAAAAATTGTAGATGTGTATCCTATCTGGGATGTGGAACTGCTTTCTTCCACAGCTTTCTTTTTGGATGTAGGCTGTTTTTTGAGGTCTTTTATTTCTGTCAAGAGTCTTGGGTGCTGTGACAGACGTTGTAGGCCATTTTATGCACTTTTATGCAAAGGACAGTTAGTCACTGTGGACAGAAAAACAAAAGTATGAAATGAAATGAACATTTAAACTGTCCTGAAAGCAGACAGTGCCACCAACCTCAACCTCCATTTTCTTCTTCACCTCCTCTTTCAACTTTTTTGAGAAGCCCATGGAAATCAGGGAACTTTTAAGTTCATGCACACCTTCTCAAAGTCCTTCTCTGACACTTTGGAGAGGATCTCTAATGTTTCTTTTTTCCTCGGTCATCATTTTCTTTATATTCTTCTTAGCAGTTAGAGGCTCGACACGTAACATCTCACAAGTAATTCATGCTACATTTTTAAGTAGGAAACTGTCATCCCTATAGCATTACAGATATCTAGGAAGGGGTGTTCACGTGGTTCCAAACAAGCTCTCCTAGCTCCAGAGAATACAGCAAAGGTTTTAACTGCTTCCCTCATAGGGTCATTGCTAGATAAAGGCATTACAGAAATCCTTCCCACCACCTTGCCTGCCAGACCATCTGCTGGGAATATGCTGCATTGTTAATGCTCCAGGAACAAAGAAAGATGACTTTGGTGTTGATGGTGGCTGTCTACTACAAAACTGACAGAAGCAGCAGTCTGCATTACTGGTGCTGGAAGTTTGACTGTGCCTTGAGAAATTAAGTCTTAGAATCAGTTCATAAACAAGGAAACAACCTGTCTGACCTTTTCTTCATTACTTTTTTTGAAGTCCAACTTTTATTGACCTGGGGAAAAATGCCAAGGTAATTTTGTGACTGCTTACACCCCTAGTGTGACCTTCCACTAGTCATTTACATCCTCCATGCTCCACTGAGTAAGATGTTTTAACTTCTGCTGTCTTTGGTGGACTATGAATGGGGCACAGGCAAGTAAGGAACTTAATTTAGACACTATATGCTTGTACTTATCTGCATCACCTCATGAGAGGCACTGAGACTGGAAAGAAAAAAGAAGCCAATGTTATCAGTGGTGGTAGTGGGAAATACAGCAAATATATTATTGAATTTCTCTTTTTATTCGTTTAAATCAGTATTTTTAAACTTCTTAATAGAACTGGCCCATTGAAAATCCAGAATCTTTGAGGAGAGAAATCTGAGGCCCACTCCTATGCTCTTTCCTCCCTAAAGATCTCTCACAGCCTTGCCAAAGCCTCAGAAACAGCCAGAAGCCTTTCCACTGACAGTGATGTATTTTGGATTTTATATTCTTGGCCTAAGGCTAATGAAGATGCATTTCTTTTCAGAAGCACCCTTTTATTCTAGTGCTCTGCAATGAAAATGAGTATCACACCTCAACTGCATAAACTATAGAGAGCAAAGGAGCATAAATGGAAGCTACTGGACTTAAGACTCTGCAGTTTTGTAGGAGAAGAAATAGGGAGTTTGACCTGCCCTGGTGGGCAGACTTGTAAATAAAGGACTGTCTGAGAGACGAGGTGGAATAGATTGGGCTAGGAAAGAGAGGAGACAAAGGACATAGTAAGTGAAATAAGGAAAAGAGCAGAATGCAGAAAGGCAGAATTTCTGCTGTCAGTCACGTGACTTCATGAATTAAACAGGGATGAACTGGCACATATGCCCTGAATATTATTATGAATTAAATGTTAGTATTGCTTTTGCCTGAAAGATGCAGTAGTGCCCCACTACAATATACACAAAACCAAGGAACAAAAATAATGGTTCTTGCTCTAAAGCTCTTTTCTGTTGATAGGCAACAATGCCCTACAAACATGCAACAGCATGTGAAACTTGCAGTATGCCAGCTGCAAACTGGGACATTTTCCTTGCTGCTGAGGAGTGCTATAATGCTTCAATTTTTCTTTTTAAAAATTTTATTGTAAAGAAAATAACTAATGGCAAGAAAAAAAAAGGAGTGCTACCTTTAGCACATACTCCTTATTGATCCTATAAAAAACACTCTGGATCCTTCTTCTACTGGTACCCACTTCTCTCTTTTCCATGTTGTACTCGGCTTTTGTTTACTTATCACTTCAGCTCAGAATGTCTCCAAAATTCAGAAAGAAACATTGAAATGAATGAATGAATGAAAGAAATGGAATAGGGACCTGTTACCTGCTTTCTCTGTTTGAGTATATGATATTTTAAATGTCTGCTTTATGGAAAAGATTAGATTAACTTTGCTTTACTTTACTACTTACTGTACTTAGTACAACTTCACGTCTATCATGGATACCACTCTGGGAATTAAATATGTTCTTTAAAAATGCTCTGCACACTACCAGGAATGATTTGTGATTTTTTTGTTATATAAAATAGAGACTCTCATGATCTTTGTTACATCAGACAGTTAGGGATCTGTCATGTGGGAACACGATGGGAAGGCTTATTTACTTGGTCATTAAAGGCCACATTCTTCCAGCCCCAATCAAATCATTCGATCATGAGTTCTGCATAAACAGGAAATGCTAAATCTGAAGCAGTAAGACTGCTTTCCAGAACCTAAAATGAACTGCATCTTTCCCACTGATTTTGACTAGTCCAATACAAGTCTCTAGAAACAGTGACATTATAGTCATCTACGTAAGGGAAAAAATGGGCTGCCTAGTTTGTATAGGGGTGCTGCAAGGTGCTTTGATTCTCTGGTTTTAGACATCTTTTAAGAATGGTATAACTGGATGTAACAAAAGGCCTGTTAGGACTTACTTCCTTCTGTCAAGCTGTACTAAGCCCTACTTACGCCCTATGTTTAGACAAATACAGGTTAGATGAATTGTGTTTGCAAGCTGAAGACTTCAACAGAGCAGTGTGTCTCAATCTCAGTTTGCACGTGCACATCTTCTGCTGTTGCAGTTCTGCTGTTACGGCAGCAGGGTTCTGAGGGATGCAAACTCTGGAAAGGAGCATTAAGAAATACACTTGCCTGATGTGTGTAGGGGTAAGTGTGGCTCTCCTGTCAAACTAACTGCTATCTAGCAATTTGCGTTGGCAAGCCACAGTGCATCAGGATAACAGAGGTGGAAAAAAAGCATGTAGAATAACCTAGAAGGCTGTTTTTATCACTTTATGGATCTACATACTGTAATAGGCAATATTTTAAACTGTTAATTTTAGAAGGCTCCAAAGATGTGCAGCATTTTTCAACCAGAATGAACCCATTTAGTATTTTTTGAGAAGTATTTCCTGAGTTTAGGTAAAACAGTACCTTTTTTCTGGTCAGACTGACCAATAAGGAGATGACCCTGAATACTCATTTCTAACAGCTCCATGCAAATGCCTTACTGGAGCCAGTACATTTTTTCTGTGATAATAGCAAAAGGTCTCCATTTTACACCAGGAAAATCAACATAAACGCTACTATCAGAATGGATTTACCTCTGCTTATTTATTTAGATAATTTCATTGCAATTTTTCCTTATTAAGGACCTCCACAGCTGTCTCAAGTTTATCACACTGTGGAATGTATGAATGCTAAGAGGGCTTATGCACACCTCACTCTTGGTGAGCATGGCTGGGAACTGAGTTGCTGATCTCACTGCAATACCAAGACACAAACAGAAAGGAGGTTTCTTTAAGCCAAGATAAAGCAAGACAAAATATTTCTAATCAAAACCCACACCTAATGGTTCAGCGGAGGCAATACATGTAGTGCTATAAGCTGGCCTTTGACAATTACAAAAAGGCTCACTTCCCTCTCGGCAAATCCCACAGAGAAGATGCAGCCCACTTTCTGTCAGTTTGGCGTGCATCATTTGGGTAAGTCATGTGTCTATGCTACTGGAGAAACTTGTCAGCATATAACCTGTTTCCAGTGGGGATTCTGCTGCCTACAGCTATGCCAAGACCAGTGTCAGTATGGAAGGCAGTCTGGGGAAAAGGGACTATTCACTTCTCATCCATAAGGGATAAGCATTAGTCATCTAGAAATGGCAGGTCCCTAGTTTTAAAAAGTGTTCCTTGATAAGGTAGAAATAAGAAATGGTAATCTTTGACACAGTTGTGTCCTTGCTGGAGGATCATGGGGCAGGAGATCAACCCAAAACACAACCCTTCCCAAAGTTAGAGGCACAGGCTTCTATTCTGATAGAGGCTGTAATAATGCACTGCAAACTAGAAGATACAGTCCATGGGGAAGACAATGGCAAGACCACGTGACCTTCAGACTTTGCTTTGTTGCCAGCAGAAATTACAGCTATACCAAGGGTGCTCTGTTTTGGGTGGTCACCCAAACAGATCTTTTTCCTTCACAGAACATAAATACTCCAGTCTCCTTGCTGAGCTGGCCTTTGTCTCCAGCTGGCCTGTATGAGAAATGAATGTTCTCCAATTCCTTATGTACAGAAGACGAATGAAGAGTCTCTGTCCTAGCCTACGTATCTCCATATACCCTCTAAAAAATAAAAGGGATATCATGCATCTCTAGCCACTGTTTTGTCATTCTTCTGCTCAGAATTTTTCTCACAGCAACACAATTTTTGAAACCTTTTCTACAAACCACAAATCTAGGAAAAAGAGATATCTCTTTCTTGCCTGCTCTGGCCAAAGGGTTTTTTCTTCTTCTTACCACCCTCACTTTCACTGTACTGTTCTCACCCTTTCTTTTCCTGCACACCAACGGTCAGCAGTGTGAGCAACAGTAATGAATGGGGCTGGCTAGGAAGAGATAAGAGATGTTATTCTATAATTCCAAATGCCCTTTTAAGGAGCGTATTTTACCCTCAGTCTCTATGGAGCAACTCCATATCCAGTAGCATCAAATGCTAAAGTGAGAAGGCACACAGCATGCTGCTTTACTTACCTGCTCCACTGCACAATCTGCTGCACACTCACCATGAAACGGTTTAAAAAACAACTCACCATTCTAACAGTTCCTCCTTTCACCTTAAAATGGAATTTCATTTACTTGTATTTCCTTTACCTGATCAAAGTTTTTCAGCCTTGATCACAGATTTTCTTAACATGAAAGTGGTACAGGTTAAGATCCAGCAGCTTGTGCCATCTGTGGAGTACAAATGACTGGTAAGAAACAATTTTTATTTTTTTTTCTGCTGGGCCTAACCTTTTGTTATTGTTCACTCTGGCTACTTTCTAGACAGCAAGCGCTCTGTTAGAAAAATTACCCTTAACAGTAAATTTAGTAAGAAAGAGCAAGCTTTTGAAGACTTGTGAGGCTACAAGATTCCTTGTTTCTTAATAAGACTAACTGACTTCCAGAGACCAAAAAGTTGCACTTGAAGGATATGTCATTGTCTGTTACTGCCCACCACTTTGACTCAACTAGCCCATGTCTTGACTGTGGACAAGAAAAAAAAAAAAAAAACAACACAAAAACAAATACAGACAACCCTCCATGCTTAAGAACACAGGTGTACCATGAATCAACTGATAGGTACTCTGCAGAGACATTAACTTCACCCATCACCGTACAGCATTGCTATTTTACTGTATGGCTTCTACTAACAGAATCAGTATCCATTTGCAAGCCAAACCACATCTTGAGAAACGACTAGGTGGTACCATTGCACTATACAAAACAAAGACTTGGTGTGAGTAAACGTTCATTTTAGATTCTGTTACAGAAAAGAGTTGGACAAGTAACCGAGCTTTCCCTACACCATACTTTGCACAGCTCTTTTAACCTTGTTTTTAAGAGTCTCAAGGAGTGATACTTCAGAGTGGCATTTCATACTGTTCCTTTCATGGAAAGCAAAGAGAAAAGCAACGCAGACATGAAACTAAAGCCATTCACCTCGCACAACCATTTTCCACTTTGCCTGCGTACAGCCACAAAATACAGAGTACTAGGACATTCCTGATAGACATCTGCTGCCATACATTTTACCTTTTTTTTTTTTTTTTCCCCCAGCAGCTAATGTCCTGATTATACCTACCAAGAGAATGGAGATTTCAGACCATTACTGACCCTTCTGCATCCCTTGGCTTATGTGAAGTCCTGTAGGCTGTTCCAGTCTTCGGAAAGTGCCTGGGTCCCTCTCCACACTGGACAAATATGGCTTTTGATCCATTCAAACTAAATACTTACTAGCCTCTTACAGGCTATGCTGTTGCATCTGTTACACTGACTCCAGCAGTTTCTCATTCTCAAAATAACAGGACAATGAAACTTCAAGTATGAGGCTAAAATGAGCATATCTTTGATAAGTTAAAGGTATGCCTTCTTTATTTAAAAATAAACATCACCTCCCCAATCCCACATTTTGTTGTAATCATTTATAACACCATTTTAGAACTCTGATCAAAGGCAGACTATTAAACAATTTACCACCCTTGTTTTTCACGTTAAAAAGAAAACACGTAGGGTCAGGTTTCAAACATTACAGGATTCAACAAATTCTGCTTTGGCAGTTAAGTCAGTCCTCAATGCTTGCTTCACAACCTAGTGAGCTGGGCAGCCTTTGGCTTTGTTTATTTTTAAGTTCTACAGGCAGCAGTATCCACCATTTCTGAGTCCAACCAGTTTGTTCAGATAATCAGACAGGGACTGATCTCTTTGGAAAACCATTTTATAACTTTAGATTACAGAAGATATTCTTTGAACAGTTCTTGTTCACATGTAATAAATCTGAGATTGTCACCCTTCTTTGTATGGAGAAGGACTTCAATTCCCAAACACTAGGGTAGTTCTCAAGAGAATGAATTACAGGTCACAGCCTGTGTATTTCTCTCTCTTTTACATTATTAGTGTTAACAGCAGCAGCAGTGAAATACTGCAAGTACAAGAGGCCTCTTTACATGGATACAGGTCTATCCATTCTGAAGTACACAAACTACATATCTTGTTTGTAAATGAGGGTGAACTAGTGGCAATAAACTGCTTCTCTTCAGTGGCTGCAATTGATTTCTGCTTAGAACAGACTACTGTTATCTATTCTGTATTTATGCTAAATTCAAATGAGAAGGGAGTCTAGTGCAGGAAGCACCTTCCACTTACATTTTGCAACACACAGGAACTTGAAACACCAAAGAACATTTGCTAGCCAACTTCCAGAGGCTGACAGAAGTAATTTTAAGTGTAAACGCCACACAAAGCAATGGCAATTCTCCAGGAAATATACCACTTTTACTGATGATTTCAGATGATTTCTACCTGTCTCAGAAAGAAAGGGGAAGGCAAAAATAAAATTAACAAGAATCAATTAAAAAAAAATAGTGCAGAGGCTAAAACATTGTCAGCTTTTTCAGTGAGCTAAAAATATTGTATATAGACACCAAAAGTAACTGCATGCTGTAGTTCACAGGCTAAAGAAGTATTCCAGCATGACAGAGGCTCTGTGCTTTCTTCTCTAGAAGTTAGTGTTATTAACACAGATACATTCATCAAATCAGAATAGTGTGGAAATAGGATTGGTCATGCTGTAAAGTGGATCAGGTATTATTTATTGCTTGTCTAATAAATCTGTCAAGGAACTGACTTGCATTTACCCCTTCAGTGTTCTAATTGAGAAACAAGAGCCCAAATTAGATACAGAGAAACCTGTTTTCTGGCCTGAGAGTCGCATTTTCCCCAACAAAAACAAAGCACTACCAACCCATTCCAATTCCACCCACTATTCCAAACAGACTCAAAAACCAGGCAGTCCATTTCCATGCTCATTTCACAGTGCTCACGAGTCCTCCCTCATCCTTCTGTTCTTATGCCAGCTACTGTGGCGCACTGAGTGGGCATGTGCGTATGCATACACATGCGTGCATAGTGCTGTAGGAAAAAGCTAATGTATATGAATGAGAAGATCTTTCACTTTGGATCATTAAGTCTGGCCACACTGCCAGGCGTAGGCCTAGAGAAGGGAGTGACGGATTCTCTAATGAAGAGTTATTATCCTGACCTTTGTGATGGCTGGGTGTCTGCTCTGCATTATTCCTCACACCAGCCTAAGTACGAAGATAGTAACAGTAGATGTAGTAAAAACCAATCACACCCATTTTTCCTTCTTCTGAGACAAAAGGAATCAAAGTTATCTGTTAAGAGAGGAGGTTTCTATTGTTCTGTAGTACCTTATT
This sequence comes from Aythya marila, assembly GCF_965140915.1. Taxonomy (NCBI): domain Eukaryota; kingdom Metazoa; phylum Chordata; class Aves; order Anseriformes; family Anatidae; genus Aythya; species Aythya marila. Next base: position 20,361,310 of record NC_139046.1, read on the forward strand.
AGCTTTGACTTAAATCCTGACAATTTTCCTTATGTCCACTTCAGAGGCAAACAGGCTAAATAAGCATGCAAAGGAGAAAGATTGGACCAAAAGGATCTATGCAGATTTTTTTCCCTCTGATCCCTGGGGAGAAGCATTGCCTTTGCAGAGAAAAGAAGACACATTGTAGCTGCTTATGGGACTAGAGGAGTTAAGGCCATACATAGCAAAAATTTGACTCAGGCATCATTTCCCAAAGGAGAAATGTCTTTAGTCTAAAGATGCACAGTACTGCAGATATTTTTGTCCCCAAAATTCTGAGATGTATTGAGATCAAAAGGTAGGCAGAAGAGGTCCTCTGAGGCCCTCTGAAGGGTGTCTGGCAACACAGGCTCTCTCCAAGGGAAGAGATGGTCCCTGGAAGACACTAGCTATCAGCACTTTGGATTAAAACTAGTGCAACACAGTGAGTTATTTATTTTTCCTAATAAAAATAATTACTATTTTTATTATTATTTTTACTGTATTTCAAGCCTAAGGAGCAACAAGCAGATAAGAGAAACAAGAGATATGAAACATGGAATTTGAGGAGCATGGTCCAGTGATGAAAGAGAAATGAGGGGCAGGAATTACAATACCTGAGTCCTTTGCCAACTTTATCCTCTTAGATGCTGTGAACCATACTGCCAGCTGTGATGCCAGTAAGACTTTTAATTCTGAGTAAATTGTTTAGCCTCTGTGTTCAGCTTTGCTATCAACTGAATAAATCTTGCTTGCTGCCCTACTTGGAATTACATGAATCACAAAGCCTGGGAAGATCTTCTGTATTGAAGTTAATTGTACTCCCTTCTGTGAAGGTTCATGCTATGCCATGAGAATGTGGCTTCAGATGTATTCAAGTGCTGGAGCCTGATCTGTGTATCAGTACTCAGAGGAGAGTGGACTCTTCTCTTTCCTTGCCTGCAATAGAAGGAATTCACCTCTTTGTGAATATGTGAAACTTACTTTTAGATACCAATTTTCTAGAGCATGCAGTTCTTTGAATGTTTGTTCCTTATAAACAGAGCTGCAAATGCTGCTTTCATTCATATATTCCTTTTGTGCTTTTGAATGGAGTCATTTTTTTCCTGCAGGAATTCCGAGCTGCCCTATGTTATCTTATGTTAATCGTCACTCTCACAGACATCAGCCAATACAAGTCTACTGCCTCAGCAGAAGAAATAAGGTTATTCCCTACTTATCTCAGAAAACAATTTTTCCCTCTTTAGCAGATGCACAAAACATGTTTTATGTCAAAATTAGAAAGAGACATTTATGATTAGCAATTTGTAAAATTACCTTTTCCCTTTAAAATGATTTGCAGGGTAAGAACAAATTGAAGTCATACTTCAGATCCACTTCTAAAACTTACCAACTCACCAAATGATTTTAAGACCACCTTACTGTGCAATCTACACAGTTCCTCCACTGCAGAGACAGCAGGGAAATGAAGGGAACCAAGATTCTGTTTCATGATCTTTTTGATCTTGAGTCCTTTTGTTACTACAAACTCATACATTAAGATTTTCCTAAATAGTGTACTTACTGAGGAAACATCCAAAATTGTTAGCAGCTTTTGAAAGTTGTGCAAGTGTGACACTATTGTACATAGTAGATAGCTGATATTTCAAAGTAATTTGACCAAAGTAACTTATCATGACCCTTGAGAGAGTCAGTCATGCTTTACCTGGGGACAGCTCATGCTCCCTCATGCTATGTTAGTCTTTGTTTTTATGTAATCCTGTGTGTCTGCAGATCTCAGAAGACCTACAAAAGGACAGAAAGTGTCATTACTGTTACCACAAGTGAAACAAATGATAACTGCATAAGCATGATGGCCAGTGACCGATGAACAAACAAGGAATTGATCTAGGCTCTGCCTTAGTCTTTTCACACTTAGTGTGAAAAAAGTTTATGAAACTGACAGGGAAGACATCACAGCCAGTTCTAAATAAAATTAGCTCAGGTTATTACATGCTAACTTATCCAAGGAGAGGAATTCATCCCTTTGAGGAACAACTGTGTTGTTTGTAGGTGTTAATACTGCAGTTTCAGGTATAAATAGGCTTGGGAGCATAAAGTATGCTAGAATTTTTTCTTAGAGTGCCTAGTAAAAATTGAAGCCTAGTGAGATGCACAGTTTGGCTTAGTCCCTATTGTCAGCTCAGTTTCAAACCTTCTAAGTAGCAGAAACAGCAGCTCCACTCACCTCAAGTGCTTCTGCATGGTCAGAGATCCTTTCTGCTAATCCTGAACACTTAAGACTACCTCTGCCATCTGAAGAGACCAGAGCAGCTAATACAAGGTCCTTCAGACCCCCCTCCCCCCTTTTTATTTATTTATTTTTTTAAAAAAGAAATGTTAATTATGGTAAGGCTGAAGTATAAATAAGAGGATTAGCTCTGATTGTTAGACAAAATAACACTTAAGAGGCATTTGAATATTTTGATCTTGACTAAGCAGCATGCTCTTGCCTGGTGTGAGATGGCAGGAGGGCAGTCCTCATAACCAGAGAGGGGAAGTAGGCTGACACTTGCTTTATACTAGTGAATTGATGCAAAACAGCCAGACTTTACCCATGGCCACACTCTCAGGACACTCCACATATGCAGAATAGGAGCGGACAGCAGGTTAGATTTCATTCACCAGTAAAAATTGTTTCTGTTCAAGTCAACAAACCACACTGCTGACTAGTGCCTGCTGAAGATCTGCATATGGACCTTGTCAGTATGCTAAGAGCCCTTCGTACCTTGTTTGCCATAAAGCAATTCTCCTCTAGAAAGTTTCCTTGTACAGAAGGCAGCTTATACAGTCGACTTCTCTCCTACATGCACAATCCTACCCCATCATCAACAAATATTCTTTATTAGATACACAGCAAGCTGATGACAGAACAAGTCATTTTATTCACTGAGTCAATTTTGACACTGAAGGGCACTGAACAGCTGAAAACATTATAGGGAATTCCACTTACAATGCCATTCAGAACATCAGTGGTGCTTTTGTTATTTCTAAGGAGTGCTCAGACAAAATAGCGTTACCCTTTTGAAAGAATCAGTAGCAATGGGAAGAACATAGCTAGCAAGGTTTACATAAAACTAACAGTCATGTTATGCTCAAAAGCTTAAGTTTATTGCTCTATTTAATGACTACCGCCAGTATTTTTAAAAAGAATGCCAGTTCTTCCTGCTAGCTTCTCACTGAAGGAAATATTTTAAATACAGCAATAAAATCAAGTGGTTTAAAGATAACACATTTTGCCACACATTCATGCAAACCCTGCTGACAGGATTTTTACAGGTTCATGGATACAGAATAAACATAAAGGATGTGTACTGAAATACTGGGAAGCTTTCTGCACAGTGATGAAGTTGTAGGCATAACATTTCTGGCCCTACCCTGCACCTGCTGATGTCAATGGCAAAACCTCAGTGAGAGCAGGATCAGCCCTTACTGTTCTGAGAGCTGCTTTCCCTTCTCCTGATAACGAAGTGCAGTAAGTTCAGAGAATCTCCTGCACTAACAAAAGCAGTGGGTTTTGGTTATTGTCACAAACAGAGAAGCAAATTATTTGCAGTAGATGATTACAGCTTCTATTCACAAAACACTCATCTTTCATGTAAATAGTCCTACGTACCTCCTTTTTTCTCTGCTCATCAGAGCACTGAAACACGTGCTTATCTCTAAGCATTAAACACAAACTTAAGCCTGCATAGCCAGACTGAGGGCTAAAAACAAAAGTCTGTCAGTAGTCTATTATTTTAAAGGAAATGCTGTTGCCTGGACTAGTGATTATAATGGGCTAACAATTGTCTCAATTGGGTTTGAGGGGAAACGTATCAAAGAACAGCTAACAGATTTAGACTTTTTTTTTTTTTTTTTTTTTTTTTTTTTTAAAGCTGCCTGCAAGATTTACATTTCTAGTCATACTAGTTTTAATGAGCACTGGGCACTCAGTTACTCTCAAAGCATTGAAACAGGTTTAAATTCAGAACACAAGTGTTTCTGTTATTCATTTTTTGATAAAGATGAACTGAATTAAAAGAATAATAATTCCTCACCTTAAATTCCTCAAATTTCTGGGGAAGTTGTATTGGGATTATGATTTCAATATGCAAAAAGAGAAAATACTTGCAAAAGTAAAATCTGGCTCCATGTTGAGATGCCAAAACATTGACAAAGGAAATGTAAAATATGAAGAATTCAGATTAACTTCTCCACTATCAATCTCAGATTCACCCAGCTGTAAGGATACCAAGGTATGTTGCTGGTAGGAACTGGAGGCAAGAATTTCACTCACATCAATGAAATCATATTTTTCCTTTTAGTTCTGATAACGCTGGTGGGGACTGCTTTAAAAAAAAAAAAAACAACAAACAACAACAACAAAAAAAAAACAAAAACAATAAAAAAGCAAACATGACGTGTGAAACATTTCAACATGAATCTACTTGAATCTTTCAATGCAGAGGCTCAGAAGGTTTACGATATACACAGTATTCGGTAATTTTATATATAAAAACAATCAGAAAGAGGCAAAAATTTACTTTCAAGCTTAGTCAACATACGGCACATTTCAGCATGACAATTCAAAAAGTTTCACACTGTATTTGGATATAATAGCAATTATCTTTTAAAAATAGCAAACTGAAGACTTTTTTTTTCTTTTTGATTTTGTAACAAATGAAGCTACTATCCTTATTTACAGTATAAATAAGCCTTTTTTGGTGAAGATAATGTCCTGTCACATATGTTTAAGACAAGGCGTACCTCAGCTCTTAAATGTCAATGCAAACAAGAGCATAAAAGCAATATCAAAGTAAAATAATATATCTTTCTCTCCAGCTAAGACAGCCAGGTTACCATGCATCTCTTATCAGATCTGAAATATATCTGAATGCAGTCAAAAGTTCTCTTGGTTTTAGCCTTTAGGAATATCATGAACACTTATTCTTCTGCTGCTCTAGAAAGCTGTTTTCCATACAAGCTCATGACATGATGGACAAATTGATACTGTTCACAAGTCTGGATCATTCCTCCCCTGAAAAGGAAAGAAAAAAAGGGGAGGGAAACAGTAGCCTTATTACATGCAAATAACATACTAGGAAATGGCACAGCTAGCATGAAGCTGGTGTTACACACAAAAGATCTATTCCAACATTTCCTGAAAGGAGTGAGAAAGCACCCATTGATTGTAACCAGCTTGCAGTGCAACCTCGAGCTCTGTTCTGAAAGTCTCTGCTAACCAAGGAACAGAAACAAGTCAGAACAGGATAGCAGAGGCCTGAATCCAGTAAGACAATGCCATCATCATTTGCATATATATATCTGGCTGTAGCACCTGTATTCTAAGCACCATTTTAAATGTGGCAAAAAGCAACCCATACCTCAAAGCTCTACACTGACAGATATGAGATGGGGGAATATAAAGAGGTGAATTAGCTCATTTAAGACTTCACAGTTGCACTAGGGACTGAATTCAGGAACAAATTCAGGACTACAGAGAGCCAGGCTAGCCCAGAGAATTGATGCAGCACCCTACTTTCCCAGTCTGCAATATCTTTGTGCTGTCCCAGACTGTGTTTTTTGGGGGGGTAAGATCACCAGCAAACCAGATGATTGAGAGCAGGATTCAGGAACAGACACTGTAATTTTTACAAAGGACAACTCTAACTATTACCTGAATTGACTGCCAACACACCTTGACTAGTAAGAGACTCCAAGAGCAGAAATGTGTTTTGGTTCAGCTTTTACTGTTCTCTTTAAACCTGCAAATCTGAAAGGAAATGCAAGCAGGAGCAGAAGCACAATTTGCTTCTCTGTGCATTTCTATAAGTACCATATTAATGAACCCAAATACTACAGTGGGAGACAAAAATGAATGAAAAAGAAAAACACCTTAAATTTTGCTAAGAGTACCTCATAACAGTGATATGATCTCTTCATAATTCATTATGAAAATAATTAAAACCTGTAGTTCAAATTCACAGGTTTATACAAAATTGTGCCAGCACTAGTGCTGGCACATGGATCCAGGGAATGTGTTGCCAAAAGGAATTTAAAACAAGTGGTGTTGAGGAACATGGGAGCCTGGGGGTGGCCAGTGCCAACCAGACTGTGCCAGCTTGAGAAAGAGAACATGTGATGCTTTCCTTCAGAAATCAGAGGAAATTAATGGAAAGTTGCTTCCTCTGAGCCAAACAGGCAGCAGACTGGTAGCACCACCCTCAGGAACTGCCCTCTTCTCTGGGGCCCAGCTTAACAATTGTGGATCACACAGTAATGCTACCAGAAGGTAAATGAAGGTTCAAGACAACCTCCTTCTTCAGCCTCTTGCAGTTACTTTGCTAACAGAATGCTTGAAACACACTCTTAACAATGAACAGGAACCATGCTTCAACCTCTCATCAATGAGCAAAGGGTGGGAAACAGTGTGCTTTTAAAGAAACTATTTCCTAGCTGAGCATCTCTTCTCCATCTGCTCTATTTAACACAGGCTCATGGTTAATTTGAGTCCTTCTGTGCCATGCACAGCACTGAAATATATTTATGTCAGTCCATGACACACAAGGAATTTGAGTCATATCTGGTAACTGCTCCCCATTAACAGCAAGGTTGGACCCTGAAGTTGTAGCAACAGAAGCACTAGGGTGGCCATCAAGTTTCAGACCACAGGAAGTGATTTTCCATTTTATCTCGTTCCCTGTTTTGCAGTAGCTTCCTCCCCTTCCCGCACATGCATACCACAGCATGTGCTTGCAGTCCAGGCTTTGGCACAGAACAGAGATATTACTCTTTCACCCCTGCTTGCCACAGGAACCTTTCAAATTTGAGTTGCATTCTGGGGAAGGACAGCAAATGTGTCTCAGCACTGCGGGAAGGATGCAGGAATGATCACTTCCTCTCCTTAGTCATACCGTGTTATGTTAGGACCAACTGTTGGCCAGCAGTGCAAAGCCCAAAGCACGGTTTTTTTGCAAAGGGAATCAGTGAAGGAATGAAGGGATTTTTCACTCCTTGAAGAAACCATGTTTCCCTATAGCAAGGTGGTGATTTGACTGCTTTCCATCTTGAGTATTTCCTCCCATGAGATTAAATGGCTTTTTCATATCCCACCCCACTAACAAGAGGTATGCAGCAGCAACAGTGGCCCCTGAAGGCTTGCTTTTGCTCTGTTGCATCCTCCCTTCTGCCTCTACAAATGACTGTCAGTTGCCCTCTCCCAGCAAAGCAAGTATTTTTAATCTGTTTTCTGTGCCAACTATGTTTGTAAACAGGTGTCTTTGACCATCATTCGCGTGGCTATTTTCCCGTGTTATACTAGTCATGGACACAAGATATATCAGATCCAGCCAGATACTTCACTGGGCCATGGACAACCAGCACTCACTATTCATATTTTGGTTTTCTTTTTCCTTAAGAGGCCTTTCCTTGTTTGGCCTGAAATCCATTGAAATAGCCAAATCTCCAAGCCCCTGCAGGTCCCTGTCTATCAGAGCCTCAGCAGGGCAGCAAGCATTTCATTTTCTGCCTCCCACTGAGCATAATTTCTCCTCTGAAATAAAGTTCAGCGTGGGGTTGAGGTTTTTTTCCTCAGAAAAATCTTTGGTATGTTTTTCGTGACATCTCTTCCCCCGACTACATTTATCATTATCATTAGAGAGAGCACTGAGACATGTTTTGATGGCACTTGAAACCAGTGGGAGAGGAAAAATAACATCTCTGGTGCAAAATTCAAGTCTGTTTACTTCATAATCAAACTCAAGGTGGTGTGTTAAGAAATACTTAACTGGAAACCATTGAATTTCTGGAGATTTTCACAGCTCCTTTCATATGTCTGCAAACACTTCAGCCTGTGCATGCTTGCCCCCTCCCCACAAGGTCCCAAGCAGCAGTGCCCTCCCAACAGTGCTCACAGCTCCAAGTACATGAGGCCAATTTTCCTTCTGGGAGCAAAGAGCTGATCTACAGTTCTGAAACAAGTGCAACTTTGATCCAGCTCCTCTGCTGGTGGAAGGTCATTCCAAGCCTGCACAGCTGCACAGATTTGGATACCAGCTATGAACCTAGCCAGGGATGTTTGTTAAAATTTACTGCTCTCATACAACAGGCAAGACAGAATTGCTTAGAACAGGACAACTTTGTTCCAGGAATGTTCTCCCTCTTCCTGTTTTGTTCTCCTTAGGTAAAGGGAAAGGTTACCAATTTTCTTTTTCTTTTTTTCTGGAAAAGAAACAGGTTTTCTTACCTGTCTAACCGTAACTGGCAGGCTGTTCGCAATATGTCAACTATGCCCTCACTCTTCAGCTGTTTACAACAGACACTAGTTGCAATAAAGCAGCCTGTCCTCCCGATGCCTGCACTAAGGGAGGGAAAAGGAGAGAGAAGCAGTGAACAAGTTAGAAGGGCTTTGGAACTTCATTGCACCCATTTAACAGGAAAACCAGCAGTCAAACCCCATTATTCCTTTCCTCCCTCCAACCTCTGCCAAGTGGGTGCTTGTGAATATGAATGGCTTCAACAGGACAACACGATTCAGCATGAGCTGTTTGCATTAAAAGCATGATTATTTCACATATAGTGCCAAAAAACAGACTACCACATACTGTCTTACCTAATATGTCATTGAATTTGTCAAACTAAGAATATAAATAGTATTTCTTGGTTAGACTTGCTTTGAGATCAACCCTCGCTTTGAGGGCAGCCTTTGCTTTGAGATTCTTAATCCTTACAGCTTCTTTGAAAGCTATTTTTCATTCATAGGTACAGTGAAAAAGCCCCCTTGCTTTAGTAATTCAATTTAGCTAACAGCAATATGATAAGTATGGTGCCATTTGTTATCAGTTCTGCAATCTATTAGTTCTCTGAATTAGAGTAGGATACAACAAATTCACTATTAAAGAAGCTTCACCTTTCCTGAATATCTTTGTATCCAACTCAGTCCTTGCTTAATGACCAGAATTGATTTTATTCTCAAAGGTACAGTGCTACTGAAGCTGTGAATTCTTATCACCTTATAAAAAACAATGCAGCAAAAGCTGACAGCCCTTCTTATATGTTAAATAATTAAGTGAGCATCCTCAGGAATAATTACCTGACACAACTGTAAGAAATCCTGCTTCCATTTAAATTGTGTTAAAGTCATAACACAAAAACACTGGCAACAAATGTACCAGCAATAATGGAGTCTGCAGATAGCTGCTGCTGATTGACTCCTAATAGTGTTTTTCTTTGATTGTATATATATATATATATTTTAATTCAGTATTTATGCTTGTTATGGAAACTGCATTAGCAACAGCTACAACAGCTACATTGTAATTGTTTTAACTTGTATTACAGAATGATTGAGGCAATTCAATGGAAGTTTGGTGGGCCATCTTACTCCCTAAGAGCTAATCCCAGTCTTATAGTCAAATAACTGTGATGAAGGTACCTACCTGACTTCTTTTTCCTTGTCCCTATAACTCTGTGCCTCATGTCTCAATTTATCTTCTAGTTTGTTTATCAATACTTCAGACATTTCAGAGTTTCAAAATATTCTTTGATGCATATGGATGCACATCAAGAGATTAAAAAAAAAAAAAAAAGCCCCTCACCTTACATTTGATACCATAATCAAATAGACTACTGTACACATCTCTTGTATGCTGCTTCCCATCCATAAATCTCATTATTGTGCAAAGGGAGGGTGCGACATTTTCAAAGACAAACAGCACCAAGAGAATACTTATCCCAGGCCAAGCTGCAAGTCCCTCAGTGGCTGAAAAAAAGTCATAATCCTTTTAAGACTGCCACACTATCCACAGGACCTTACCAAGACTGCTAGCCTCCTTTAACTTTACATTGCTTTTAAGAATAGCTTCATGATTAGGCTTGTACTTATTTTTTTCTTCAAGGTGGGTTACTTTACATCACTGAAGGCCAAACCCACCAGATTATGATCTACTGAGGACCTCCCACAGAGGCCAAAGGAGATGCAAGTACCCTGCATAAGTCAGGCCTTGACTAATGGCTTGCTGCACACACCACTCTCAATTAGAGGCATCAGTTTAAATTCCTTCTTTGGATAAAATGACTGCAACTGAGAATAATCTGAAAGGGCTCTGGTCCCCACCTATCACATAAAATACTTCATAACCCTATTGCCATGCCTCCTAGTGTCTCTTAGGTTTGGTTGTTGTTGTTTTTTGTTTTTAAATAAAAATGCCCTAATTGCCTCCAAATTATATCCAGATCAAGGACATGACACCATACAAGAAGACAAGGCAAATATGCAAAGCGCAAGTGACACAGTGGTCAGAATCTTCACCTGCAGCAAACACCATGCTTTCTCAATGGGATTTTTGAGAAATACAGATATCAAGGGTAAAGGGGATCTTGTTACAAACCATTCATTATTTTTCTCTGAACTCTCCCCTATTTCTCAAAATCCATTCCAAAACAGAGGCAGAAAAGTGGACATAAGACTTTAATTATTTACCCATTCTGCATACAGAAGGAATGACAACTCTGCATTTCTTATTTAATTTCCTTTTCTGGATTTGGAACTGCATTTAACCTCTCATCTTCAGCGTTATACAGGGAGCTCATATACAACCAATACAACCTCCATGCTATTTTTTGAGACACCTGCTTTCCAGGAGATCATAGCCCTAAGCATGATATCCATTTTTTTCCTGGACATAGGATCTTGTCAGTAGCTACATTAAAATGCATGTTCTAAGTAAATAAATCAAACAATCAAGATAAACCTGAAGAGATCTGATTATGACTATTCTATTAATGATTACTCTCTATTTGCTTATAGGTGGATCTTTGGCAACACTGGCACATGAACCATTCATGCCAGCCTCTTTAAAAAAAAAACGACACTCCTGTTATATGATATCTCATTTACTATGGCTTTTGATTAACAACCATCTGTCATTTCCTAAAAAAAACTATGCAAAACTAGGTGAAATTCCTTACAGAAATCCCCAAAGTACATATTTTTATTGAAATAATGGAAAATTATCCTGGCAGTACTACTGCATCACTTACCACATTTTTTGCAATTTACCTGGAATAATTGTTTTGAGAACTGACTTGTTGTTTTCATGTAATCACATTTAACCTTTCTAAACGCTAGCAAAACAAGACTTGCTTTTGTTCTCCAGAACTTCTGTTCTTCTTATTGGTAAAACATATTATTATTGTAGTTAAGGGTTCTTATTTTTCTGATTGCATGCATCTTCCTACTCAGTTTCATTCAGTGTGTTCATTTTGGTAAAATGGCCCTTTTAAGGTTACTGAAGACATATATTTCTGGTAAGACAAATGAAATGAGACTTATTACTTGTAACTGAGCCATCAACAGCTTCTGTGTTCAGCTCAGACTATGTGCATGATAAAGGTGGAAAGAGAAAACTTGAGTTTAGGAGCTCCAAGAATATTTAAAGCAGTTGGACCAGATCTCTTACATGTCTGACTGACGGCCAATACGACAGTATGCCACTGTATGCAAAGAAGCCCTTCGAAGTTGAATACATCATTTATTTACCTGCAGTGAACAATCACTGGGGCATTCTTCTCTTCTGTACTCTGCATTACCTCATCCACTTCCAGCACTAGCTGTAACAGAGGGGGAGCTTGATCTGGTGTCTTCTGGTCTGGCCAAGATGTGTACCAGTAATGTTTCAGGTTTCTGACTTCTTCTCCTTTCTGCAACCCAGTTAAGATAAACATCACAAAGTGGTTTTTGTTTGTTTGTTTTAAATTTAATTGTAAAGTCACATTGAAACCTGGCTTTCCTTTAGGAACGCAGTAAGCAAATCAGTGGTAAAAGAAAGAGGAGAACCAAATGGTGAGCATAGCAACACAAATCTGGACTCCGAAGATCAAGTCTGCACTTCAGCAAACTGCCTCAAAAAAAGGAAGAAAAACCTAACCTCCCCACCTCACCCCCAAAGTACTCTGCTCTTTTAGTGCCAAGAGCTGTGTGCAAAACAGTCTGCTCCCTCTTGACAGATTCATTCAGCATAGCCAGAGCTGTACTTGTGACATAATTGCTTTCATAATATATTTGACAGACAGAGAGCCAAGAGCCATATCTCTGTCTTTGATAGCTAGCTAGCTAGATGAGGGATAGAGATGGGAGCTTATTTTTCTCTCTTTTCTGACAGACAGACTCTTATCAGTTTCCTGTCACTTCTCTTCTCTTAGACATGGTGACAGATTCAGAGACACTGGAAGATGGGAATTGCATCTAGTTGCAGTCCAGGGCTTTTCATGAGACAAATTCTGATTGCCTCTATCTCTCAGCATATAGCAAATGTGTCTTTACCTTTTATGAGTGCCAAGCAGCACTCTGTGCCTCTGATTTTGTGTTCAAAGTGACATCCTTATGCCTGATTCCTGAAGGTGCCAAACAATAACATGGAGCTCAGGGAATTGGCCTTACCCTTTCAGCCATTACATAAGCCAGCTGGCACAGGGCTAAGCAAATGGCTTCACAAAGCCCAGGATCTGAGGTGTTAGTTTCCACCACCTTTCTTTAAACACGTCTGGCTGAGTTCAAGAGATGAAGGTGGAAAAAAGAACAAATTTGATTCTTTCTAAAGAAAGAGATGCAAAAATCTAGGAATAGTTTCTGTCACTGAGGCTGTTAAGTCCCTATGACTATCAGCTGATGCATGTTAGAAGTCCTCCATGATTGCCACCTTCCACCATTCTCCTGGGTTGGCAAAGCTTTTCGTAGCTTCACTTGTAAACTGGACTGTGGAAGTCATCTAGTTAAATCTTTTCTCTTTCTCTCATAGGATTAATTTTCACATGGATCAGCTTCCCCTCTTTGAGTTACTGCACATTCTCACAAATGCTTGTATTGGACATGGGAGATGGAACAGGGGTAGGAAACAAGAGAGCTGGACAAAAGAAGGCTGGGCTTCGTTTAGTTGTTGCTCCAGCTTACACTGTGTTTGAAGTTTTGAAGTGCTCATTGAAGTGCACAGTCACGGGAACCTGAAGGGTACATCTAGCTCAGCTGAGAAAAAGAATAGTACTACTGTACCATAGAGCATGGCCCTAGGTTATTTACCCTTGTCAGAAGATATTCTGGTTAAGAGAGGATAACTAACTGTCATGAACAGCACTTTGAGCTCACGACAGTAAACCAGATCAGATTTCAACACTGCTCTGAAACATAGATATGCACAGTTGCCTTTCAACATGTGACTATGTGTAAGCCACAGAAGTTATGAACACTGTATTTTTAAGTGGGTCATGAAAATTGCAATTCAAATGTTGTCAATAAAACTCAGAGAAAAGTAAAAGATTAAAGTCATCTGAAGAAAAACATGAATCACTACATAAAACCACTCATCTGACAAAAACAGAAAACAGCCAAACTTCTAAGCACGAACACTGGATATCTTTAGTTTTCTCTATGCTGTTACCAGTTCTACGATTCTGCTTGTAGAACCTTGTATACTTTTGATTTGACTTTAATAAAAATATTCTTCACTGGTGCTTCTTTGAGGCTGAGATGACTTGGGATAATTCTGAAGAAACTCTTCTGGAAGAGATTGCAGGATTTTTATTGAGGAAATTGTTTTGTCACTGTAACTAAAGTGTGACCAATTATGTGAGATATCATTATTCCAGAAGAAGTAAGCTATATATTGTTCTTGCTGCTGCACTGTATTGTTTGGGATAGGTAGTATTTAAGGTCAATGCAAGTCTGCAGTACACTTATAAATATTCTTCCCACTTGTTGGAGAATGTGATTTTCTCCTTGCTGCTTTCACAAAAAGTGTGAGTGACAGACTTTCCACACTCAGTCCAGACCTGGAATTTCATATACTGGCTTTCTGCCTATTAGCATATGGCTGAAGAAACTTGAAAGTGGTTGGATAAAAGGAAGGATTTTTTCAGCTTGGAAAGAAATTGTGTTGTTGTATTGAAGTCAAGGCTATATCTGGTATATTAAATATGTATTAAGTTTATGTAAATAGATTGTTCTTATTAAAGCATATAGCTTGAGATTCAGGAACCTAGCAATGAGATCAGTTTTAAAATAAGACTGGTATTTTAGACTAAGTAGCATCCAAGTACTTAAGTAAATCTGCCTTTAAACTCTCTTTCCACAAGATGATAGAATGGTTACTGGTATGTAAAATTAGACAAATAGCTGGAAAAATACTATGTTTAGAAACATGAGCAGAAAGAATTCTGTGGTGAAAAGTGTTGATAAAGGTCATCAGCAGTTTTAATGTCTTAGAGCGAATGATTCCTTAAAGCATCTTCAAAATCAAGTCAGTCTTGTGAACACCAGGAGTGCTACCACACCACTATTATGACAAGCAGACCAGTAGTCCAACCACTGCAAGAAACTGAAGGCAGGCAAGAACCATGAAAAGACTTTTGGTCAGTTCTCAACTTCTCCATTTCTTGTTAGTAGCACAACAGTCATCTTAAGCATAAACAACTTGAGATACCTAGCAGTCTGACAGCATTCTAATAATATTCACACATAGACAAAAAATACCATCTAAATGTTTTCTAGGTGCCTCCTATTACAAAATATGTAAAACTCCATGCAAGTAAAAGATTCCTATTAGCAACCAGTAATGCTTTGACTAAGTCTATTGCCCAAAGAATACAGAAGCCTTTGAATTCTACAGAATATCATCACAGTGTTTAGAGGGTTATTCCTCAAGCACTGTCTGTAGTATTACTTGCAAAGGCTGGTAAGATGCTATCACTGAACTAACACGTCACTCTAAGTGACCAGTCATAGAATATCCTGAGTTGGAAGCAACACAACAAGGATCATCAAGTCTGACTCCTGGCTCTACACAAGAACATCCAAAAATCAAACCATATGTCCGAGAGCATCGTCCAAATGCTACTTGAATTCCATCAGGCTTGATGCCATGAACACTCCCCTGGGGAGCCTGTTGCAGTGCCTGATCATGCTCTCAGTGAAGAGCTTTTTCCTAAAAAATCAAAAGATCAAAAACGTGCATCTTCATGCCATTTCCTTGGGTCCTGTTGCTGGTAACTGAAGAGATCGATCAACACAGAAGACACAGGCACAGAATGAGTCACTGATTTCTTCCACTGAGTTAACCCTGTACTGCTGAAGTTGGCCTGGAAGTTTTCAGATTGTACACATATGGTATAAATCTTGGATTGCTTACATTATTGAGGTATTTGTATGTTGGTGAATTGGACAGAGCAATAATAACTGCAGTAGTTAAAAGTGATACTTGTACAGTAATTTACTGTGCAAATATTTCTACACAGCTCTCTATGAAGGCCTGTTTAAGGGTTTAGGTAGCAAAACTATTTTAAGTACATTTGAATGATTTACCTTTAGGGTGATGAGCCTTAAACGGTAATCATCTGCTTGTATGACTTGGTTAACTGTGATTTCTATTCCTTCGTAGGTGACCTGTTCCTCTGGCCAATATTCTGTGCATTTCTGTGTGCAATATAAAATACATCTAGTCAGGCAGCCATCAAGGGAGGTTCATTTTTACTCCTCTGAAATTGGATTAGCGCATGCATAGATTAATATGAATGATGGTTGTTTCTATAATAAGTACACATTTTCAATTTCTATACAGGGACCACATTTCTGGCAATTTTTGCTGCATTCATAACAGCTTGATTGCATGATAAAAATGCACAAATCAAATAATGACTAACCACTGTTTTTAAATACACACATCCTTATTTAACTTTGTGAAATTGATACACATTTTGAAGTTTCACTAGAAAGGCCAGCAGCAATGTGCTTGTGTTTAATAATAGCCCGTGTGTTCAGATTAATTATTTTCTTAATATAATAATGATTAGCACAATGTAGACTAGTTGCTGCTGTTTCTGTGGTGTGTATAAATGGATACGGAAATACAAAATAATTTTTTTCTACTTTTGGTAAAGGGCCATTGCTCTCTGAATATAAGATTATTACCTGTATAGGTTTTTGTACAAAAGAACATGACTGGAGATGTTTGGGGAATTAGCTTGTGTACCAAAATCCACTTTAAATGGATGTTGAAGATCTTACATCAAAGATGAGGAACAAAAAGGAAGCAATAGCTATGGGATTTATCAGACTGCTACATTTGATTTTGCCAAAACACCACCAGAGCTGCAGCCAGAATCACCTGACAATTAGAGAAGCTGAAACCACAGTCCATTTGCAAATCTACATCATGGTACTGATACTCTGCAAAAGTTGGTGGGGATCTGTAACCACTCTTGTCCTGGAAGGACTGAAAACAATTGTGTTTTTCGTATGCAATCGCTCTTTAAGCTAATCAATATGCAAAAGAAGAGACAAGCACTTCAATGCGGTGTAGGGACAGGTCCATGGACAAGGAATGACATGAACAAAGCAGTTTCTTAGAAAAAGACTCCCCTGTGTTAAAGCAAGAAACAACCTCTTGTTATCCTAAGAGAATGAGAACCTGCTGCTGGATGGACCCAGTTAAAGAGGATGGTTGCAAGCTTTCTCTTCTACATGGCAACACACAGTCTTGAAGGAAGTGAGTTAAAGGTGTGTGTTGCCCTCCCCCACCAAGAGTAATTCCATTTCAGGATAAAGACTAACAACAGAAAAATATTCTGCAAAGCTACTGAGTCAAAATTTGTGTGTAGGAGAAGCAGTGCTGTTCCATCTGTATAGCGCATCAGTTAATAACCCACTGGGAATGTGGCCCACTGTGTCTCTGTAAAATTATTTACGCAGATTTCATCTTTACTTCCTCTCTTCTTAAACTGCAGAATCCATTGTAAAAATTGTCAAGTGCGCTAGCATCTATCAATAGCACAGACGTTGCTCTGCTTCAAGGAGTGGAGTAAGATTGCCCACTCATTTCCGTGGGCTGTCTGTCAGTTCAGATTAGA
Source organism: Aythya marila (assembly GCF_965140915.1). Lineage (NCBI taxonomy): Eukaryota > Metazoa > Chordata > Aves > Anseriformes > Anatidae > Aythya > Aythya marila. The sequence continues at coordinate 20,378,227 of NC_139046.1, forward strand.
TGCGACAGAGGGCTGAGATACAGAGCTCTTCATACGCACATTAGCCAAGTTGTTGCATTGAGCAGGAACACAAAGCCTCTGTTACTAGCATCATGGCAGAACAAAGGTTTTGGTTTTGAATCTACATAATTCTGGAGTCCTGTTATTCATATATTAATATGTATTATGGAAAAGAGGGAATGAATATAGGAGACATCCACGTGGAAGGACTTACCCTGTATTTACGGCTGAGATTCCCGACACCTTTTAATTTTTGATACAAAAGGTATCAGAAAAAAATCAACAGTTCTGTTATAATACAGAGACTGTAGCTAGCTCCACTCATATAGAGCAACACCACTGCACTGTGCTCCTTTCCAAGACTGAGATGATGGATGAAATACTTTGTCAGTGTGGATGAGAGAAAATTCAGATATAAAGGTTATTTTACATTCCTGTTATATGAAAACTATAGCAGAACTTTTCAGCAAATACATCATTCAGGACCAATGTTTCCTCTGCTTCTTTTTCTCTCTCAAACCTCAAAGTCCTTTAATGATTTGGGTACATTATGTCACAATATTTCAACATCTTATTCACCGTAACCTGCCAACTCTGATCAATGAGCAAGTTATTCTTTCAGTGCTGCCTGAGATAGAAGTGGATGTGAGGACATAAGTTTAAAATGTTAGTACAAACACAACATTTAGATTAGCAGCTAACTTTTTTTTTTTTTTTTTTTTTTTTTTTAAATCAGCAGTGCCCTGTGAGCATGTGTCCAACTAGCCAGCTGCAATTACATATTTTTTTGTGTTGCAAAGCATGGTAATTCTGTATCTGTCTTATCCATATTTTTTTTTTTTTCATTAAAATTCAGTCTAAAATGATTTACTTCACAACTGGGGAAAGCTAAAGGTTTGTGAACATGCAAAAATTATGGGCACTCAGCTTCCAGCTAGCACTTCAGGCTATCTGTATGACTATATTCTCAGTCTTTTAAGTGTCTGAAATGTCTTCTCCAAAAGAAACGCTCTCAGCTGAACTACTGAGTTTCAGGGACCAGCTTTGACAAATATTGCTGCTGCAGATAAGAAACACCATTTCCATTTCTCTACTACACTTTGCTGCCAGAAGTGAAGGGGGATGCAGAGCTCAACACATGCCCAGACCATATTCCTACATTCTACGCTGCCAATAAAGGTGACAGAAGATCAGCTACCGACCTGTAAACTGAAGCCTAAGCACACGGTTCTTGCAACTCTGCTATGGGGTAAATTTTGCAGTAGGTAAATTAGTAATCAACAGCTGCAGGTCAGCAGTATTTATTACTGCAAACAAAAATAACATTAGGCAGATTACCAGAAACACTGTAACAATTTACTTTCTAGAAGTACCAATTCCAGAAGGTTGTAAATAGAAAATTTCCGCTTCTTAATTTCAATATTTCAACAGCATTTCCTGGACATATTTGAGGAAAAGAGCCTCCATACCCAAGTCAGCTCTAGTTGTTGATTATTGTAACTATCTTTCACAAATCAGGGACAGCCTCTCAGAGAAGTGGCTATAGACAATGAACTATAATAAATGCAAGATTGAAAAACATTGATGTTGTTGAAGACTAAAATAAATAGGGCTAGAATACAATTCGTTCTGATTCCTTTGGAGACAGCTTTAAAGCATGTCTGCAAATAGAGCTGGGTTTGGAAAAGCTTCAGGTCAGCAGGGAGACAAAAAAAATAGCAGAACCAGCAGTAGGCTAAGTCAGACAGCAAAACAAGACTTTCACTAAATTGAACTGAAAGAAAAGCAGCTCACCTCTTCTCTAACTCTGAAGAATTTAATTCTAGCTCTGATTGTTTAGGCCAGAGAACTAACTTCTGTTCACTTATTTCTTCAGGCTTTGCATCTGTGCCAAAAATATCTGCCAGAGTACAGATAAAAATACAGACTATATGTAACACCATTACCTCATTCATCTCTTCTATATTGGTAATCATGACAATGATGGGAGAACGCTCCTGCCACACCATTCTCCAGAAATCACTGACAGTATTAACTATTGGTCCCTGAGTAGCAATATATACCTTTTCCTCTCCTCCATAGCCCTGCCAACAAAACAACAAGAGAACAGTTTTAACAGGGATGCCCACCACAACCTTGAAGGTTCAGTCTTTTAAAGCTGGTTGGAATGAAGACTCTGTGGCATCAGTTCTTCTCCCCTCTCCTGCACATATGCACATGGAGCAAAGGCACAATATGGTCTCATAACTCCAGTAATGAGAGTCCAACAGCCTCAAGGTGACTCTAGCTAGGTCACAAACCTTTTTGAGGCTTATTTTCCAGTGCTGACTGGAATCAGCCAACTGACAAGCAATTTGCATCAAGAAGTGCAGAAGTGTGCTTTTCTCTGGTTTGAACCAGTGCAATTGCACTTTGAGATTTAGTTTTCAGTTAATGTAAGCAGGAGAGAAGAGTAATCAGATCAGCCACGATGCCTTTAAAAGCCAGTGGATGTTGCAAATTTGTTTACATTAACAGTGGCTGATAGAGGCTAGGCAAACATATAGGAATGTTGAGCTCTTACCCTGATGTAGTTAGCATTGATGTAAGAGCTAAGGGGGTCGTCCTGATCAGCTGAGTTAAGGCACACTCTGCTGTGAGGATCTGAAATGTGTAAAGAGATAAGCAATAGTTTATCATTTGCTGATAGGAGAGAAAGAGAGACACAAGTGGTTGTACAGTGAGACATTTAGATGCATTCATGGCCATCCCAATAGATGTCAGTGGCCTTGGAAAGATCCCAGCCATCCCAATAGATGTCAGTGGTCTTGGAAAGATCCCATGCTAAAATGTTAATACAGAGAAAGGTGAAGGGTACTTGGGGTCATTTAACTTCCTCTGATAGTTTTACTCACTCTGAAGCCTGCTGAATTTTTCCTATTACAGTCAGTGCCCCAGAGCAACTCTGGGAAAGCAGCAACTTTTCTGCTCCAGAAAATTGTTTCTCAGTCTGTTGGGTGAATAGATCCATCCTGGCTTGTAAGACATTATTCTAATGGCAGCAAACGCTTTTTCTCCCAAATCATAAACGTACATTTCTTGCATGCAGGCAAGCCAGCTGAGTATTTTCTCCTCCATTTTGTCTTGCAATAAGCTAAAGTTTGAGAAGTGCTATTAACAAATGTAATGGCTGGGGAGAAATTGAAGGTTATTAAACAGTCCTTTTGCACAAGATATTTCAGTACTTGAGGCCCTTCCTCTTTGGGACTGTTTATGAAGCATTATTCTTGTTTTAATAGGACAACAAATGAAAACATGATTCCATCTGAGAACCTCAGTCTAGCTCCCACTGAAGTCAATGGGAGCTGTTCTACTTGTTTTAATGCAAGCTTACACAGGCCCATATTCATCCATTATCACCAGTACTCCAGTTTATCATTCACAAGAAACATTCTTCTGACAGAGGACTTCAGCAAACATTAACAGTGCATCACCAGGGGAATATTAGAAACAAACCACAGATAACATCTTCATTAAAAAAAACGAGACTGTTCAGAAACCAGAACAAAATAATAAATATGCAAACACAGTGTGATATTGGATCAAGCACAGAGGACCAAACACACAGCTGTTCCTACTGTACTATAAACAGACTCAGCATGAAACACTGTCCTCAGATAGAACTAATTCACATAATCTATTATGTGATAATGAAGTCACAATATCATGTGATCTACAAAGCAAAGATGATAACAGAGATGGTGTTTAGCAAAACAGAAATATGGAAGCAAGTGAGTTCCTCAGAAATACAATTCCTTCCTGCTCTCCTTTGCTCATCTCCCTAGTGCTGGGGAGATGATGAGACAGGAGATAATGCTACACTACAAGGTGACATTGTTTGCCAGATGTTTATTTAAATGTTACTGGACTGGTTAGTGAGGCCCCTTGCCTAAGGTCCTTTTGTCTGGGTTTTATGCAGTCATCCACAGAGCCTGCTCAAGTTTGAGTAATGATTACATCATTTCCCCCTTCTCAGAACAGCAATAATACTATAATACTATATTGTCCAGCTCATAGTGAATCTCTAGGGACAAACAAATTGGATTGAAGAACTCTATCAAGTAAGTTAAGTGCCACAGACTTCTCAGCAAAGGTTCCTTTTGATATTCAGCTGCAGTTGAACTTGAGTTAATTCTCAGTGTGGACTATTACTGCTGAGCCCACAAATATTAAAATGTTATAATATTCTTTAACTCCAAATTACGATACTTGGCTTGTGATTTTTCTGTTAATGTATTTACGTTTTTACAGTAGTATGTTAGTGAGCAGTTCTAATCTTATTTCATAGAAGAGAAGCTTCTTAATGCATTGTTGATAGAAGAATTTGTACTGTTTTAAGGAAGCGTAACTGAGTTAAACGGCCTCTCTTAGAAACGTATAAACAGGAATAACTCATTCTTTTCAAAAATCATAACGTTTTAATATCATGAGAGTTTGTGGCATGAATTTCAATTTTTTTCAAGACAGAAACATTTAAGTTAAATCGAATCCTACTCTTAACAAAAAAGTGTTCTTCCAGGACAAAACTAGTACATAGACCAGGCTAAAGAAGACACTGTATCTATTAAAACAAACAAACACACACACACACACAAAAAACAAACAGTAGTAGCCTGCATCTCTAAGAAGCCAAACAACGTCAGCTATTTTTTCCACAATCTATTTTATGGACTTTCTGTATTTATGCTATGTTGGACATTTTAGAGGAATTGGCTAAACTTACTGAAACATTTTGCATAACTGAACATGGCATAAAAGCAATAAAACTGTGTAGAAATTAAAAGGAAAGTCTGTCTAGACATTACTCTTCAGAAAAGGATTCAAAGAGACTGACACGCAACATGCCACCCTCTGGGATCCTGTAACAAGAGCCTTTTCCATATAATCAAACAGTGCCTTCAAATATCCTAAAGAAAAGTCATAATTTTCCAGGAAATTCCACAGGACTTTTCCCAAATAGAAGATTGCAAATGAGTAACTTCATGTTTATGAAATAACCACATCAACCTTGTTAGCTCTGCATTTTTTCAAAAACACCTTTCTGCCATCAGAAAGCCATCTTCTAAGCCATTTTACTATCAACAGTGAAATGTGAGTATCTGCAAAAAGAATTTACTACAAATGAAATATAAATTAGATGAATAACAGACTATTATCACGTCTCTCACTTACTACAATTAACTTGAGGGTTGCAAGCAACTGATTATCATGTTAAGTGACTACCTTTTAACAATAACTGCTTAGAGTGCTGCTGGAGATGCAGTTGGTGATGGAATTTTAATTATTTTTAGGGTTTTGGATTTTGGGTTTCACCCTGGTTTGGTAATCAAGCACTTGCTGTTCCCTTGGATAATCAGTTGCCTGAGCCCGCTCTGCAGCAGCTTGTCCAGTAGTTCCTGTCAGTAGTGCTTTCTGCAGCTTGGAGAAATACTAAGTAGATACACAAGGCAGCACAGGCAACATTTGGTCAGCTTGTAAACTGGGAAGTCAGTGGATGGTCAAAACCCAAAAAGGACTGGACTCTCCCTCATCTTGTCTACAATTCCCTTGCCTACTTCATGCATGGACACTTTACTGTGATCCTTAGATTTAAAGCATAAAGGAGATAAAAGTATAGTTTTTGCACTCCTTGCTAGCCTCTTTACTATCAGCATCGTATCCTTCAAAATGGGGGTAGCTGAACAAAGATGAACCCAGTCAGCCCATTTCTCTCCTCAAAGACATCAGGCCATCCTCTGGCCACAGCCTGGGACATAATTTTGCACAGAGACTGTGGTTTTAAAATTCATTCAAGAAAAATAAAATCCATATCATAAAGAGCTTGGAATAAGCTTGTTAATCTTTGGAGGCATGGTAGGGTAGAAACTAGTTATCAGGAGAGGTCAAAGCAACAGCAATGGCTGACACAGATATCCATAAGGCTGAGGTAAAGTTTGCAGGAAGTAATTAAACTGGAGTGTGATTGTTCTTAGAAGTATATGGTAGCATGTTGGCAGTTATTGACATCTCAGGAACAGGGTGTTAAAAATGGCAGCAACTATGAGTCTAGAAATACAAAATGGGATTTTTAAAATGGATCCAGTTCTCAAAATGCACATTAAATACGGAATGTGGAATAGACAGATCACTTTAAAATCCAGCAGTTTAGGCTTCTATAATCAGCAGTAGCTTCTGCAATCTTCCCTTTCCAGCAAAACCAGCAAATTAATACTTGAATGATTCATCACAATCATTAGCACAGAAATCGTAAAACATCTGGCTGAATGTTTTTATGCTTCTGGTTTAAGGTGGAATGCAAAGTCATCAAAAGGGTTGTGCATGTTGAAACATTAGCTGCAGCTGAAAAAGTTGTAAATCTAGGTTTAAAAAAGCATAAAACCTAGCCTGGAACCATTTCCAGCTAAGGTTCATTTTCTAAAATGACAAGTATAGCTGAGGACTTTTTTGACTTCTCTAAACCTATCTTTACTAACCTGACACTGAACCATTTGGGCTTTGCAAGTATAGCTAACTCTGGTTAGTGGTGGCATCTTCCCACAACGGCTTACAGCAAAAATGAAGCATGACATCTAAATGTATTCATTTTCAAGCAACTTAAATTCAGACATAGGAGAAAATTATACATACAGAAACCTGTACAAAATGTTTCTTAGAACTCCAATACTTGGCTACAAATAATGTAACAGAAGATTCTGATTTTCTCTGTCATCTTAATGCCATCAGACCTTTTTTCAATACTCTTTCTCTGTTTGCATTTGAGGTATGATTCTGAGAAATATATTGCTCGGTCAAATAACGTTGATAGAATTCAGTCCTTCTAAAGGAGTTTATCAAAGAAACTACTAAGTAGCTTCTGAATAAACACACCAAATTCCTGTGCAGAAATTTTAAACAGAACCAAATGATGTAATTCAATTGACTTTAAAACCTAAGTGCTACTGATCTTCTGTCAATTTTAGGTTGTTCATGCTCTGTACCTCTTTTGAAATTTGATTTAGCTTTGAAGCTATGTTGCTGCTTCATAAATACAACCAGTGGACAGGGTAATGACAGCACACTTGATGTATCCTGGAAAACACACCAAAGTGCAAAGCCCTTCAGCATGTGGAATAGACCACCCTGCACTAGTGATTAAAAAAAAGCAGGATACTTACTTGGGAGAATTGTTTTGTAGCGATTCTTCCGCACCAAGCCTGGAATATCATATTCCTTTGGATCAACAAAGTTCATTGGAATTTCCTGCTCAAAAAAAAAAAAAAAAAAAAAGCAAACAAACAAAAAAACACAGAGTAGATTGTATTATTAGATTCACAAAAGGAATAAAAAAATCCCAAACCCATTATGTCCTGGCTGTGAGGGAGGTAAAGTGATGAAGTCAACCGAAACATATGGTGCTGTACTTCTAGCAATTTACCACCAATATTTGATTGATGTTTCCTTTTACTGTCACTGGCTTTCTTTTCTGAAATCCTTAACATGAAAACGTTCATAGTGACTAATTCATTGAGTAATATGCGAGACAGCATTATGTTAGCTCCTAATATTATTAGAACTGAATTGCAAGTGTAGGCACAGAACTAAGTAAAAGGTAGTACGTAACATTCTCTGCTCCAAAAGCGATGGACCTCAGACACCATCCATTCTGACTCACATTCCTTCTTCCTCCCTGAGGGTGGAAGGAAGTAATTTGCTAGTGACTCTCACCAGCAACAGATGACGACACACACTATGACAGGTTGCTGCATTGATCTGATACCATAGAGCTGGGCAGGAGCATTTATCACTCATTTTGCTCACCGCACTTTACAGTTCAATGGGCAAGGACAGCAAAGAGGTGTTCAGGGATTACCTGCTCTCTACACTACAGTCCTAAAGAAAACAATAAAGGAGAACCTTCTTATTCTCCAGTACTCATATCCTGCAATTAAGCGGACAATGCCAGGCAGGGACAAACAAGACCCTTCCACCAACTGGAGACACTAGACATGTGATAAGATGGGATGTGCAAATCAGCCTCAGCAGAGAAGCAGCTCATGGAGCTTAGGAGCAGAGATGGTCAGCACAGCTGCAGCACATTGAATTTGAGAGGCCAGTACTGGACACACTGGTAGTGAAGTCGGGAAGTTATGATGACCTGTTAAATTCTCAAGCTTTAGAAGACTGCCTCTTATACAGCACTGAGCATGCTGTGGGCCTTAACCAGAGGCAATTAATTATAAAGGATTTGGTGGAAGTAGTTTCCTCTCAATTTGAGGAGCTGCATGGGAGGCGAAACCTTCATGTTTTCCTTAGTTATGTTGTGTTCGGTCATCCACAACTCTACTTGAGCCAAGCTCTCTGGAGCTTACTCTCCACTCAAATTCTTGCTGAAATCAAGAGGACTTTGAGTGATTAAAATTCTAAATCTTGTAAGAATTTCAGGACTTAGCCCTGCAAGTGACACCCCTGACTCTTCTTCAAATGTCAAGCATGGCTGCTTGCTTTGTTACGAATTTGCACTTGGAAAACCAAGCAGGCTAGACAGAGACAGAAAATACAGACTGTAGAGCTAGTGGTAACTGTTTCAAAAAGAAATCTAGTTTACATTTTTAATTAGAGAAGTTACATTTTGATTAAACAGCATTTTTACCTACACTTCAGTTTTCAGTAAAGTATGAAAATGACCTGGGATGGTTTGGCTGTTGATCTTCTGAACAGAAGGAAAACTAATTCAAAAGTTCTCAAAGAAAGGAAACTTATTTCTTCTAACATTGTTTTCTTTGCGTGAAAGCTACAGTGGGCCTCAGAGACTGATTAAACTGCATATAAGATTTGTTCAGCAGTCAACTCAGACACTCATTAAGTGACCACTTCTTCCCTTGAACAGCAATAGATGCTTTATTTCGAAACTATCACAGATTACCTAAACAAAAGCTTCTTTTCTTCAACTTGTACAGCACACTAAGTGAATTAAGGACCACAGATATCTGTCAGCCTTCTTTAAAAAAAAGAAAAAAAAAAAAAAGACCAATCTATCTCATATCTCTGAATCTCAAGAGCAAGTGACACTTGAAGTGTCATAAAGGGGACAGGCTGAGAAAGATTCAATGTTGCAAAGTATTTTCTTTCCACTCTGCTGAGATCCTATGCTTAAGAGAATCCTAAAAGCAACAGACAAAGCAGTTTACAGCTAGTAAATAATTTCTGTGCAGAAGAAAAACCAGTACAACATACTTTCTAAGGCTCCAGCTGAGTGACCTAGCCATCCTGTGCTTCAGTCATCTGGAGAACATTCAGGCAACTTGGAAAGTAGCTCCATGCCAAACATTCAACAACAAAGAGCATGCACTTGGACTAATTTAATCCCTAAGGCAACTCAAAATTTCAAGAAGCTGTGTCTATAGCAAACTAGGCTTTTCTTCTATATTTCAGTGAAGAAGTTGGATTTTGCATTAACTAGTAGCACGCTGAGGAAGAAAAGAGGAAAGGGAAAGAAAAAAAAAGACAAACTGGTGAAAACAAGACTTTGCTGTTGTTTCCAGAACGAATTCTGTAGTTTTTAAGAGAAAAGATCATTGAAAGCTTTCAGACATTGCCATTTCAAAGGATGATGAATTTGGGGATTTCGTTTAGTGCTTTACTGATCGAAGTGGAATTTTTATGTACTAATTTTAGTCCTGCGGAAAAGTAATAGCAAGGCTCATAGAATACAGACAACATCCCATTTTCCTGATGCTCCTATGAGGAAAGGTCGGATACTCACAAAGAACTCTGCCTGGAGTATGAAAGGATCCAGAGCTTTCTTGTGCAGTTCCTCTTCAGTAAGAATGTTTGATGCTGTCTGGAGGTATTCTTGAGCTGACTGTTCCCGTGGTGACATAATATAGCCAAAACCTTGCTCAGAACAGCCTGGGGTACACATATCTAGCGTGAGTGAAACATTTGAACCTCTCCTGCAAAACAGAGCAATCAGTTAGCTTACAACAGGATGGACTTCCCCATCATTACCAGCATGTGTCAGCAACAAATGCAGCCCCAATGACAGATAAACGACAACTTTAGAAAAGCACCCATCTGGTTCTATGTATATTATTGTCACTACCTTTGAAAAATTGGCAATGCTTCTTGTCTCAACAAGACTGAAGATCATTTTGTGCACTGGAATACAAAGGCCAATATTATCAAAGTGTTTTCTGTAGTAAGGTAACTGTATTTTCTCACCTAAATGGAAGCATCGAAGGCACTGAGCAGGCAACTGGAGGAAAAGTTTTCATACTTGTGTAAATCACAAGGCTAAATATGGACACTTTAAACATCACAGGTGAAAAGCTTGGTCCTAGGTTTCTTCAGGCCAGATCCTACTGAATAACCATCTCTTAGTAGCCCAGACAACATCGGGGGGGGGGGGGGAATCTTGGGATAAACATTACCAGTTCAGCATGAATCAATACATAAGATGCTAACCTTTACAGTGAACAACTAACCTGTTTAAAAAAAAAAAAAAAAAACAACTTTCTTTCAACGATAGTACATCATGAGAAGGTTATAAAGAAGGTCCCAATATTTTAAGAGTTAAGAGCACCTCTGTTTATAACCTAAGTGGAGGATTTTTAGCGGCATTTATACAAGTTAGCCACAACAACAAAATGAAAAAGCCAAAATGCCTGCATTTGTTTATTGAATATTTTTAAAGCATTCCAAAGCTTCTGTCAATCTCACATATCACAGACAAAAAAAAGACGCAAGTGCCATGAGTGAATGTGTATTTAAATATCGTTAGTGTATTAATGACATCACACCATACGATAAGTACTAGATATAATGTTTATATATCCACACAGTAGACCTATTTTTGATGACTTTCACTCAGCTGGAAAAATCTACTTGGGAACAGTTTTTAGAAGCTGCCGAAAAAGCATGTAAACACATGAGGATGACCAGCTCACAGAGAAATGGGTAGAAGTTGTTACTTGGATCACAGCCTTTTTCTAGATTCAGGAGTTTTTCCAAAAGCATGTGCAGCCAGCCTCCTGCTGTAATTCACAGTCATGGGTAAATGATTTTGGATGAAACATGACTACTAGTGGTAGACACTGAGTCTTTAGTGGTGCTTTTCAAAAATATTTTGACCCTATCATCCTGTGTGCTGTTAAAGAGCTACTACATCCCTCCCCCAAAATAACTGCATTTGATAACAAATGCTTTGGGTTCTTTTAGGGTAGAAGAGGCTACATACGTAAAGGTATGAATAATTCTTCAGCATGAGGAAATGAGATGGTCTCTTCATAAGAGTAACATTCAGTGCTGTTTGAATTTAGCTAGCAACTACTCTATTAATGGTGTGGGTGGTTAAGAATGAGAGGGAAGAAAGATGCAGAAGCAAGATGGATAAAAAAAGAGGGATGGATAGATAGTTTAAACACAAAAACACAAAGGAAGAGTGACCAATGCATGATGTAAATTAAATTTCTCAGAGCATATTCCAAACCCCAAATGAGGTCTGGCTTCTCAAGCATGTGTATATTGAAGAGAAGTTCACTTTATGTCTTTGTATAACACATTCTACTTAGTGAGAGAACTTCAATCAGCTGTAGTCTTTTTCCCCATCCCTACTTCCTTGACAATTTTTAAATTTTAATTCACTACTTTAACTACTTGATATTCACTACTTCTCTTGAAACAGTGAGTATTTTCCCGAAACCAGCTGCCACCTGAGGAGAAATGTCAGCATCTTTAAAAAGAGAGATGGAATGAGATCAAGGAAGCTTCAAAGCACAAATGACTGAAACATTTCAGTCTTGTCCATAACGCAAAAATGACAGCAAAGCTCGCTAATATCAGCAGGTTCAGGGACATGCACCCAAAATTACTGGAATCTCATATTTAAAGCAGAAGAATATAATACAAGAAGACATTTTAGGACGAATAATGTAATCAAGAGTAAAGTATGAGAAAAATATTTTAAGCTCACAGACTGCAAATTAAAAGGCTCTGCTGTAACACTTCACTGTGTCACAGGGAGCTTTCAAAATTCAGTATTATACTTTTTTTTTTTTTAAATGAATCTAAGTTTTACTTTTTAAGTTTTAGACATGAGAATTAACTATGGAGCGCACTCCAATTAAGTTTGAAAAAATGGAAGTAAAGAAAGCTGATACCTTTCTACATTGGGCCCTGCAATAAACTTGTTCTTATTCATAACAACATCACCTTTCAGAATTTTTGTGGGATTTTTATTCTGAAGATTTTTGTTCTGTTTCATGAAGACAATTGAAAGAACAAGACAGGAAAAAAAAATGCAGACAGCTAACAACGTAAACAAAGCTTTCCCATGGTCCACAGAAGAATAAAGGACAGGAACTTTAAATCAACTTTCACCTCAGAGATGAGGATACTAAATCTAGCGTACTTCCTTTTCACTCATGCACACTCTTATGATTGGTAAAATGTAATACAATAATCTTACAGATTGAAGTTCAATCCAACTGAACACTCAGCAACTCTGCTGAGCCTTCCCCTATCCGGCATTCTGGAATTCACACACCTCTGGGCCTTTCGAATTTTGCCTATTACAGGTGACCTATCTGTGAGATGTATGAGTGAAAACAGAAATGCAACAAAAATGAATGTTGCATCACCCCTGCCTTCCTTTCATCTCAGCACTGCCTTTTCCCAGTTGTGCATCTCCCTGAAAAGCTGTTGCTTTCGTGGCTCAAGAAGTGAACATCAGCTCACTCTACAATTCCATTACTGGGTTCATTTCAGAGGAATTAATTTACTTTTTGACTAACTTAACTGATTTAAGAGAATTACAGCAGATTGCCATTTGTACTATGGTTTGCCTCTAGAGTAAGGAGTAATCCTTCAACATGAGTGACAGAAAAAGAATTAACCAGATCCATCTTTCAGTGGTAAAAGCTTTCACTGTCCTATACTGGTTTTCACACTATGCAGTTGCCATCTTGGGGAAGGGCAAGAAACTGATAAAACAAATGCATCTTTCCAAGGAAACAAGTGAGGATTTTGAACAAAACTTGTTGAGAGTCATCTGGAAATTGCACTTGTAGATCAATATCTTGCATATTTAGGACTGGACTGAAAACAGACAGGAAATAAAGCAGCTACTTCTGTTTAAAACCACATTTGAAAGTGACATTCATAAAGGTAATAAAGCTTCCTACAAGGTACAGAACTAAGCCCACAAAATCTGGGACCAAACTTCCCCCTATTCGTTACATCTACCCTACCTTTCTTGCAAGCCCATGGATTTAACCGTTAGAGTAGCTGGATCTGTCTCCGCTTTAATGTCCATTACGCAGTCAAAGACCGGGGTCTCTGGTACAGGATCCAAATCTAGGAAGTCATCCTCATTTTTATCCTCTGTCCACTCTGAGTACGTGAATGAAGGCTGCCGGCTCACAGATTGGCGTCTGTCCTCTTGTAGCGGAAAGGGGGGATCTGGACGGGCTCTGAGCAGATGCCGAAACTGGAGGAAACAAACATTTAAAAACCTTTCTGCTTGATGCCAGCCCTTCCATACAATCTGGAGGATGGGTCATTAGGGCAGCATCCCAACTCACTGTAACATATCAGGATTGGGTAGTATCAAAGAGGACAGGAATGTTCCATGCAGGCAAAGCTTTGTGGTGTGTTACAGGAATTCACATCCACCCATTCAAACCTGCTTTCAGGCACAGAGGTTTCTACAGAGCTGGTTAGGCTGAACTCAGGAATAACAGTGGAAGCAGAATGTGCTTGTGATCATCACATGCAAGCTGTGACACCACTGTCCTTTTGTTCACTTTCTTACCTTTCCTAGATTTGTTTACAAAATCAAAATCTACTACACTATTCCACAAATGATACCTCTCCTGAATTAATGTTGTTTTCCATCTAACAATTTGATATACTTGGGTTAAGAAAGGTAAATATAATTTTCCTGAACTGCACATCTTTGATAACCTGACACCATAGCCTAAATTCATATATAAACCAATCATTTTTAGAGACCTTGAGTTTTAATGCACCTCATTTTGAGACTCAGAATGCCTATATCATCATTTTTTGGCCAGTGGTGAAGCCTGTTTAAAATCAGACAATTAGGTTACAAAGCATGACATAATCACTAAATAATAAATCTTGCACAGTTCTAGGACGTATGCAATATTAAAGTTGAATATTTTGCATTAATGAAGGGATTGAAATAGCATAAACCTAAAAAAAATATCATATTGTTTTGCATTGGTGCTGTGCCAGACTAGATGATTTTGAGATATTATCAGTGGGCTGTTTAATTCTACACATGGGCCATAAAAATTAGAAGTCCATCTCTGAATTCCAGTATCTGAAACTTCATGCCAGCTTTGTCCCTCGCATTGAACTAGGAGCAGTGTCACTCAGGCTAGGATTACACAAAGTGTCTTGTACAGCCATGCAGCCTTCTGAGACTAAGAAGAGTAGGTTGCATTTTTTGAAGTTAATATTTTTCTTTTTCCTTATATAGCTTTTAAATGGGTAGTTGAATTTAGAAAACATGCAAATAAAAAGGTCAAATTTGTCTTCCTAGGCTATGAAAACATGTTAGCTTGTGCAGGATTTTAAACAACAATTTTCTTGTGTGTGTCATGTACTCTTCTTTCTCTAAGCCTAGAGAATGAAAAGTGAAGCAAGTTTTCATTTCTGTCCACAGCCAGTTTTAGAGAATGTTAGATTCTCACAAAGCAGCAGTATTCAGTTGACAGTTATTTCAATCAAAATGTTGTTTCAGTTAATCAGGATACACAGCAATTACAAAAGCAAACAGAAACATGCTTGCTAGACTTATATTCTATACAAATTTGGGGCCAAATCTGTCCTTCACGCTTGGCCTGTTGGGTGGCAAGTGAGAAGCTTTAAGATCTGATTCCATTTTCATTCCCCAAGATGACTTCTGGAGTTTGGCCGTCCCCCAGTACTAGCCATGATTCTTACACATACCATGAGACTGTGATATCCAAGCGGTTCACAATGCAAAGTACATCAGCTCGGCAACTTGATACTGCTGGAGAGTACTGTCATTACTCTAAAAACCTGTTCAGGAGGACTAGACAGTGCTATGTTGGTCCTCTGCAGCAGCTGGAACCTTAACACACCATTGTATAAGGCAGAAAACAACAGAATCGCTACCACAAACCTCAAACACACTACTCAGCCTCTTATGTGATCGCTTGCTTCCCAATGTGTACTGGTATCTGGGCATTCTCTGAAATGCACCTCAAACCATAGCTGAGGTCTGCCCTCCTGAGAAATTTGTTCAACTTGTATCGCAGTCACAAATTCCCTGATACAGGAGTGAGTTATATTTTAGCACGTACACAGACAAGGCAAGACAGGGCCCCAGTTCTCTTTGTATCACTTCTGAAAACCCAATTGACTATCATTTCCTCAGCACTATTTGGTGGCCCAATAGTTATTACTCTACAATAAGGCAGTGAAGTAGCTATATAAGTAAGTGTTTCTTCTCCCTTCCCCAGCGAACTACCAAAATATTAGTGTAAGTTACCACAGTTGCTAAATAAAATATGCATAGGCTGTTTTAACTGACATGCCATCTTGTATACGTGTTGGCATGGGACTGACGTATCAAGTCCATCTATAAAGAAACAAGGGTACATTTGGTGAAGAAAGATTTCATTATAATGGCGCTCCTCAATGTAAAGCATCCCTTTCTATGCACGAAGTCCTTTCTGGGCATCACATCACTTAAAATCCAGAGGGAATGAAAAAAAGATCTGAGTGTACTGGGTTCATACGGCAAGGGTTTGGTGGCAGGGGTCTGTAGGTATGGCCTCTGTTAGCAGAGTCCAGCAGCTGCCCTATGTCAGTTCAGAGCCTCCTCTTGTCAGCTCCAAAGGAAATCACTGCTACCCAGAGCTGAGCCAGTGAGCGATGCTGTTTGCACCTCTGTGAGAGAAGTTCTAAGAAGGGGGCTGGGGGGGGCGAACCTAATGTGCAACAGCAGTTGAGAGAGAGGAGTGAGAAACAACCCCACAGCCCTCAAGGCCTGTGCAGCAGGAGGACAGGAGGTGCTCCAGGCACACAGCAGCAGTTCCCCTGTGGCCTGTGTAGAGGCCCCTGGTGGAGCAGGCTGTCCCCCTGCAGCCCATGGGTCCCACATGGAGCAGACCTCCACGCTGCAGACCATGGAGGAGCCCCCGGTGGAGCAGGTGGATGTGGCCTGGAGGAGGCTGCGGCCCATGGAGAGCCCCCGCAGGAGCAGGCCCTGGGCCGGAGCTGCAGCTCGTGGAGAGGAGCCCACACAGGAGCAGGGAGTCTGGGGGGAGCTGCCACCCGTGGGGTACCGGTGCTGGAGCAGTTTGCTCCTGGGGGATGGACCCTGTGGTATGGAGCCGTGTGGGAGCAGTTCTTGAAGAGCTGCTGCCTGTGGGAAGCCCCCACAGGGTCAGTGCAGGAAGGACGGCATCCTATGGGAGGAATCCTGCGTGGAACAGGGGCAAAGTGAGGATGAAGGAGCAGCAGAGAAAAAGCATTAGGGATTGACCGCAGCCTCATTCCCCTGCACTGCACAGGTAGAAAAGAGTGAATGGGGCAGAGGAGAAGTGGTTTTAGTTTGCTTTTAGTTTCTCACTGTTCTAGCCTGTTAGTAAGAGGCAATTATATTAATCTCCCTATGCTGAGCCTGTTCTGCCTGTGACAGTAACTTGTGAGTGATCTCCCTGTCCTTATCTCAACAATAAGTCTTTTCCATCATATTTTCTCCCCCTTTTCCTTTGAGGAGGTGGAATGAGAGAGTAGTTGTGGTGGAGTTCAGCTGCCCAGCAGGGTAAAATCATGGCACTGAGACAGAAGGAAAATAAAGAAAACTGCCTTCATGCAGCTGTCTGTTGTCCATCAGGCTAGGATTCTAGAAATCCTGCTTAGCTCCATCACTGTGGTATTGCCAGTGTCTTACTAATGATTATTTTAAATCTGATTCCCTAAATACTGGTAGAAACCGATGTTTACAAATTGCAAATCAGCGTGACCAGTGATGAGAAGTAAGGTGACAAGTAGAAATGGACCAAGCTCATATGCTCTCTAAACACCCACTCCTAATGCCACTGTCAGAAAAAAAAAAAAAAAAAAAGGTACTGGGAGAGATAGACCATTGCTCTGCACAGGACATTACTTATGGTCTGGTGCTCTGTGAATTGTCCAGAGAACAGGCTGTCACAGTGACATTTGTGCCTTAATCCACCTAGGACCAGTCTGTTAGTGCAGACCATATGATCACAAAACACAGCAAACTCAACTACAGAGAAGCTGTTATAAAACTGCTTCTGTACAGAAGTTTTAACTAACACTTAATGAGCCCAATCAGTTCTCATTTACACTGGTAAAAATGTTCATTTGCAAGGCAATGCTATAGATTCAAAGCAGTTAAAACTGAGTGAGATCAGGATTTTTGGGAACAAAACTCTTGTTTGAAGTTACTTTGTATCCTAAGAATAGTTTGACAATAAAATCTTTCCATCCACAACAAATAGGCTGGATATACAGAGATATCACACCCCTGCTATTCTGATTTCCAGTTCAGAATGTTTTGCTGGAATGCACACAGTTCATCAAAACCCTCAGATGTCTCATTTTTCTTCATTACTATTTACAGTCACAAAATCACAAGACGAATTTTTGTCCTCAAAAAATAAACATCTGGATAAGGAACAGCAGCATCAAAAAAGCAGAACATTACATAAGCCAGGCTAACTTCCTTGCCTACATCAATGATCACCGTAATGCAGACATTAACACTAACTACTTTGCCTTGAGAACGGTTTTTAAAAGTATATCATCTTACACAGTAAACATAAGATTTTGCCATTGTGCTGCCTCTGAGTGAACTTCACCATGGAATATAATGTGACAAACTTCATACAAGGTGACATCAGGAAGAGCATGGCCAGCAGATTAAAGCAGGTATTAGCCCACTCACCTTGGCACTGGTGCAGCTGCACATTGATTAAATAGCATGTCCAGTTTTAGGTCCTCCAGTTTTAAATAGATATGAACAAACTGGAGCAGGCCCAGTGTAGGGTTACAAAAAGGTCAGGGGTGTAGAGCACATGATCTTTGAAAAAAGTGGAGAGAATTGAGCATTTTCAGTCTGGCAAAGAGGCAGCCAAGGGTGATGCAATGAAAGCCTGGAACTACTTCAATGGCAGGTATGGAGCTGATGCAGCCAGACCCTTCATACAGCTGATACCACAAGGGACAGGGGCCACAAGCTGCAGTTTGGGAAATTCAGATCAGACATTAGGAAAATCTTCCTCCCCAAGCGTGCCATATTGTTAAGGCACGGGTACCTTGAGAGGTGGTACATCTCCTTCCCTGGAGGTTTTCAAAACCTGTGTAGAATAATGCTTGTCTGACTGTATCAAGTATTGGCAATAGCCCTGCTTCAACCAGATGTTGGATTAGCAAACTCCAGAGGTCCCGTCCAACCAATAGTCCTTGTGATTCTATGATACACTTCATTACATTGCACATCACTTAAACTGCATGTACTCAGCATAGCTTCAGCTTCCTGAGCTGCCTGAAGATGCTATAGTGATAGGAGGCCATGTTCTACCTGCACCCCCCACTTTAACAAAACAACATAGAGGGGCAAGAAATGCCCTACTCAATTAAAACTCCTGAAGTGAGAGATTTCTCCCTAGCTTTCCCATCTAGTGCACACCTTTATGCCAATTACACAGTCACACAGAAACACAACATAGTGCTCCTGCTCCCCAGTGGCTGACAGTTAACTAGATTAATTGTAGTCATGCCACTAATATTGTTTTGCAGCTGGGGCCTTGGCCTGTATCTACAAGGGTATTGCAGCTGCAAGTGCCCTGGTGCTCTGCAACAGCTCTTTCTGCCACCTCAGACAACAGATGCTCTGTGGTCAAGTCATAAGGCAGCAATTTGAGATGGTTCCTTTACTGGGCCACATCCCTTCTATTCTAAGTGAAAACATTTTGCCCATCTGAGGACGAA
Source organism: Aythya marila (assembly GCF_965140915.1). Taxonomy (NCBI): domain Eukaryota; kingdom Metazoa; phylum Chordata; class Aves; order Anseriformes; family Anatidae; genus Aythya; species Aythya marila. The sequence continues at coordinate 20,397,262 of NC_139046.1, forward strand.
AAGAATAAAAACCATCAGTGTAATCGACAATTCATCAAGAAATGGATTAAGGATAAGTGTAGTCATGATTTCTCTATGTAAGTCATGCCAAAAGTTACATAGAAATTGCCCAGATGTGGTTTTAAAATCATCCTAGGTGTAATGTCAATAGCTTAGGGTAAATTAGACATCTTTCAAAAACCTGCTGAAGAAAGGGCACAAACACAGTTTGTGCAGTACTGTACTTACCAGAGATGCTACAAGTAGCAGTCCTAGAGATGCTAAAGACAGCAGGATATATGATACCACAACACTCCCAATTCTAGTCAGGTCCTGCAATACAACAGAATTGATAATAATTATGAAGTACTTCAGAGCACAGTATAGTCTCTGCATACATGTTTTTTGGCAGAGAGTATGCATCCATTCTTGGATTTTCCATGTGGATTAGTCATACCCTACTCTTGTTTGTGGAAAAGCTACCACCACCACCAGAAAACTGCCAGGCTTTGGAGAAGACTGAAACTATCTGTGAAGGTCTGAAAGGCAGATTCTATTGTGAAGGCTGTTGCTGAAAGATTAAATCTGCTTCCTACCCATAAATATTTCCAAAATTGAGATCTGGATCCACTATTGAATTTTGCAAGCTGGACCCAAGTTTCATTGCCACAGTCAGCCTAATTTTATCTCTTGGCAGAAGGCTCTGAATTAAGTTTAGTACTGTTCCTGTGTTTGTAGGTCCTTACTAAAAACACAGCCACAGAGGACTCTCCTGCATTTTCCATGCATTCTGTTGAATGTCATCAGGTTCATTCGCAGTACTTGCAGTGAAATTCATTTTAATGCCCGAGTCGTATTTAAGTAGTTCAGAGTCCAGCCTCATTCTCAGCAATATGTGCAAAATGCTAGAAAGAAATTCAGAGTTAAGAGTTTTATTTAAATGTCAAATTTCTTTGCCTTTACTGTTCTCAAGTATAAATTTATACTGTAGATAGTGCTATAATAAACAGTTCTCAAAGATATGCATGAACATCTGCACAGAGTCATACTCGGGGTGTTCCTGTGGTGCATTCTAGGAATCACTTTCCTCCACACTGAACTCACAGAACATTTATTTTCAGTTAAAGTCCTATAAATCAACAATTTTGTAAGGAACAATTTGTTAATGATAGGCCCACTGCAAATAAGATACAGGCAATGCTCTATGAAGAGCTTTGATTATGCATCATAATAAATCCAACCAAGCAAGGACAAAGAGAAAGTGCTTCTTTCAAATAAAGAAAAGAACAGGTGACATGCAGCTCAAACACTGTTAAGGGAACACAGAAAACAGTCTCCTCTGTACTTCAACCACAAGAGGCACTGACTCAGATTTCCTGTTTGTACTTCTTAGCCTCCTTTACAAAGATCATGTACAATGAATCTAAACATTCTGATAACAATTATATTTCACCTGATTTTTGAAAGTAGCTGCTCACCATTTAATTAAGGTTCTGTCCATGCTAGCAGAATCTGCACTGGGTATAATTACCCCAGTAATTAATCAAATGAATCATACCAGTATATGTGTCATTATGTCATGGTGAGAAGTTAAGCAATTTTACTGAGGTAGCTTTGAAGATATAATTGTATCCATACTCCCAGTACACCTGAAATACTTGTACCACATCCAGATATGCTCTAAACACTCAAAAAAACAGAATTTTGTGACAGAGTATCTTGTGATCTGCACCCTTTATGCAGTTTCATTCATTCTTCCGAAATTTAAGTTCTCATCAATTCTAGTAAATGAAGTTCCAGCTCTTCTTTTATGTCAGCTAAGCCTTATAGGGCTGACTTCTCATTGCTTTGTTTCATTTGCAATCATTTGTACATTATAAGAAAATCCACTGAGCTGATGTAACATCATAAACAAAAATTTAGCCCTGTTTCTTGAAAATAAAATATTAAAGTGCTTTCAGAAAATGCTTTTCAGAACATACACACAATGCAGTAGTCACAACATTAATCTGAGTACATGTGTATCATACATGTAGTCTAAAGAGATATTGGAAACATCATCCAAAGGTACTGACATCAACCATATGGTCAGAGAGAAGAGCACAGGGACTTACCTCCCCCTGATCTGACAAAAATCGTTCAAATGGGGTAAGCAGGTAAGACAGTAGGTCAAAGGCATTCTGAGCTACTGGGATGGTCCCATAAGTGCTGTACCACAGCATCATGCAGAGAAGCTGTGCAATCAATCAGAAAATACATAATGAGTATCCCTCATTATACAAACATTCATTTTCATTTCAAGACAGCATAATTAACTAATTTAGTTCTCATTGATTTTATGTTGATCACCACTTTTGCTTTCAGAAGTCAGATATTTTCTATGCTGTAGCTTAACAACAATAAGAAGACTGAGGGCTAAATGCTCAGCAAGCATGAACTAGATGCTTATCGGTGAGTTCAGCAAGCTTACTCTGATCTATACTAGCAAAGTGATTGCCCACAGTAGTCTGTGTATCAAAAGAGAAGAGATCCCTCTGATTTCTGAGCTTTCAGCATTATCACTTTTAAATCAAAACTGGAATTCAATGAACTTGGTGTTATTAAAACGTCTACCTCAAACTATGCAAAGCTCTCACAAATAGCCATGTTCACATACTTATCCCTATAAAAATATATACACACACATATTGAAGCATTTCATTTGAATCACAAGGTTGCTACACTCACCACAGTTAACATAAAATGACAAAAACAATGATGTTACATTTAGCACTCTCACAAAGGGGTATACCCTCACTTCCTAGCACAAAGGACACACTGGAATGAACCTTAAAGGGTATATTTACCAGTTCACTTTTTAATAAGATTGTTATTTACCCCCAAACATATTAGCGGCAGAAAACTGATCAGTTGTGAGATTGGCCATTTTACAAAGGAGGCATTTTCAAAGGGGCAGGGAATGGGATGGGAATTTGGGACATCCAAAGGCAAAGGCTGTTTGCAAAGCAAGGCTGTGGGAGGTGATTGCAGCTCTGTCCACTGCTATGTCCACCACTATTGAGGAGGAATCCTCACAAGACAAGAAAGCTTGAGAGAAGGGTCCCAGCATTTCAAACTGATGACAAGCTTCCTTACCAGTATCTGTGAGAGGACAAACAGATACATGTTGTCTCCAGTCATGAATCCATTCCACCAGGCAGCCCAACCAAGCAATGCTGTTTTCTGGGAGGCTTTCAGGGACTGCTCTTTCCTGTTCAGCTGTCCTTGTTGTCCTTCAGCTTCATCCATGGACTCCATCGCAGCTGGATTGGAAAGACCTTCACATGAAAATGACATGTGCAGGGAATGAATAGCACATAACCCTGCAGCCACTGCGGAGGCTGCAAGAACTATTGTTTTCCTAAAGACGATGGTTACCTCTCAGTTCTGCATCAGTAAGTGCGGCTCAGGATTGCGAGCGTCACACTCTATTAGTGCAGCTGTATTCACCTGCCTTCGTCAGAAAAAAGTGAGTGTGGGCGGATAAATTATTTTCCCTTTCTTTCCGGAGGTGCAGATTCTGGGCTTTGTTGTTAATGCATTCTCATTTACATCGCTGTACCTTTTTGTTTTTACTTTTTTTTTTTTAAAGGAACCATCTGTGCTACTTCCTAGCTCCAGCTGCATGATGGCAGAGAATCCATTTTGTCCCTCCCTGCCTCAGTTTCTTCCTCTCCACCTATTTGTCTGTTTTGTCTAATTTGATTATAGATTTCTGGATTTTTGGCTGAGTGTTCTATGGCAAAGGCTAAGTCTAAAAACTTACTTTGTGGATGAATTTGTACTTAAGAGCTATTTTAATAACATTATAATGTTATTCCATTCAATAGAAATATGCACTGGAGTGGTAAGTCCCTCAGTAGCAGCTTTTTGAACACAGTATGCATAGACATTAATTAATTTACAAGATAAAAGGAGTAAAAGATCAGACCTATCCACTGTAAATCATCCTGATTTACACCTTTCCACACGAGGAAAATCCCAAGGCTGCTCTATGTACAACACTATTCTTAACCCTAAATTGGCTCTGTGTGCCTCAGGTAAAAGCCACATTGTTGGCACTTCTGTGGTTGGTCAAGGTCAGGTTTCTATAGAATGCTCTCTTCATCAGATATTTCTCTACAAGTCTTGGAATAGTAACCCTGTGTCGGATAAGCATCCAGAAACTAGCCACAGCTCTAAATAGGCGAAAGAAACATTGGATTCATGTATCATCTGAGGATCTGGTCATCTGTACAATAAGGATTAATGGAAATCTGGCATTCTGATTTCTAGAACACAAAATCGTGAGAGTGGGCAGGAACATGAGCTGTTAATTTCCTACTACTCCATAGTCTTTCCTCCCCTTGCCGAAACGGACCTTAGGACATGCCTCCATAAGAAAACAAGGCATTTGGGAAATGTTGGTGGCTTCCTACAACGCTCTCCATTCCCACAGCTGCTCAACAGCAAGAGGATCATCAACATGCAGTGACTGGGGAGACCCAGAGATGAATCAAAAAGGAGCACCTGCAAGGTACTACCTAGTACTTTCAGTAAAGTTCAGGTTATTTGTTTCTTATATTCAAGATATTTCCACTCAATTTGTGAGAGGGAGTAGCCCCAGCAGGGTATGCTGGCTCTAAGTGGATCTAGGTAGCTATTTTCATTGTCATTGTACAGGTATTTCTCAGGAAACACTAAGAACACACATCTAGAGAGACATACACCCAGGTATGTATGCCATTTTCATATTAATCATACAGCAATAAAATGTGCAGAAAATATGGAATTAAAAAGGTAGTATCAGAAACGTTAACCAGCCTGTATTTCTCAATAGTAAGTTTCCTTTCACTTCCATCTATGCATCCTTACTGCTGGAAGAAAACAGTTTGAAAAATAGCACTTGTTAATAAAAAGCAGACAATTTCTGAAATACAGCTGAAGAGGTCATGGGAACTCTGCCTCTCTGCCCTTCAGGCTCCAGACAGTAGTGCACAGCCCATGACAACCCCACCCTCCAAGAAACACACACAGCCCAAAAGCTGTCCTTCATGTCCAGAGACACTGGCCACATGCTTAACATCTGACCCCTGATACTGTGCTACATAGAACTGGATGCAAAGATTTCCATGAGGATGACACAGCAGTCATGTCTATAGTTAAGGCTGCATTATAATTAATACTTTCAATGTTGGCCTTCATTTTCATATTCCACAATGAGTTAAATTTGAAAGTTTCCAACTCTTCAGACTGCTTCATATCTCATTGGATCTAGATTAGGACAAAGGGAAACCCCCTGTTACTATTTGCCTATTTTTTTTTTTCCTGCTCTTTTTGTGGAATGCTTATGCTATGTGTTTTGGAACAGGAAGTTGAAATTTAGCCAGGACATAATCTTGATGTCTGAAATTATTTTTGCCATCCATGCAAAAGGCATTCACATGTGGCTGAGATAAACCTACAAGAATGTCTATTTACATAGTTTATTATGACTTCCTCGAGTCTCTAACCCATTTTCACTAAGCATGTCCCACTTTTTTTTTTTTTTTTTTTTTTTAAGTCCCACTTTTCCTCCATCTGCATTAAATAATGTACTTCAGTCCCTTAGAATGGCTGAAGAGTCTTTCACTGTCATTCCAAATCCTAGTGATGGCCTTTGTTGGATGCACCTTCCTGAAGCTCCAGATAAAATATGTGCAAACCACAACTAAAATATCTTCGGGAAGACAACCAAAGCAAGGAACCAGAGAATACAGATGTCAAGTTCAGCTTTCAACTAGTTCTCATAAACTCATATTTCATATTTCAGACTACTTCTTTTTTAACTGACCAAAAGCTCGTTTACCTTGTTATGCAGCAGGTAAATAGAATGTCTTCATTTCTTATCTGTAACAGCCTGAGATTTTACAAGGCCAGTCATTTCTAAGCTGGAAGCAGAACCCTGACTCCAGATGACGATGTTAAGGGCACTTAACCACACACCTTCTGGAACAAAGACGTCAAAGTTAGGGGAGTGCTGGGTCCGTAACCATGGGGATCTATGCCTCTCCAGAGCCAAGAATCCCAATTCCCAGTATTCCAGTGTTGTCTAGCAACAGATGTACAATTGTAGGAGTCAAGTTCTTCTTCTGCCCTATGTGAAGGACAATAGACTACTTCTACTATCAGTTAATTTTTTACTGCATGAGGTAGAGATCTGCTCTATTGACCTAAGAACCACAGATTCCTGCTATGCTGAATTGCTTCTGTTCAGCTGCTATCAACAGGTGTTTTCACTGTTACAGTAAAAATCAACAGTGGCACTAGGTCAAGAACTCAAATACTTGAAAACTGTCAGAATTCATATGTGTAAATGTATATATTAAGAATCATGTCTTGGATATACAAAGAATTTAAGTTAGATTAATACAAGTCCACTAAAATTTAGTATTCCAAATCCCAGAATATTAGATTTTAACAAACGTAGTGATGCCCATCTAGGATTTTGTATTGATTTAACTATGTCTATGTTAGACAATACTTCAGTCATCATTCAAACTTCATATTACAACCCTATATTCATGTATTGCTTGCAATAATGGGGTTGGGGTTTCTTTCAGTGCACAAATTACATGTCTCACGAGTGAGACATTGGTAAAAGTTTTCATGTCAAGGTCAGTGGGAAGGTCTTGAGAGAGATGATAAGAACAACTACATCCAGAAGGAGTCAGTTATGCCTCACCTCTGAGCGATTTGACTGACAGTGAAATGTAACATCCACATGATAGCCTCCTGAAACCCTGTCCCATGATACAGAAATTCAAGTTCCACCAGTACTTCTCCTTCGACACAGGGCTAAGAAAAAGGAATTGCTAGAAAAACCCTTTGGAGGAAGAACTAAAAGGGCTCTGATATCTGTATCAGGCATACTCCTTGTTAAAGCAAATTGGAATTTCAAAATAGCACTGTGAACTTGACCATCATCCTTGCTGTTCAGGGAAAAATAACTTTCTGAATCAAACTAGCGATACACCCATCCCGTATTCTTTCCCTAAACACAGCCACCAGACCAAGTTGCCAAAAATAAATGACACAACAATTTGCTAAGGAATGATCTATACAGGGGAACTTCTTCATCCCCTCACAAGGTAACAGTAGGCTTCCATAACTCAGAATATATCTATTTCTAAACCCCCTTTACCTCTCTTTTCTTGTTGTTGTTTGCTTGTTTTTTGACTCTGCATATGGGTACAGACAGGGCAGAAGAATGAAACAAGAATATATACACACTCTAGGAAGAAAGCCACACACTTGGAGTACCAGACTTAGCTGGAACACTAAATGGCACTGTAGTAATGGAAGTATGATGACAATGCCTTGCAGTAACAAATACACCATAAACCAATTGAATGCCACTGTGGACAAGGCAGCAGCAGCTCTGTAACTCAATTGATTCATATTTAGAACCATCACAGGAAAAAAAACAATCCCCTCAACCATGTATCCTCACTATATTTCCTAACAAATAGGAAACACAGGACAGACAACAGCAAGAAAAAACAAGAAGAACATCCACTCCATGCTTCTTACTGTGCGTGCTGTCCTTGTGGCAGTAATGAGCAGAAGTAGCTTGGGGCAGTGTAGCACAGGTTGGCAAACCATGAGCTCTGTGAAACTACCTGCCAGATGCACAAGGTAGAAAGGAGAAATGGGCCTCGCCTATATCACCAGCTCTCAAGCTGCAGCAGCCAGCAGATTGCAGCAGCTCAGCAACACTGTCCCATGTTTGTGCTAGGTGTGAGGAAGATATATACCTTTGTCAACCTGTTTACGTCTCCATGATGACTGTACTTGACAAGAATTTACACTGAAGTGTGGGACCAGAGTTAGGAAGCATTGCTAACTATGAACATGACAGCAATACTTAACATCCAGCAAAATTACAAACACTTTACATCACAGACCTAAATCCATATATAGCCTCTACATCTTCGGGTATCAAAATGCAACTCTCTATTGAAATCACTGTCTCAGATTTCCATCTAATTGCTAGGAAGGTCTGCCATTGATTAGAGAACATTAACTGAACGTATGCTACTGATAGGGGTCTGCAAAGCTTGTTTTCACATGCATTGAAATTGCATATGCAGGACATAACCCTGGTTTGGTACTTCACCTAGCCAGTAAGGAACCCATTAAATCTGCAAGTCATTAGACATCGGTTTCAGTGAAGTCCAGATGCTGTCAAGACACACCCAACATGGATGAGCTGCCTCAGGGAATACACAAACATGAGGCAGCTTGTGCTGCTGGAGTGTGAAAAGACAGCTTCTCTACTCAAGGAATAGAACTATACATGTAGTACTAGTACAAAGAGATGGCCTTAGGAAGCATTCTCTTTTGCTTGCGACACCTTGCAGTATGAGAACGAAGGAAACAGAATAACTAGCTTCTAGATCACGAGGATTTTTCTTTTGCACTGAAGTGGTATGGGAGGAAGTGGGTATAAGGAAGGGGATCTGCCATATTTGCATTGCAAACAACTTGTGGACTTGAATTCCTCTCCCCACAGGAAACCAACCAGTGAGTCACTAACCTACAACTCAAACTTTTACTGATCTTTACAACCAGCCAATCTGAGATATTCATGAACTAAATACAATGGCAGAAGCTATGTCATAACTTACTGATGTCCTTACTGATGGGTACAATTCCTCATGAGGGAAAGGCTGTTTTTTCTTCATGTTCTCTACATTCCTAACTCATCTGACAAGTTACATTAAAAATTACACTCAAGATCTAATGAGCTGTGTTGAAAGCAGTGGGAATGCTAGTTCCACACACAGTTATAATAAGAATGCATCTCTATTTCTGGCTCTTCCATTATTATTTTTTTTATACCTTCCCAATTATGATACAGTACAAACTACTATTCTACTTGATTACTGTTTCCAACAGTCCCATACTTTACCTTTTCCAAATATCTGAATAAAACACTGATTGAGAGAGCATGTAGACCCTGAAAGTATCCAGATGAAGAGCTGAAAAGAAAAACAATCCCACATGCACCTTATAGGTACCTGTATGCGTACACGTGTGTGCACATATCATCTGCATGAGCTGAAAGCAAAGAGTTCATCTGTTCTTTGAAAGATCAAACTCTGGAACAGAAGTTGATGGAAACTTCAGTGACAACAATGCAAACTACAGCTCTGAAACTGAGGTTTTGGTAAGTATGATCACAGATAAAAAGCGCCTACCTCCTGTTGCTTAGTTTACAGAGAAAAATCTTCTTCAGTCCTTTCTTAAGAATAAAACCGATAATAAAATATCTCAATTTTCATTTGTATCATTACCAAAATGCTTAGTTAGACACTGCAATGCCCCTCCCTACTATTAGCTGAAAAAAAAAAAGATTAATTTACCCCTGATAAGATAGAGGACAACCCACACTGAGCATTAGTTTTCCTTTGCACCTGCTTGCCTGTGAGTGGCAATTAGTGCACCTAAAGCCAGCCTTCATTCTGAGAAAGGCAAATGTTCTCTGAAGTTTGTTTAAACAGAAGCACAGAGAGGGAAACGTGTGCCTTCTACAAGCCAGAAAGAACACTGAGATTTATACTTTTCAAGGTCAGCTGGTGGAACCTGGACACTGCTTAAGCCAAACCAACTACCAGAATGGACAGATACATCAAAAGAAAAAAAAAGGAAGCTGGAAAGTCATGCAGAAAAAATAACGATCAAACCAGGCACCAACCTGAGGTCTATGTATTTCTGGTCCAATACCTCTCCTCTTTTACTGGTAACCTTATTTAACCAACTTAGAGAGGTAACTTTCCTCTCTACTTAAGATAAGTTCTGCTAAAAAGAATATGCAGCCCTTTTCCCTGCTGGTGGGCTGCAAAACTCCATCCATAAATGGCCTATTCTCATCTCTGAAGGAACAGGAGCCTGATACCAGAGTGTGTGAGGAGAATAGTTGCCTTTCCACTCAGAAGCTCCCTGCTGAACTGCTGAGTCACACATTTTCTCTGCATTCATTTTCACACTGCTCCCACTCAGTCCACCTGCCACTTCATCTGGGATGGGTGGGAGGAGAGAAAAAGAGGTGAAGTCAGAAAAAATGTTCATGTTCACCCAGGACCATTATTATGACACAGCAGGGTCACATATAAGAGCAAGCCTGCAAGCTGCTAGAGAGGGATGGAGAAGAGAAATATCAGATTGCAAGACAAATTGCCTCCCCCTCTTCTTCTTCTACAAGAAGAGACCGGCCAGCAAACAGATTGCAGACCTCATCTGATTCCCAACTGGTCACTGCTGATTTGTTCCACAAGTTTCAGGCTTCAGACCAGCCCTTGAGATTCCTCCCCTTTTCTCCGACTTCAGAGTTTTCAAGATGCTGTGACTTTTTCAACAGTCCAACAGGCACTGTGTAGTAATTGCCTGGCTGCCACAGGGAAGTGTCACAATGACAAGTGACAATACCTTCTGGATAGACCCCAGTTCCTAAGGCCATCTTTAGCTGATTTGCTGCAGTGGAACTATCCATCAACTGCAATCCTTTTTCAAACAGAATAATATGAAGAGAAAACGTTAGTCCTTTTCCTTTGCTTGATTTTCATGGGAGCTACAACAGGAGTCAACATTTCCTGCCATCTGCTAAATTCTAATGTAAAGAAGGGACCCTGCTATCTGTGGTGGGAAACTTGTTTTATCAAGGTTATAGCAGGCACAGGTCTCTATTACATTGGACTGTACAGTTGAACAGAAATATACATTTAATTAAATTATGAAGGTAGTAATTTTTCTCTAATTAGATTTTTGGACACTTCAGTTCTTAAGTCATTAAAAAAGAGAAAATGCCCAGAAGCTTCCCAGTTTATTCAACTATTCCAAAAATACACCTCTGAAACTGACTTGCAGACTAAACCAGGATTAATTTTCAGACTAATTCTTAAACTAATGCTACTGCTTATATTCAGTAGAAAAACTAGAGGCTTGTTAAGAACTAGATAAGAATTGTTTTATAAGGCAGAATTAGCACTTCAGAAAGTGAGCCTGATTTTTCCTTGTGAGAAGGAATCTGTTCTTAGCTAATGTTTGGCCCCATTTCTCAGAAATTCTTCCAGTGCAAGTTTACTTGCTTGAAAGTGTGCTTGTTCTCTACAGGTCTGAAGTGCAAAATCAAAATCCATTCCAAGAAGATTTTAGTGAAATTGTTTTAACGTGCCTTCCTATATCAGGTCTCTTCCCTCCCTTCCCCCCCCCCCCCAAGAGGCTCAAGAAATAGATCACAAAAAAATGTGATAACTGGTGGGAAAGGAAATACAGGAAAGAGAAAAAGCAAAATTCATAACCATTCTCCAAGTTCCTTACCTCTGTCAGCTTGTTGTTCCAAATAATCAAAAGAGTTTGGAAAGCACAATTTTATGTGACAGGACTCTGGTCTATGAAAACATCGTTGAAGGATGCAGCCTGCCACCAATGACTTTGCTGCGCTAAAGGGTGAGACTCAGAGACCTCATTTGAGCAGCTGCCAAACTCTTCCTTCCTTGGAGAAACCAGCTGCTCAAGACAGAGTCCTGCACAGTGCTACTGACTGCTTAATAGCCCTAGACCATTGAGTATGAGCAAGTAACTTACTTGATCATCTCATCCAATTTCTAGTCTGTAATAATTCACATGAAAGAGCTGCAAGAACATGGCAGCTCACAACACCCTTGGCTGAGAAGGCTAGCTCAGGTGCAAGCCCTGCTTACACGGGAGTGAGAGGAAAGCAAAATCATCAGGCTGTTTGCTCGAGAAAGACAGGCCTCCCAGTTCAGCACGGACAAAACAGTAGGAGCCATCAGAAGCAATAAGAGTGTCAGATAAAGGAACCAAAGGCAAAGTATACGATAGTTACTGTACCATCTGCTCAGGTCTCGTTCTCCTCCAATATTAGTTATAAACTGCAATGCTTCCACTAATAACATGGGAGATGCTCTGAGTTTCCAGTGGAAGGTTAGTTATGCCACTGTCCCCATATAAATCATAGTTCCACTATTAAATCAAATACACATGAGGTTTATTCTTAACAGATCTACTAATGCTTACAGGTCTTAAACAAAGGATGTGTTGTTAAGCACTGTCCTTTTTCCTTTTCTCCTGGGAAACCTGTCAAGTTCAAGAATATGCTATTTCTCATGGCAGCTAGGGCCCCTAGAGCAGTGTTTGGTTCAAAACAATTAAAATATTAAATACAGTGTCAAATTACAGCTCTTGAAAAGTGAATGCAGACCCTCAGCGGGCAGAGGCAGCGAATATTAACTTCCATCACACCCACACATAATTAGCATTTGCCATCTTTCAATCAGGGCTCTATTCAAAGCTTCTTTTGTTTTTGTACAAGGCTTTTTCCTCCTTTCCTATTAAACCCATTGCAGAAGGTCCTTCTCATTACTGCTTAACAGTTAACTGCATTCCCCTTTTTAATATAAAGAATATATTTCTTGGTTATACTGTTTTCTTTGGGGAAAGTATTTCAAGTGCCTGGCAGTAATTCTGGGGGTGCCTTGAACTTTTATAAACAGACCACAAGTTGACTTTCAGCTGAGTTGGTTGCCCCAGATCATTCCCAGCCTGCAAACTCCATTTAACAGGGAAAACTGACACCCACAAAGCAGCTCGGCAATTCTGTAGTTCAAGAGCTGTTGCTTTGACTGCTTATGGATCGACCTTGCACAGGAACATAGCTAGGGAGAATTGTCAACAGGGCAACAAAGAGGCAGATTTAGATGTCCAGAGTTTAATTCTCTTCCTGAGATAGAATAACTAACTCTCCCTGCTCAAACCCAAATGATCGCTTTTGTACCTTCAGCCATTAACAACAGGATATGAGTAAAAGCGCCTGACTGCATAATCAAAAAACAGCTACTTTAATTTAAAACCAGTCAAACAGCCTCTGCAATAGCAGAGTCAATTAGAAGATTAAACAGAAAGTGCATTCTAGTTTCATGCACTTTTGAAAGTATTTAATATTAATACTATCGTTTATATTGGCATTAGCACACTTGTATTACTCAAATAAAGCATATTTCTTTTTTGCAAGTAAAGAACTTCTGCAGCTGCAATGCAAATACCATTGCGTGCTTCTAATTTCTCTTGAGCAACTTCCTAGCCTGCTGACCTGTATGTTTTACATCTGTTTTCTCCTCTGGGAAATGAGAGAGCTTGCACCCTGAAGCAGATGGGTGATATGCTGGCCTCCTGCCAAGTTCAAATGTGAAGATTTTGATGCCGTCCATTTGGATACAGCCTGCTTTACTAAGTGACTAAAATCTTACGCCCTGGAGCCATCAGCAAAAACATCTAGGAGACCCACCATCACATTCAACATTTATTCCAATGACATTCTCTTCCCTGAGTAGAGTGAATTATATCAAGACTAGTCTCAACAATCATCTTCAGCCACAAACCTTTTATACGCCTCAAGGGTACCATCCCAACTATAAGCATTTCACTTTCTTTTATGGATTTAAAAAGGCTATGCTTGCACTGCTTGGCTTCCTCAAAAAATAATATCTTTCAGATGCTATCATTTAGTCACCAGAATAAGCACTTGGTTAGATAAGGGTGTTGGACACCTGGCAACAGGATGTCCACACTTCATTTTCTGTTTCCACCCAGGGCAGTTCCATTATGGGCACAAATGCAAAGGCTACACAATCAATCATTGTTGCTCCGGATCAGTGCTCTGCAACCTCTGTAACTGCAGGCTCTTCATGTTAGGGCCATACTGAGATGCATGCTAAGTATAATATTTCCATCAACCTCTCCTCCTCTCTGACCACCTAACAACACAAAAGCAAACAGTTCACATAGAGGAAGGTAACAGCTCACTTGGTTTCTTGTGTCCAGTTTTTAAAGGTTCCTGTACTGTGCTCATCAACACATACACAAAGGTTTAAGTAGCTAACTAAAAGAATCCAACAGTTTGCCTTCTCATCCTCTTCCCAGTGACAGAAATGTGCACAGGACAATGTTTCGTCTAGCTACATAAGCAGACATGCACAAGTTGTTATGGATTTATGTCAGAGTAGGTGAGGAAAAAAAACACATGCTGATGATAAGCTTTGCAATTATTCTGGGAGCATTTTTGCACTACTTGCCTGCAGTCAAGAGCTTCAGTGGCTTATAAAACAATCCAAAGAAACACCTCTCACAGAAGCCTGCATCCCAAGGTTTTCCTTGATCTGAGAAGGTGACTGTCTTGTACTCCACAGCCTCATGCCAAGTCATCTAGCAAGAGCTGACATGAACCAACAGGTCCACAAGCTGATAAGCAAAGCTGTCAAGACATCGTTTTGGAACCAGATCCTGAAACAACACAGCATTGCTGCTTTCAGCTCCAGAGCAAGGTTACTATCGGCTAGCCTAGGATTTTTTTTTTGTTCTGTGCACCAGCAGTCAGAGTGGATGCTTTCTCAGATCCCTTGGATCAAGATCACTCCAGAAAGGTCTTGTATATGATTTGATGTTCCACAGAAGCAGGTGGCATGTCTGCTGTATTTGCAGGAGGCAGAACTGTCAATGTACACTGTTAAAACCTTCAATTGCTACAGTTATAAAAGGTCTCACACCATCTACTGCTCTGAGGATGAAAAAGACATGAACTCATTTTACCACCTCATTTGTGCAACACAAATTGGGGTGGTTCAAAAGATTGTTTTCTCAGGCCCTGATTAGAGCATTTCTCTTTTCAGGAGCTCCTGATTTCTTAACATTTGTAATGCAGGTCATCACAAAGGCCACATGTCCTCATGGAGTCCAAGATGTCCCACCGCTTTGTTCCCATGTTGGAACACTACTGTGCTAGCTGTCTAAATCTGTGTTTTCAGGAATTTTATAATGTATTTGGAAGTGCATGCAGTCAAATGTCATACATACAGTGTTCCTTACATAGTGTGGGTGACTGTATGTGCCAATGGGAAGCAAGATTTTTTCCAGTGATACTTCTCATCCACACAGCTTTCTTCCTGCTATGCTATCCAGAACACTTCGTCTGCATTTACCGGAGATGCCAAATGCCTTATACCAAGTCTCTTCCCACACTGAGATACACACTTGACTTCTACAAGAAGTAGTTAAACCTGTACTGAATGACCTTGGAAGTCTCATTCTTAGCTCCTAAAGACCTCTGCTGAACTTTCCTACCTACCCTACTTGTCTTCTTCCACAGGGGCCAGATTCCACTCAATTTTTTTTCTTTGCGCTTCTTGACTTCCAGTTTCAACTATGTGTAACACACTCTTTGTCCTTTATGCTGTAGAGGACATTAATTATCCTGGGAAAATCATAAGCAGAATGGACAAGGAGATACGCTTTACACGCGGCTCAGGTAGAAGTGCTGTGATCTATTTCAGACATGCCAAATGTGGACTCAAAAGACAAGAGATGAATCAAGAAGATATCAAGTCCTACTTTTTGGGGAAGGGTAATTACAATATTTGTCTGTGTACTGACCTTTTATCTCTACAGATTTAAAGTGCTCTTACCAACTGAAAAGCCACAGAGTCACCGAAGTCATACATGTCTCCACTATGAATTGCATTTTAGCAACACACAGCAAAGCCTCAAGATCAAAGGAAGCTTCACCCAAGAGCTGCTGCACAAGCACTTTCACCTATGGAAAATGGCACAGGCTAACAAGGCCTTGCCAAGGACATTCAGAACCTGCCAGAGTCAGCGAGCACACAGCAGCAGCAGGCAGTGTGCAGAGTGCTAAAGGAACCATTTTGCGAGCCCCCGCCCAAAAACTACAAAACAAAATGACCTGCTCTGCAAAAGCTTTCTGTATTTATCTTCCACAGAAGACCTACAAAATGGAAGGCACTTAGTGTCTTTCAGGAGTGCCATCCTTCTTCCTGAAAGCCTGCAAAATTGGTTAGATTATTCTTATTTATTTATTTCTAACCTATTTCAGCAGGAATGCTGCCTTGGCAAGGAATTGAGAACCAAGCCTTTCAGCCTTACCACCTCAGCCCCCGTTTCTGGGCTCAGAGGTAAGAGACACTTCTTCAGGCACGTACAGAAAAGACAAAGGCATTCAAACTGCTAAAGACTTTGCCAAGGAGCAACTTTGGACTGTCATTTGAAGGTCAGTCTTAAACATACAGTATTTATCTGCCTATTGTGAAACAACTGCTGAAGCAGAACAGTTTTAATAGAATATGTTAGTTAATTAAATCCAGAATGTTAATGGGTTTTTCATAATACCATGGCACTGTATCTATGAAAAGCAATGAAAAAATTGTTCTATTTAAAAGTGGTAATAGCTGTAGTCTTTGAACATATGCTTAATGAATAAATCTGTTAGGAAAAAAGGCCTGTGTGTATTGGAGGAGGTTAGTATGTTTGTTCTCACTTAAAGTGTGCCATGATGGCAATAATCAACAGCAAATGGCCTCTATTGTCAGGACTAAAAATTTCATTTGGCCATTTACTTTCAGGTGAAACTGCTTTTTATTCAAAATAACACATTCTTTTAGCCTAACGAGTGAGTTGAAAACAAAGCCATGCCAGATTCATGTTATTAAGGACACCTGATAAGCACTCATGCTCTTTGGTGGGTGCAGAGTAAGAAACACAATGTAGTAATACCCAGGCAGCTTGCTACCACAGCATGGGGTGCAGCACACAAGGAGCCAAACAGACTCCAGTGAAGAGGCATTCAGATCCCATGGTGAGAACAGTCTAACAACCCACTATGAGCACATATCGTAGTGGTGGGCGCAATTTCAGAGATGAAATTATATAGAATACAGTACAATACAAAGCCTGAACAGAATAGTGCAATTGAAGCTCTGATGCCCACCTGAACACTAAGACAACAAAGCACACAGGAAGAAACTCAGTCTACTGGGTTTCCATGTCCAAGAACAGGTGTGAAAACACACTGGCATGTTCATATGTGTGGAAATAAGTATGGGAGGTATGTACAGTTAAACCACAGCCAGCTGGGTACTTTTAAAAGAACTGACAGATGTTATTAAAATGCACCCCACAAAAGTCACGTGTGTCAGTATTTACTCAATTCCTCTCCTGTCTTCCCAAAATCTTTTCCCGTGCAGTGGCAGAATCTCTTTTCTCCATTAAATCTGAATGCTCCTTAGGAAGATTCACCAAGGCAGACTCCCCTTCCTGTCCCTTCCCTCAATAACATGCTTGAATATGGTGCTTTTTACAACACCCAATCTAAGCCAAATCTGGACTGGAAGGCACATTTTGTGGTTAAAGGGCCATGGTTGAGTCCCAGGTGACATTCAACCAGATTTCCAAACAGGGCACATTGCAGGTGGAAATCCTACTAACCAGGCAGCAGGGGTGGGAGAGTGCTCCTCACTGCTTCTGAACAGTTGAGGCATAACTCAATGCCTGTTCTCCCTCAGATTTGATAATTTCTCAGTCCTTGCAGTCTTTCTTCTTTCCTATAAGAAATTTCCCCTATGAACATATAGAGCAGATCCAGATTAACAAAGATCAGAGATCATGAGTGGGAGGAAAGAGATAAAAAGAGGCAAAAAAAAAAAAAGTAAAAAAATTAAAGCAAGTCTCAGGTTCCCAAGGCTTCTTTTTGAGAGAGAACTGTGACACAATGAAGAATATATTCCATCTTTAAAACCTCTGATTCTTAAGGATGGTATTCCCCTCCCACCCTCTTCTCAATATTATCCTTACTGAAATACTTCTCTCATTGAGTTTTTTTGCATTTCTTTCTGCTAAATACAGAAATGGTACCAGCAGGTATAAGTAAAGCATGAAACTTCAGTCTGCAAACTGTTAAGGCAGAGGTCTAGATAGCATGGTTCCAAAAGAGCAGGGCTTGTCAACGTTACAGAGTTGCTAAAGGAATGGCAGGAAGCTGACTTAGACTGATGGCAAAAAAATGAATGGATGCTCTTACTTTGTTTTCAGGCTGCCTTCTGGCTGTTTAGCATGAATCAGCAGTGGAGGTTTAAGATACCATGACATGAGACATTAGACTTCCAAAGAGTGGTTTGCTTCAGCTCAAAAATCAGGTTTATGAGACCATTACTAACATGTCAGCAAGGTTCTGTTCTCTAAAACGACTAGCATGTTTACTAGGCTGACTTTCAGTTTATTTCAGCATGTAGCTATGTAAATACTTTGCCTGTTAATCAGTCTACCAACTCAAACAGTGACCATAAGGCATGCAAAAAAAAAAAAAGTTGGGATGTAACAAGGCGCCTGAACCAAAAAACAATGAACTGTTTGGGATCTCAGATCCCTAAAACAGGCCCTTGGTTATTTTTGACCTCTAAAATGTCTGTTTTATGACATAAAACTAGGTCCTACAAAACCACTCTCCATCAGGTAATATAAAAGATGAAAGTCAAGATAGACAAGAGACTAGCAACAACAAGAAGGGAAAGACAAAGATAAAATAAAGGTGAAGACAGGAACAAAAGAAGGAATGAGCATGCTTAAGAATAATGGAATGAGAATATGTGATGAGAGAAGAGATGAAAGAAGGAAAATGAATATAAGGCCATAGAAGAAAAGCCCACAGGAGGGGGAGTGTGAAAGCCTGGCAGAAGGACTGAGGGGAGACTAAAAACAGCAGCTGGCAGCAACTCAAATCAAACAAGACAGCATATGCAAGGAGCACAGTACACTGAAAACTTCCTTCCTCTTGAGGATTAAACCTTAGAGTTATGGTAGAGTCTTCCTTCCCTCTCCTCTGGAAGCCCCTGCCCTAAACTCTGGAGCAGAAGATCTAGTTAAACTTTTCTGCAATTATCATTTTCCACTTGCTACTGTGAGCTCCTCAGGGAAAATTTTAAAGGCAGACCTGCAGAAGTAAGACATGGATTTTGATTCATCTTCTGTAGTGGGAAAAATGATGCTGGGCACCACCCCCTAAACAGTTAAGGACATCAGCAAGCCAGATTTTCAGAAGGTCTATGGAAATATTCAAAATCCCCAATCCAGACAGACAGGGTCTTAGTTCTGCTGAGACAGGACTTTATACAACTTTAATCCTTTTTCAAAAGATGGGCCTAAGTTTTGTTGTTGTTGTTGTTGTTGTTTGTTTGTTTTTTAAATAGCTTAAGGACATGGGGTCTGTTTTGTACTGAAAGATAATGAGACAATACTGCAATACTGCACAGTTGCTCTCGAAACCAAGACTGGCAGGCTTTTCAAGCTGCTGCCAGCCATATGCTTTTGCTTCCTTTAATTGTATGTCTGCAAATACAGCACACAAATGTGTGTCCATGTGTCACTGACAGTTAAGGAATCAGGTGCAGCTGTGAGAGCATCAGCTGCTACAAACTGGACAGTCTGAGAGCCCAGCCTTCCAGGCCTTAAGCTATGTTTATGGTATCAGCACAAAACCTGAGACAAAGTTCTAAGTTGGGAAGTATTACAGTACTAGCCAGGGCTAGTATGCATGACAAGCCAAGAAATTCCTTTGCAGGAAATATCCCACTACGTCCCACCTGTTTTATGTCCTGGTATGCACAGGCTGCTACACCTAACTTCACAGCAGGAACAAACTACAGCTGTGACTCTTCTCCCACCATGACCATCCAGAGCAGGGTTGTAAGAGGAGATTGCTGTTGCACTTCTCAGGCCCACATACCCACATTTCCCTTATCAGAAACCAGGAAAAAAGAAAGATGATGCCATCCAGACCTCACTCTGACACAGTTAAAGTACATGGACAGACTTATCTCCTGTGATTGCTAAATATCAAGCCTAAGAGACATACATCCTTGTGGAAGGGAAAGAGATGTACATGCATCCTTGTGGAAACCCTGGAAAAACGCAGCTGCTGGAGAAGCAGTAACAGGAGTAGAGAGGTTAAGATATGCTAGAGAAACACAAATAGTGAACTGGAGCTTTGTACAAAAACACTGTGCTAGATCAACCTGGGTTGATTTTATTTTGTTACTTGGACTGTTACACTGAAGATGACAACACACACCATAATACACCACTTCAAACTGCTTTTCACAGAAATCTGTCTGCTCTAAACCAGTTCATCCTCCTTTTGAAGTTCATGATTAACCCTCATAGCAATTCAAAACTCAAAATACACACTCCACCAATACCAAGCTGTCAGCATTGCCAGAGACCAGTCAGCTTCACAGTTCTCTCCAGAGCTGTTGTCACTCAAGATGGCCTGCTGAAGTCGTTCACTTGTCAGTCATGCCCACCTATCCTATCCTATTTCTAGTTTCTTTCACATGGCTGTAGTGCTACAAGGAGAACTGAAGTCTCTCCACCATGGCCTAGTTACATACATCCATGGCCATACCAACAAGGTGACTCTATTGTGGTTTTGTGCAGGATGCCTGAAAGGTGGCCAAAGGATCCCAACTTCCATTAAAGTTCAGTGGAAAATAAATAATCAATTTCATTAAATGTCTCTGGAAATCCCAGATTGAATAACATAAAAGTATCTTTGATATTCAACACAAAGATATCCCTGATATTGTGAGAAGAATGAGACTACAGCAGAGGACAACCTTAGCAGATGTAACCTCTATAAGTTACAAACTTCAGTTTATCAGTTATAGCTGCTACATAGTGTAAGGCAAGAATGAGAAGGACAGACAGGACAGGAGAAGGAAGAGCATCATGGCAATTCACTTGCTAACTATCCAGCTTGAAAAAGGGTCAAGTACAAGAAGAATTCGAAGTAAAAGCCTAAGAACCTGTCCAGTCCTTCATAAAGGTATGTCTCACACACTCACACACACACACACACACACACACAAAATAGTCTTTCAAACATCACCTTCCAAGTCATTGCTTTTGCATCAAGATCTTGACATAGGCAGAATTTTGCCGTGTGAACTTTTTGTATTTAATCCATTGGTATATGCTGAACTTGCCATCCACAGCTAAGTTTCTTTTGATGCTGCTCCTCAATGTTACAACCGGCATTTTCACCATTTACCTGCTGTGCTGTGAATGCCACTTCTTCATGACTCGTAATAAAACAGGAAGAAAAACTGGAAGGAAATCTTACATGAAAACCAATGGGATTTTTCATGTGAAAGTCAGAATGGCTTTTTTCATGATTCTATTTGCATGTTGTTAGCCAAACTGTTCATGTTACTATACAAACACTTTTTAATAACAAATCTTTCTGAATCAAGCATTCATTAGAAATGCTGACTAGTGTTTATAAATACTACAATAAAATCATGGAATGTCCACATCATGAAAGCTCAATTTTAAGTCAACAGTCTGTTTAAACTTGTATTTGTTAAAACATTAAAGAAAACAACTATGTTCCCAGGGCAGCCTTCTTTCTACTGTCAGTGGAAATTGTTAGAACCTCATTTACTTCGTTATTTTTGCAAAAAATCTCCCTGAAGTCATCAGGATTATTTGTGCAACACCCTCAAATGAAAGAGATCACAATCTGGCCCACAAGAAACAACAATTATACTCTCACGTACTGTAGACAGCCCATGTCATCCCTCAAGTGAAGTTCCTTCAAGGCAAACTTCCTTATATAATTCTGACAGAAACTTGTACTAAAGCAATAAGGACCACATAACTAAAACTAGCACATGGTAATTTACCAAATAGATACCTGTCAAGAAGACTAGATTGATTTTTGATTTACCTCTGTTGAAATCAGTGTCCCTGTAGATGCGAACCTTAAGAGGCAGTGTACCTTGGCACTGCAAACTGCCTCATTTTCATCATCTCCCTCTGAATCTTAGATGCAGTTCAGAGTTAGAATGAGATTTACATCAGTTTTCTACCGTGTTGAGTTTTGTGTACATACTGCAGAAGAAACTTGCTTTAATAAAGATTTAACTTGAAAGACCTCAACTTCAAACTGTCAACTCAAGCGCACGTTTCTTCAAAAATAGCAAGTTTAATTTTGCTCTTTTTCACAGATTCATGTGACCCCTTTTATCTGCATCCTCTGTTCCACCCGCACCACTGCAGCTCACGCATCTACAGCGAAACTTTTCAAGCCTCCAGGAACACCATCCAATTTTATTTTACTTGATGAACTATGAGGATGTAAGCGCACACAAAATCCAGCATGAGGCAGTTCTGTGAAATAAACAGCCTTCTGGGAGTTTGAAATGACAGTTTTTCCTATATAGTCCATCATTTCATGTTTTAGCCATCCTTTTCCAATGGTTAGCACAAACACATTCTAACAGTTTCCCAAAGCATCGCTCAGAATTTGAAAGTAAATATTTATTCAACGTTTATGCTTCAACCTACCCTAACCAAGCAAAGCATTGGAAGTGTCTCATTAGTTCACATGCACACCAGTGAAAGTGACAGTGTTTTCTTTGCACATGTTCCATTGATTGCTCAGCTTAGGTACTAAATACTGGGACCCTTCAGCCACACTCTAGACAGCATTTTCTGCATTGTCCAAGTTCATTAGCTTGTTCATGAGCAAGTAGATGATATCTGTTCCTTAGCCAACCTGGAAGCAGGGGTCAGTCTATGGCCCTATAATGGACAACGACTAAAATGTTTATTTCAAAGTATCTTCCGGCAACTTTAAAGACACTGGTTTGCATTTCATACACCACTTCCTGAGCCTTGGCTCAAATTACCATCATATTTTATCATTGTCTTTGCCTCTTGTACCAAAACCCATCTGTGCAGCCACCTCAGGCTGAAGCTGTTTCAGGGTACCTTTTCAGCAAGCATGCTTACCACAGGCAGCCTATACAGCCAACTCTCTTCCTCCACAGTATTTTACCAATGCTTTCATACTGACAATATTGTGTTAACATGAAGGCAAGCACACAACCTTCAGCTCACACTCAGCTGGAGACCTTTGACTTTTTTTTGTTGGAACAAGTTCACCTTGAAGTCAAATGGTTAACAGCTGTCAATCTGTCAATCTCGTCTCTCCTCCCATATCAGGTTTTCCCAGGCTAAGTCCTTCTGCAAGGCAGAACTATCACACCTTATTCTGCAATAAACAAAACTTAGTTGTTTTTTTCTTTTAAAAAACAAAACATACAAGCAAAAAAAAAAAAAACACCTTTGCTTTGTATTGCCCACATATGAAGAGGAAGACACTATCACTGCTGAATTAAAAGTCTTTTTGTTAAATATCCTCTAGGCTACATCATGAACACATGATATGTAGGCCAAGCACCATTCAGTGGAAATGAGTAAAAATTCAAGAGGAGAACACTTTGTTTAGGGCAGTGCAAAAGCCTAAGCAAAAACAGAAGGGGGAGAAGTGATGTTTCATACTAACTAGAGGAAAAAGAAAGCATTGTTCTACTAAAACCCTTCCTATATTCTCCACAAAGCAATCATATATGTGGACAGGAAAAAAGGAAATGAGATGTGAAAGCTCTGAACGTACTCAATATCTTTAACACATACTGACCTCATATCATAAACATATAACATTTACTACTCAGTAAAAACACTAGATAGTAGTAAGAGTAAAAAAAAAAAAAAATAGATTTTGTTTGTGGTTTCTGTGTTAGCAGATGGATCAAATTCACTCCTGTTTTAACTACGTACTTTTAAATGCACTTTACTCCAAATCTCACTGCAGGGATAAATTTGATAAGTTCTGTAAAGTAAGTTCTGAATCTTTTTTGTTGTTGTTGAACCAGCAGAATGGCATTTACATCTTGCTTTGAAGTTAATATAAAGTCTATGCCTATAAAGAAGAGATAGCGTGCAATATCATGTTTTTACTTATGCTCAGCTATCAAGATTAAGTGCTCTGAGGCAAAAAGCAAGTTTGACATTTACTGCATGTTTGAAAGCATTCTAACACAATCAAACTTCTAGTTATTTGGCACGTCTACACATAACCTCAATGTAAAAGTAACAAATACTGAGGTTTTATAGCCTAGGTTTAACAATGGCCTCAAGGGACCTGGACAAGACCTGTGTAACACGAAGACTGCAAAGAACACAAATGTGAGCTTATGGACAGGAAAGCACATCCTTTCTCCTGTCAAATGAGCAGTAAGCATTGATCACCAGCTGGCCAAAGCTGACCACTAGTGCTTCATCTGAAAAGACAATATGAACGCACAGGAGAGATATTTGCAGGGTACCTGAAGCTTCTCAGGATTTTTATGTAAACAGGAATAGGCCACAGCTCATAAAGGGCATTTTTGAAATAAAACATACAGCAGGTGGAATTAACCCATTCACCTTAAAGCTTGTTTGCATATGGAACATGTTTTTGTTCTCCAAATGCTCCCCAACAAAGGCTTTCAGAATCTTTCCATAAGCTGGGCCTCCCTCGCAGTGTGGAGTTGATTTGAAAGGCTTACCCGCACCAGCTGAACTGGCTTCTGTACAATAAAAACAATAATCGACCGCAATAATCTGCAAGGCAACTATACTTGCAAGATGGTATGGAAGGCTGTACCAGTGCAACATCAAGGCATTCTGATGTTGTAAGCAGAAGGTAAATGGATTAGCTTTCTAGATAATAAAAAGAAAAAAGGTCTATCTACACCAAATGCCTTATCAAAATTCCAATCTTTCTAATGTAGTTCTAAAAGCCCTCACTATGGAGACAGGAAACACTTTAGAGTTAAGAGATAAAACACGCTTAGAAACAAGTCCAGATTGACTTAAGTTTTCACCCACTACCCTGACTACTTAAAAAGAAAAACCAAACAACCAAAAAAAAAAAGTGTGCACACACAAATCCACACTAGTTTCCTTACAGCTCACCACCAATAAACAAAAAATGTTTGAGACAGCTATGGACTAGATTTAAGATGACTTTCCTAGGAGCTTTAAGAAGACTGAAGATCAATCCATTAAGTTTCTTTAGAAATCCTAATTAAATTGAGCTTCATAGACATCAAGGAGTCTTTTAACAGAGGACAAACAGACCCTCCGCATAATGTGAGAACCACAGCTAGATTTAAAGATATAAAGATATTCAGCAGACCAAAGTGATCTAGCAAAAAACATATATTCCCTGCTAACCGGGACTTGCAAAGCATTTACAACCTTGCTGTTCCTTGTTCCCTTCATTCTCCAAGAAAAATTAGGACAAGTTCTAGAAGTGTATGATAATTTTTCTTCCATGCTGAAGCATAATGTAATCTGATCTTCCTTGCCTTACTTACCATCAGACGTGCTCAGTTCTTTTAGTCACATAGTAGCTTAGCTCCAATGTCTGCTCCAGGACAGATGATCCTCTGGGATTATTGTTTATGTCCTTTAAGCTCTAGAATCCTAAAAAAAACATAAATGAAAAGTCTAAGCTTGAATACTACCAGGTGTCCAAGAAGCATTGTGGCCTTTTACACATCCTTTTACTCAAAAAAAGAAATTCTAGGGGACCATGATGTGATTTTCATCCCTAAACTATCAAGCCACTGATCTGAAATAAGCAGAAGCCAGAAATTACATTACCAAGAAGGAGAAATGTTTAATGTTATGATAACATCATTAGTCTGGTACACTGTTTATGGTTCATGTTTATCATCACTGCTCTGGCCCAGATCACTTTCTTTTGGAAAATAATCTGGTAGCAGCCTGCAAATTCCTTGAACAGTAGTAGACAGAAGTGCATCCACGTGTACTTTGTCCTCTCCTAAGGCTGGAATCCCGTAAGCAGTGTCTGAAAGCAGCTATGCCTGAAAGCACGTTCAACAGGTATTTGACCTCTGCTTTACTGATCTGCTCAGCTTTTTACAAATGATGGGATTGGAGGAAGCACAGAAAGGAGATTAAGTATATTCCTGCATTATGCTGGCCCACCTACTTTTGTTTATTACCTGCATACAGGAACTGTGATCCATCCAAAACCTGCAGCTGAAATCACAGTGACTGATTTCACTAAGATCTCAGAGTCCTTAAAGGTCTGAGGGTATCTAGGGAGCTAACTGAACAAATAATTTGGAAACGGTCCATCACAGCCTTAGACATTTTGTGCCACACCATGCCACTCAAAGCATAGCAAAAAACATAGGTAAAAGAGGGCCATGCAGGCATGTAATAAAAATAAATAAATAATAATAATAAATATATATATATATATATATATATAAAAATAAATCCCCTCTAACAAAGTGCAAGGACTTTTTCCTCCTTTACAAATTCTACTAAGAGTGAGGCCAAAGCTGTATTTTGTTTATCCAGAGGATACAGTGCTCTTCGTCCAAATCTTATATGGTGCACCACTCATTTCTAAAGCACATTCATCCAAAGCCCACAGAAACCAATACAACTCTTTCTACTGATGCCAACACACTTTGCATCACAAGCCTGATCAGGATGCCTCCTGAAGAACAAGAATAAAGAGGGTTAAATCCTGAAAGTACACTCTTTTACAGAGATCTTGTTGAAATCAGGTAGTTTATTTTACTCAAAATTGGAAAGGCCAGTTTTGAGTAAGCTAACAAACTGAAGTCCACCTAGAAATGCAGCCTTCACCTCTGACACAAGGACATGAGGTGACCACTGCATACAGGTAAGCATGTCTGTGTGTTAAAGAAAAAATATATTTTTATTTATAATAATGCTAGTCACATTCTTAGAAGACACCAGGATACAACAGGACAGCAGCCAGGTAAAACAAAGTTGGAGTCAGCTACAAAACATAGCCTTAACACAGCATATCTTAGCATTAAGGAATCTTCTGCTACACAGGGTAACGGACTGCTAAGTCAAAGAAACTTACTGTAAAGCCTCGGTACAGCATCTTTCACTTGTAATACAAACATAGCATGGAAGAACTATATAGGCCCAAGAATACGGAATACTGTCTGTGTACAGTGTGTGTCAAAACGTAATCCAAATATAATTCCTAAAACCAGAAAAAAAAGGAGTAAGATTCACAGACCATATTATATTTTTATATAATATAAAAAAATATAAGACCCTTGGAAATACCTCTCCCTCCTTCCCAGGAAAAATATGAGAAATGATTATTTTTTGTAAGTGTTTTTATTAAGTTTGTTTGCCAGTATGTTTTCCAAAGTCAAAGCTCTAACACTGCAAAGATGTCTTGCAGACAAGTCCGAAGGGGCAACAGAATTCTTTTACAGAGCAGATGTCATTCAAAGCAGCTAAGTCCCATAGAAAGACAGGGCGGATAGTTCTAAGTCTACCATCACCACCCTCATTGCTCCACTGAGGCAATAACATAATTGCCAGCACTAAGCAACAGTTCCAGAGTACGAGGCTTTGCAATATGCTCACTGCAATCCAGCAGCCTGTCTGTGAGGTGCAGAACCAAGAGGTAAGTGGATTTCATGACTTGGTAGATGGGCATATGATTTGGCCATCAGTAGCAAGTAATTTATTGAAAGATGCTCAGCTTCTCTATACCGCTCCCTTTCAATTCCTATAAAGGGCTCTGGTGTGTCAACACATAAGCCCGGTGTAGAAAGTTACTCCTTCAGTTAGGTGGAAGTGCAATCTACTCTGTATGCTCTCAGCGCAATGCAAACAGAAAACATCGCTAAAATTCAAGCAAAAAACACTTAATGCTTTTACAAAAGCAGAGTAAGAATGCGTATGTATAGTTTCTGTGTTTCAGCTGACATGAAGTAATGGTCGCACATACGAGTTTTTAACATAAACCTATTTACAGTGACAGCAGCCAAAAAAGCTGTTCTTTGACCTTCCCTAGTGCCTGCAGTTCACCATAATATTTGAACACTGGTATAAAAGTCTTCTTTACATTCACTGCTGTGCAAGAAACCTGGTATTGTGACATTTCTAGAGAGGCCAAATGAAGAATTAATGCTGAAGATGCAGGCACAGGGCCTGTATCTCTAAGTCCTTGGAGCTTCTAGTGAGAGTTCCCCCTTCTAAGCAATCTGCAACTCTTGTTTTTGGCCTTCAGTGTAGATGCCTTGCCAGACTACACACTGTGAAGGACTCCAACTGGTGAAAGAAGTAAGCCTATCTATTGCCTCACTTGCTCCATCTTTCTGTCTCTCCTACAACATGTCAACACTCAGAAGAAAATACTACTAAATCAAGGACAGTTTGGAGTCAGTCCTCTCTCTGACAACACAAAATCTTATTCTCAAACACCTTAAAAATCTTGCAGTTACCAAAACTGGTGTGAGAACAATAAGACTTGATAGCATTTTGTACCTACTTGGCAGTGATCTGGACAAAATATGCTGCTATGTGCCCATGACTACGAGAAAAAACCTCCGAGGCTGAATAATTTTACCAACAGCTAGTCACCTGAAACACTACATTGAATGTAGCCTCCCAACCAAGCCCTTGCTTTTAAAACTCTTACATGTCCTTTGTTACATTGACACAAGCCGATAAAACTAGTCACACGCTTACTCATGTGCATAAGTGCCAGCAAAACCAGGCTCTGAGTTAAGATAGGAATTCAGCACATCATTTTACCCTGTGTGAAACCTCTAGAGGATGTGTCACAGCAAACTGATAAGCAATTGCTGAACTACTTGTACCACGTACTCAGCAACACATCCAGACTACTTTATGTAAGTTGAAGGGACTTTACTTTGTACCAGCAAGACCCCAATTTCTGCTAAATTCCCAGGTTAATTTTTGCCAAAATCTCTGGCATACTCTGCCCAGACACAAGCAAAAGTTGCGCACATCACTGCCTGGGCACTGACAAAGCAGCAGAGAAGGCTGGTGTGCAGGAGCATCACCACAGATCAATAACACAAATCTAAAGAGTGGAACACAACAATATAATGGTTTATTGCTGGTTCTTCCCTGTTTTGTGAAGGACACAGAATCTAGTCCAACAAATACATCTATCAGGCAATCTGTAGCAATGTTGTGTTGTAAGATGTTCCCTCCCTACATCTACAACCCCTAATCAGCAAGAAGTACTTTGTTACAGACATCTCAACAAAGTAGTTTTTAACAAAGGGTGTAAAGCATTTCCCTAAAAAGCCACACACTCTCCAACCTTTCGTCCTTACATTCACTTTTTCCACCTTAAGAATGGACAAACCTGAAGACAGAGACAAGTCTCCTGAGAGAGATGAGCAGGAATGTGTTATTAAACCAAAGCATGCATGTTAAGTGCTTTCCATCTTGGGACCAGAAAAACAAGTTAATTAACCAGATGAGCATACTGCACAGTTTATATGATGCAGACTACCTGTAGACTCTCACCCCAGCCATTCCAAACAACTTGTAACTGCTAGTCCACATAACAGCTTTTTTTTGCTAGTAAAATTTTGCTAGTAGAAGTAAGGTAACTGGAATGAGGGATCTGGATGCCAACTTTCACAGAGATCAACAAAGAAGAAACAGGTTTTTAAAATGGGGACAGAGAAAATAGAGACCAATCTATACAGGCTACTGAACATCTCTGTAAGGGAAATCTGGCTTTCCTGATTACTGGTCTTTAATTCAGAAATGCACTTGTCATCAAATGGAAAGTTATTTAGCACTAAAAGGATACTGACAGACTCTGCTGCTGTCAAAAAAAGAGTCCTGGGAAGAGTCTCAAGAGTTCTGCCTTCGTTTACCTGGTCAACATTGGAACTCTGCTTTCTGAAATACCTTGTAGGATGAGCCAGAGATAAGTGTGACGAACTTGGAAAAACATTAGCTCTTGGAACAAGCTGAGATCTTTCCATCAAATACTGATCAGCTGGTTGTCAGGTCACAGAACCAGTACTTGGTGGTTTGAAATTTTGCCTCCTGTTTCCAGGGCCTTCGTTTTTTTTTTAAATCTTTATTTTTAAAGACAGCTGAAGAGATGGTCTCCCATTTTGTGTTGGCAGAGTTCTTGGCTCTGGAGGTCCTCAGCATTCCTTGGGGGATTTAAATGACACTGCCATATAAACAGTCAACACTTCAATGCAACCGAAAACTAACCTTAAGCTGATTTAACCTTACAGTGCTACAGAAACAAATGTTTCACCCTGCTCACTCTCCTCCACTGCATCATATTCATCCATCTTATCTATGCAGAAATGGGGCTGCTGCTTTAGCTTGCAGAATTGATGGAAAACTAATTAATTAAGGGTGTGGATTAGTCATCACCGAGAAATTGAAAAGGGGATCACCTTCAATGGAAGCTCACTGTTAGTTTAAATGCAATGTGGAAATGCATCCCTCTTACGGGGATTTACAGAATTTCCCCTAGGTGTTCAGCTTAGTCATGTCTGCATGGGTATTTTAAAACCATGGCTGAGCAAGTATTAAATGAAATTCCTTTGTTACAGCATACTCATTTTTGTCAAAATCTCAAACACTTTATCAAAGAAAGAAATTGAACCTCAAAAAAGGGCAGTTAAATGCAAGACTTTCCAACAGACTTTCCTCTGGAAAAGCAAAAGGGTTCTTCCAGAGGTTGAAAAAATTGTAAACTCAGATAATCACATCTGATACACACGGCTATCCTAGTGAACATTTATAGCAAGCACTTGAAATTCTGATGTCACTCACAATAGATATATCAGCTGGTGATTTTAAAAACTTGATCGTATATTAAAAACTATGACCAATATTGTTTTCTGTGCATAGAGATAAACATCCTGCTCAATGATCTGAACTCCTATTTAAAAACAAAACCAAACATTAAGAATAAAAAGCACTCAGTATGGTTCTGAGACACATATGTGGCTGCATTGCATATTCCCTGCCTACACTGACAGTGTGGGAGATCTGTTAGTCATCTAATGCGCATATTTGCTTGGCACAATGCCTTCACTTTCATATGCAGGCAAGAAAGATGATTACCAGTTTATTGTATTTTTACATCTTCATTGCATGTTCAGCAGTCAGTATGACCAGGCCTTCCCAGATCAAACTACAAGCTGTTAGGAGACAGGCAAGTTCAAGGTACAGCCCAAAATCTGGAAGGTTATTAAGCAAGTCTATGAAGACAAGGATGACATTTTAGACTCATGTTGCCTTTTTCCCCTTTGGTTGGACTAAAAATGTTTCTTTTCAGAATAAGGACCTTTAATTATGTATAGCCTTACTTTTGATTTCAACCCCAACACAGATTCCTTTAATATCTTAATGGGCATTACAGCTTCTCAGCCAGTTTGCGTTAACTGTCTTCCTCCACCTCCCTTTCAGACAAAGCTGGAGCAGAACCAGAACTTAGTTTTCAAGCAAGGCTGTCATAAGATCTCCTTGCCCAAACTACAGCAATTCACCAGGTAAGTTCACAAGGATCCCATTCTTTTGGCATCTCTGTTTTACTTAAACCATATAAAAACAAACACACACACACAAAAAGGTGTGCCTTTTCACCCTCAATATTACACGAAAAACTTTAGAGAAAAGGAGTGAAGCAGATCCTTCAGGCACCTCAACATTGCCAACCCTTGAAGGAACAGCACTGCCATCTCCCCTCCTAACGGCCCTGAATGCTGCCAATGAATATTTTACCATGAGATACTTCATGTTACAACTTGCTTTCTATAGAATTAGTAGCACGCAAATCTAATTCCTTTCTGACACACAAGGGGAGTAGTGCTTTGAAGGGAGGTAGCTCAGGCTGTTTCTTAGGTATTTCATCTGTGAGCCCACTCAATATTGACTACTATATTTATGTCAAGAAGACTCATGCTGCACCTCTCCACCACAGAAACTGGCAAGGCCAGCCTTCCAGGGTAGCCTGGGACAGCCCTGCAGGACCTCCTCTAACTTCTTCCTTGCTATTTTAAGTGCCATAGATGATGTCTGCTGCCATGTCTCTGCTGTTCATCCCCCAGAGGCACACAAGTTTGGATTCCTGAGGACTGTAGTGCTTTGGTGTATCTGCCGACCACACTCAGAAGGTTAATGTCTAGGTGAAGGGAACAGCTTTTGACAAGCACGAGTTCAGAATATGTTGGGTCTAGTCTGATCTTGTGGAGCTCTGCCTTTAAGTTCCATGATGGTAAGACAGAAGAAATATGTGGGAAGCATCCACAATAATCAACTATCTCGAGTTAATTAGCAATTAATTTTGTGAGCTACTAAAGTCTAGCAAAGATGAATCCTGAGAGATTCTGGTCACAGTTACCCTGATGTAAATCTAGATTAACTCCTAGAGAGAACATCAATCCCCATGACAGTTACTTCAGATTTACACCCAGCTCCTCCGAATTTGTGCACTTGTTTTCACAGCCGTGTGGGAGATCTGTCTCAACACAAATCAGCTCTGCTCTCCTGCAGATTCTGCAAGGTACACAGAGTTATATTTCTGTAAAAATCTAACATCGGTGAAATAGGGAAATTAAATTCTCTGTTCTGATGAAACCTCGAACTCCCACATAGCAGTCAAAAAACCCTGCTAGAGAGCCAGCCACTATAAGTGGTCACAATATCTTCCTCAGCAATCAGTCTTTGTGCAGTAAGGATAATTCCTTTCAGCAGATTTCATGAAAATGATACACAAAGCAAGCACCAAAATTACTACGTTCTTCTGCTAGGACTCTTATGAGGAGCACTAAGAATACCAGATCCACAGACGTGCACGGCTTTAAGTCCACAACCCTACCAAAATCTACCTGAGCCTTTGAAAGACATCTTTCTATGAGGATAAAAAGAGAGGGGAATGAACACCTCCTGGCCACCAGCACTGCACCATGCGATACACACTGCAGCTGCATCCAAGAAATTTTATATAAAAAAGGAATTACTGTTCTGCCGCACAGCCCTTCTATCAACTCCATGTGGGTCTGCATCCCCACCTCCGCACAACCATCACTTCCCTGTTCCTTTATCCCTGAACTGCTGGATTAAAATGACATAATGCTCCTTCCCACCCACATGAATCTCAATCCAAGTAGTGCAGCACTGCTCATGAAATTCTAATACAGACATTTGCTTACCTGAATGCTTCTGGGTGAGGCAGAGTACAGGCCATAAGTAACAAAGGGCAGAAACAGATCACATGCCATATACAAATGTAAGTGCTATAATTCTGACTTCGACACTTATCCAGAGAACTTGCCAAGTGGTTTGTGGAAACATGATGGAGAAATGCATAGAGACACCATTGCTAGATGACTTAAGTTTATTAAGAACTCTTTGCATCAAATGCATTTGCCTGACAATTTTTTTGGAAACAAGTGATAAATTTCCCTACACCACTCTAACTTTGACAGAATCAGACACATTCCTGCCCTCATTCTACTGCCAATTATGTTTGCACTGCAGATCCTAACTGGCTCAGCTAGTTTCATCCTGTGCAGGAACCAACTCTCCAAAGGAGCCTGTTATCTACTGAGTATTCCTTCGTCACATGCCATAAGTGGTGTTGACAGGGTTCCTCAAGATGATCCAACAAGCTCTCAGCATATTCTTCTTCCATTCATAAGGATGATGCTGAGCTCTGTTTCATTTATTTTTTTTTTTTTCTTCTCTTGTGCACAAAATCACTCAAGGCTGTTTTGCCATTAAACATTAGCGTGGATTCATGATCTCTCAGCACTGAGTCTCCATCAAAACAGTCTGATCAGCTTATGAGCAAGCATCATGCTAGCAAAGCATATGGCATGAGGAGAGGTAGCCAAAATTTTCATGGCTCCCAGCGTTTGTAGAGTCAAACAGAGTAAATCAAGCACATCCATAAGTAACTCAACCCACAGTAGAATGCACAGAAGAATATATGTCATGGCTAAACAAGCTTTCATCTTGGGTAGCATTTTGATTTTTTTGAAAGTTAAGCTACTTTCATGGTTAATGCTAGAATTTTTTTGGTGTTTATTTTGTATCTATAAAATTGCTTCACAAGGGACAGCAATACAGTTTTATGGACCCACTCTTTAACTAATGTCTCAGGGAAAAAAAGAAGAGACAGAATTTACAATACATTTCAACACTTCAGTGTTTAAATCACGTGGCTAGAAAGTATTTGACAACCAACAACTTGAAAACAAAACAAGAAGCATTTAGGGTGGCATGCCTTGAAAGGTAGTATACAACAGCTATGTAAATGCTGATCTTTTATATATATATTTTTTTAAGGTATAGAACTGCTTAGCTAGAAGGTTTGCCACACAGGCCAGTTTAGTTCTTATAATTAGACCTCTCAGTCATTATTAATGATTTATGAATTTGTTTACAGATACAAGTTATGCCAGAGTACAGTAGGATGAGTATTTTAAGAATGGCTATTCTAGAATTACTGTGTTTCTGTAAATGAAGTTGTTTAGAAACAGCTATTGCACAGTAATGTTACATGGATAACCTGTAAGGAGTACAGAAAATTGTAGCATACCACAAATAGAAGCCAGTGTTCTTCTGAGAAGAAGCAAAACAATCTAGCCTCCAAATGTACTGAAAAAGAAGTAAATCCTATAGCACCCTATAATGCTGATCTCCACCTTCCTCCATAAAGTGACTGGGCAGAAATAGAGCTAGGATTACATTTGAACCTCTGGTGTGTTTTCTGAACTTAAGTGAGCTTCACCAACATGTGAAATATTAATTAGATTGGTTACTTGCAACTGGGCAAGAATATCCTGCTTAATTTCTACAAAACTAAGTGGACACTAAGCAGACAAACAAAGCAATCTGTCTTTGTACTGTATCTCCAGGATCTCCCCAGCTGACTCATCCTCCTGCCTAAAATACAGCAGAACGGTAAAAAGAAATTTTTTACTTTTATCTCTAAAACAAAAACAAAACAAACAAACAAACAAAAAAAACCACCATCTCACATTATGAGAATCAGAATTCCTTTGTGTAGTAGCAAGAAACAGACTAAAAGCAAAACTGGATGCCAATTTGCTAACTGCCATTAAATTTCCAGGAAGCTAATCCACCAAGGAGCATACTGCACCCTAGAGAGCCCTTAATTAATAGTGTCACATTTGCAACAGGCTAGTTAAGGTTGTGTCACCATTTACATTATAAATCCCTAATTATATGTTAGCAAAACAACCCCAAAGCTTACTGAAACATGATATACAGGGTTCCAGTCCACAAAGAAAGACCTGGAGCTTGGGCGGGGAAAGGAGGAGGACAGGTAAGGAAGAAAATGTTAGTATCAAGGTAGATTTGATTTGATAGTTTAATTTGCAAATACAAAAAAAAAAAAAAAAAAAAAAAAAAAAAAAAAAAAAGACAAAAAACTTGGAAGCATTACAAATACCAAAAGCAGAGAACATTTTGGCAGGCATCTAAGGCTGAATCTCAGTGGGAAGTAAGGTGGCTAGCACCCCCCAAAGAATGATGGATTACCTGTTTCTAAATCAACGGGTGTTAAAGCATGTACCACTCCTAGGGTCTGGACCACAGTCCCTCTGTACTTGGACTGCCATCCTTGGTTTAGAGAGCTTGATTTTGCTTCCATCGCAGGGCGGATGATATCTATTCAGGGTCAGGAAGATTAGCGCTATTCCATTCCAAACATTATAAAATATACAGCACACGTGAGAGCTTTATGCACAGAATATATTTTGTATTGGATGGAGCATTACTTCCCCCTTGACATTTATATCTGGTACGTTTTACAGTTTGTTTACATTGTGTCTTTGATTACAGAACATATAGTATTGAATTTGGAACTCCTACAGCTTCCAGCCCCATTGGCTGGAGAAGAAAGCATGCCTCTGATTTTTAGTTCTTGGAAATGGATTACAGTAACGAGGAGGAGAAGCAGCATTAGACAGCATTAGAGAGTGTATGGAACAGACACTCCACGACCAGAGTCTGCACTAAGTGGTCTTAATATTAAAATATCAAAAGTAAGGACAGTAAAGTCACACTGAAGTCTGAGTAAAGCCACTAAGTGGTTTCAGTACCAAATGGAGGCCCATCTGCTGACTGCTTCCCACCTTCATTGTCCCAAGGTCCAGGCACTTGTGCCTCAAATGTCCCGTGACACACTACTCAGTATTCTTCAATGTCTCTGCTCACCCCAAGACAGTGTAATTGTCTCCAAGAACAGCCTCGAGAGAGCCTCCGGCCTCATTTGTGGCCAAGCCTGTCTCACTCATGACCCACAGCTGACTGGCAGTGGGGCACAGGAGAATGTCCCTTTTAATCTGTTCTCTGTATTATGGCTATGCATCCAAGTAACAGCACAATGTCATCAGAGCCCCAGGGTCATGCCACAGCCTTGCCCCACTTCAGATGTGCCACCTCAGCCTTGATTTCTACACCTTCAAAGCACTCATGCATGTGGAAAAAAAAAAAAAAAAAGGATAAGAAAAAAAAAAGGTACATTTATTCTAGGGTCCGAAGCAGTAGCTCAAAATGCAGTGGGAATCTCTTATGAGTTTCCTTACAGAGGAAGTTGGGTGTGATAACTTGGGTCCTATTTCTGCACTCAGGAACTCCATACCTTGTCTAATATAGACCTCCTAAATGACCCTAGATGTTTAGTTTTTGTTCATCTCATGTCCTCCTGGATAAGGCACATCAGTATTTTCAGTCATCCCTGGAGAAAAAAAAAGGAGGGCAGAAGGATAGAAGGAAATCAAGGCCAAAATTAAGACATTGAAGTATCTGGATACCATAAGCTACAAAAGAGTGACATATACACACACATGAAACATGGCCACCCTTAACGTACCCTGATTTGAAAAGCTTACCCATTCACAACATTCAGACTCTGTAAGCCAGCAATCAAGGCACTCACCCAGACTGACAATTACTGAATAGAAGTCATACAGTAACTCATAACCTCGCCTTTCACATATTGAGGTCTCCCCAGCACCAGCTAGCAAGCCGGACTGTCTTGCATAATCCCCCTCTTTCTATATGCAGGCTAAGTTTATTAGCACAGTATGTTCATCTTAAGAAGCATTTCCATCAGACAGCAGACAATGCTCTAGAAAGAAAACCATTTTCTTGTTTCTACCATTGTACCAAATGTCACCTTCCTGTAGGCTAAGAAGCCTACTTCTCAGGTTGAATATTCCCAGTCATCCTGGGGTGCCACACGTCACTGAAGGGAGCAGACCTGGCTATCCCAAAAGGATGAATGCAGCACCTCAAACCACCAGTGTACCACTACTGTATGCACTTAGCCTGCTGCTGTCACAGCCTTAAAAAATTAATGAGTTCTCTAAGGAATATACAGACATAATATTCAAAGCAAAGGAAGCTGCTGCCAATACTGTTTTCCTCTCTCTGGACACCACTTCAAACAATTTCAAAACAGAGCAACAGCTTTTGCCCCACAGCAGACTATCAGGATTCTTTCAGACAGAAAACTGCCAATGGTTGTGTGCACCGGCCTTGGTATTATACAGCCTGCAGACCACCACCATGCAAGTCTGACCGTGTTTCACCCATTCGGGGGATTTCTGCCATTAGGTTTAACATAAGAATTAAGCTTCACTTTGGGGGTACTTTCTGAGGTCATTTTGGACCAAGTCTTTTTTTTTTTTTTTTTTTTTGTGAAGATACTAAGCCCCACATAGAAATAATGACCTCCAAATAACTAAAGGAGTGCTTAGTCTCTCCAGCTCTAGCACTGACTTGATTTCTCACTTTCTCCTTCTCTCTGCAGCAGTTACCAACACACCCACAGACGTGATATGGCATACACTCAGAAACACAGGTCCAGCAACAACATTTACATAAAGTCCCTTATTTAAGGAATTAACTCAAAGGAACTAACTTATACCAAGGCAAACATCAACAGATGGGGCTTTCCTTCTGCACCATACTCCTCTAATGTAAATGCCTGGCAGGTACAGAGAAGAATAGGACCAATCACTCTCATCTTTTCCAGCCCTTGCTTTTCAGAACATTTCTGTACAAACAAGACGCTGAAGAGAAATGGCTTCTTCTGCCTTCCAATCCCTTTGCTTCCCAAAAAGTACTCCCCACATCAACCAGTGTCACTGAGAGACAGTCTGCCACCAAAAGGCTTAGAAATCCTCAAACAAAACAGATTAAACATTCAGAATTATCATCAATTAACAGCTCCAAAATGACGCATGAGAGATTAATACAGCAGAAAAACTTTAAAATTTACACTGGTGTAAAGTCTGAGAACAGTTCTTGAACAACAGAGGAAAAAAAAACCTTCTCTAGGACAAAGGACCAATATAATGTAAACTATTATTACTAGGAAGCAAGGCTTTAAATAGCCTGAAATGTCAGAAGGATCTCAGATTTCTACTCATCTCCAGCTCTGGTAGCTCATGAAGCATCAGCTCCTAAAACCACACAGCAACTGCAGAGAAGAAGATAGCAATCACAAGCAGATAGACACAATGTATAAGTTCGATATTTCAGGAAGCAGCATAGAAATAGTTGAATGGATCAGTGCCACTATTTCTAGGATCAGTAGTGGTTTTAAAAAGATACTTACAAATACCTGCTGTGTCCTGAAGAATAAGAGAGAATGACATCCATAGCAATCAGTTGCAAACGAAGAAAAAGGTGAAATGGTTGATTCTTTTACATAGACTGTAATGGTGACACAGGTCATTTCAAGGTCAGGTCCCATCCCATTCTGTCCCATTCTGTGACTGGGAAATCTCAACATCATCAGCTAATAATATTCTAGGCTGTAATAAACTTGATCCCAAGGGTGCTGAATGTCATGAAAGCAAATTAACCACAAATGCTCCACAAAAAATAATGCTTTTCTCCAAATCTAATTATTGCCTACAAGTTACCACTACACCTACTATATAAGGCTCTAGAAGACTTTATTATGAACATGAGAGAAATTGTCATCAACTCTTAAAACTTACTTGAAATTCCTTATCCTCTCCACAAGCACTGAGCACCTTGCTTAAGGACAAACATCATAGCAAATGAACTAAAGAAATCATGATACCACAGTATCAGATCCTAATTTAACTTGCAGTATTTCCTCCTTGATTCAGAAGCCATAAAACAGATTATTTTCCCCAAAATTCCTACTGGATGGCACATCATCTACTGTGTTAAGTACTAGAAAAAAAATACCAATATATTTGAAGCATCTGTGTGAAGTAATTTCTATATAATCTCAGTGGTTCTAGCTACTTACACATCAGCCTTAATTATCTGGGGTGGGTTCATCTTCAGGTCATCACATATTGAACCCCTCTGATATCTCCCAGCTGAAACAGGTAATTAACTCTCCAGTGGTTTGAAGTTCTTCCTCATTAACACTTTTTTTTTTTTTTTTTTTTTTGGCTTGGCTATTTGTTTCTGCTGAGGCTCTCAGTTGCCACTGATTTTATGCTAAATGTGGAATTCTTCCAGTTAAACTGTTCACTGCATTTATAGGTAACCTACTGTGTCTTCAGAAGTTACGAATGTAGGTGATACTATTGCTTCAGGGAAAAAAGCTCTTTCCTTCATTCTTGGGAGAACATCAAACAGAAGCTGTTAATCTGTGAGGATGTGATGGACAAAAACAGTGGTTTGCAATTCCTTGGTTTGAAGCTGTTGTGGCAGAAGGTTATTGAGCTTTTTGAGAGAGAGAGAGAGAGAGAGAGAGAGAGAGATACATAGCTAGAGGAGATAACAATTGGGGTGAAGAGGTGACACACCCAAGCAGAAAGGAGGAGAGCCATCCACTGAGCAGAAGACATTGGTATTGGCTGAAAAAAAATAACCAAGAAAAGCTTATAGACACAGCTAGGAAACTACATTCCAAACTGGAAAAAACATCTGGTTTCGAGGACTGAAAGTCAGTTTGGAGATCTGGTCTCAGTTTCTACTTCTGTTCAATATTAACAACCTAAGAAGGAAGCAGGATGCCTTCATAAAGCAAATTCCCAAATGACAGCAGACGCTGCTCCAGCTAGCTTTGGACTCCCTTCTCTTCCCAGCATTATCAGTAATCTCACAGACACAGCTTTACAAATCCCAGACCACCAGATAAATCCACTCCAGTAGGCTGTGACAGAACACAGTAAAGACAGAAATACTGTTAGCAGGACCTGACTTTTAAGCAAGTTTGCCAAGCAGAAAATAATCTTTTTCAAAATTCTAGGTACACAGGTAATGGTCTCCTCTATTCAGCATGACACCTGAATCAGTATCTTATCACTGACACATTTTTTTGTGTTTAAAAGCCACTATGTGACATTAAAATCATACCAGGATTAA
This sequence comes from Aythya marila, assembly GCF_965140915.1. Classification (NCBI taxonomy): domain Eukaryota; kingdom Metazoa; phylum Chordata; class Aves; order Anseriformes; family Anatidae; genus Aythya; species Aythya marila. Next base: position 20,437,225 of record NC_139046.1, read on the forward strand.
CACCAAACAACAGTTCTCAATTTAATCTAATGCAAACTAATATAATGTAATCTTACCCACTCAAGGATAACAGACTGTGATAACTGATGTTCTCAGCTGCATAGAGTACGCTGCAAATAAAACATATTGTTGCTTAATTGCTGGTTCTCTCATTATCTAGCATCATCACAAAACATTAGAGCAGTGAGTCTCCATTTGTGATCTGCTGCCCACTGGCAACATGCAGAACTATGGCAAATGGCCAGCACTATATTCAGCAGCAAGATCTACAACAGTGTTCCCAGTCAGGAGTTTGAGGAGCTGAAGCACCAGAGAGCACATGGGGAAATTCAAAGGGATGATGTTTTTTTCCTAAAAAGTTCAGGATATACACTGTTGTGCATGATGCTTGGAAGTTCAAAAGAAATGAAAGTTAATTAAAAAGGGCAGTGACCACTTCAGGGAAAAATGCATAATTAAGGAGACAGAGATGTTATAAAACATGTTACACATGCTTGCAATAAATTTACCACAGAGCACTTAAACGCCTGAAAACACGGTGTAAGACAATAAATAATGGGTGAGCTAATGCTCTGTGCATTTTAGCCCAACTCCTCATGTGTATTGGTGCAAGTTAGGCATCATATGTGTGAGTGAGAAGCCCCCCCTTTCTAACCTAAAAGAAACTTGTAACTATTTCCATTATGCAGCCATTCAAAATGGGCTCTGGATTGCAGAAACAATCACCAGCAGAATAAAATAGCCATTACATGGTTTTCAGTCACAGGATTTGTTACAATAATTCACGAAGCTCCCAACAGTTTCATAACAAAGTAGTCACATCTGCAGTTTCACAGAAACGATCATGTCTGTGCCAAGATTTCATCTCACAAATGTTTTCAGGCTCTGATTTCCATGTTTAGAAGAGGACTGAAACAAGCCAATTAGTTAAATTATTTCACCTCTCTGGCTTGCTATTCTCAAACTTAAGGAGCAACTGTTTCGGTCAGCGTAATGGAATGGTGGCAATGATCTGTACTGGCAAGGGAGGCTTTGCTCCTAAAGGAGACAGATACAGCCAAACTGCAGGCTGGTAATATGTACTGTTATTGAGACTGAAAATGATGGAACAGATGCTCTTGGAGTACTGAATAGAAGATGTTCTGTAAAAGAAAATAAACAAGTCTAGCTGTACTCAACAAGTCAAGGTACAGGAAGGAAGCAGCAAGTCTCTGTTCCTAAAAGTAAAAGGGTTCTGCAGAACTTTCAGAAAACTGTACTGGCTGACAGATAAAATAGAATCCTTTTCCCAGAGTCTCTGGATGCTGCTGGAAGAAAAAAAAAAAAAAAAAAAAAAAAAAAAAAAGGCGGCTTATTTTATTTACAAGTATATTAAAAAAACAAACAGGCGAGAGTAATTCAGTGAACTGACAGTAAATTCAAAAGCAGCATCACGTGTCCAAGAGAACGGCATAAATAACGTATCTGGCAAAACAAATACTCTCTCAGAGAGGCTGAGTCAAGGTGCCAAGCTTCTTAAATCTTGCAGGAGGGGAGAAACATTAAACCTCAAGCCCATGAGGACTCATTGCCATTAGCAAGCCTGTAGGAATCTGCCTTCTTTATTATTTCATGAGAGCATACACCTGCACCCTGCACAAAGTACTACTGAGATTCAGAATCTTATGAATGATTGGGAACACTGGGAATGCATCCCGGTTAGTCTAGCTGCCTAGCTTTCGAGCAGTTAACTACTCAAGAACAGAATTTTAAGAATAACCTTCCAGAGTGGCTGTATGGCAAGGTTTCTGCTGTTTGTGTTGTCACCACTGCTGCACGACAAGTGTCGGGCCTACAATCCATGGACTGCTTGTGACAAGGCACTCTTCAGAGACCAGCCAGGAGCAGTGAGCAGGCTCAATGAGACAAGTAGTGGAGAGAGGAACAGTCCAACCAAAGAAAAAAATTCTCAACCTCTCCTCTCCCAGTCTCCTTGCCAAATATTTATAATCATCACTCTGCATGGGAACAAGGCTACAAAATACAACTTCTCTTTAAGAACTGAAATCAGGCAAACATCTGCCCCCCCCAAAAAATGAACCAAAAAAATTATTACTGCTGGTTTAACCCACCTCAGCTTTTTCAATCCTGCTTTCCAAAGGTACCCAAAGCTGGTTATACTCCAGTGGAGCCTTCCCTTCATCTCACTTCCACAAAGCATTCACCTCCACTTAAAGAAGCATGCAATGCTCTTGGCTGCTGAATACCTCCTGCCATTTAAGTGGCAGTAAAAGAAAGAAGATAGTAATTGGAATGACCTGCTTTTATAGACTGCAAGTCATCTATTATGAAAATACTTCGTATCTATAGCACCTGAGAGATATAGTTCAGAAGAAAGACCCCCCTCCCCACCATGCAAAATTCTTAGCTTATGTTTTCAGTAATTTTGGTTTTACACAGTGATACCTGAAAAAAACTCTGCATCTTTACAAAATGTCAGTATTTGCATTTCGTAACAAACTCTAAGATACCATTAGAGACTCGTGATATCGCTGGTGGTATAAACAGAACACATTTTCCCACTGAAGGGGAGTGGCAACTACCTGTAGGAAAAAAAAAAAAAAAAAAAAAAAAAAAAAGGAAATGTTTTTCTCAGGGTAGAAACTGCTAGGTTTGCTACTTTCTCAAGTGCAGAATTAAGGAAAAATGCAGTAAAGCCACATTTTGAAAGCAGCAAAATGGATAGGCTTGTGTACAAGCAACTAAATCTCATGTTATAGCAAACTTCAGTATAAAAAAGAATTCACAAATCACGTTTAGTGCTGATCACAGCCTCAGGAATTAATATTTCCAGTGCACCTTTCTACAAAGAATCCACAAGCATCATAACCTGGGAGGGCAAGACATTTCTTTAGAGATTGTCTGCAATCTGTAGCATGATCTGTAATCTTGGTCTTTGCAAAGACCAGTAAGATCAAAAAGCCACCAGTACTCCTTTGGCTTGTCTAAGTCTGCACTGCAAACAAGGCAAATTACCAAACACAAGCCAAAGCTTTTAAAACACCAGATGCAGCTAGCTTGGTTTTAAAGGGTTAAGTCTCCAGAAGAGGCCTGTGTGTGAGTCAATGTCTGAGATAATTCTGTAATAGAAGACATGCTCTGAATTTCCATGTCTATTGGCTTATAATGTCTTGCAAGGCTTACTGGTTACAGCATGGAGTTGGGGAGGGGAGGAGGGGGTCAGGGAGAGAAGGCAAGGGAACTGTGACACTCAAGTTGTTAACAGCACTACCTGGAATTGAAATGGTGTAAAACGGTTGGTTTTGGCTTCCATCGGGTTGTATTTGGCATTTGCAGGATTAGTTTCTGGGGACCAATAAGGATGTTTTGTCCTGCCAACTGACTGGCTACAAGTGTGTCTAGCTTCTGTGTTAAACGAGAGATGACAAATTATTTGAAAAACTGAAAGTTTTAGCTCTTCAGGAAACCATCAACTTTCCTTCCACATAAGACAAGATATCTCACCCATCTGCAAGATTAGGCCCCAGTTCGTTTGCCATTGACTCAGAACCACATTGATGCTCTGGATTAGAAAAAGCAACTTCAAGCTCAGCCTCCAGAGGCTCAGATATGTGGGAATATTTCTGCTGTACTCCTAAGAGGTGTGAAATGTTTAAGTGTCTGGAGACAAACAAGAGCATGAAGTGCCAGGTCAGTCTGTTCAGAGAAGTAAAACAACCATTGTGAGACCTATGGGAAACCAAGGCCTTATGAAGAACAAAGTATCTCGCTGTGAGGAGTGCTCCAAATTCTGTAGTGTCACTGTTGGGTTTTGCTGTTTTGTTTTGAAGAGCACGGCCTCCAGGAAGAAGAACAGAAAACCCTGGAGTGAAGATCCTTGTCTACCTCCATTTGCTTGGCTACACAAACTAGGGGATCTGTCTTGGCTAAAGATCAGTGATACTAAACCCTGGGACTCGCTGGCCCGCTAAGAGAGGTCTGGGTGCCCAAAGGCAAAAAGAGGGAATCCAAAGCATGGGCTGAGAGATGTCAGAGCAGTAAGCCAAATATTCCACCTCCCTTCATCCTTCCCCAAAAGCAAGGTAGCCATTCATCCAAATGATTGCATCATCTAAATTTGTTTAAGCTGGCCCCCCCGCACTGATAGGTGAAGTCACAGAAATAAACTATACATTAAACTGTACACAGTTAAATAACTAAACATTAACTAATTATGTAACATTAAGTAGCAAGTAGCGTGCTATTGTTTCAATACTGAAACAGCTTATGCACAGATTTCGTAAACACAAATGGCCCTGTAAGCTTTAATTGAGTCTTTCTGGAAATGAAATCTCAAGTTTCTGCTTCTAAGAATGCCAGAAAAAAAAAAGGTTAGGTTATGAAAAAAGAAATGACCCAAAAGGAAGCATAGATGAAATAACTGAATGTAGTCATAATATTCCAACTGATATTCCTCCCAGAAAAATACTGCTTTCTAAAACATTTTCAATTTTAAGTTTTCTACCACAACTTTAAATTTGGCGTTGGCGTATGAATTAAGCTATATTCTATTGTAACACTTCTTTGACATTCATTTGCAATGATTTATAAACTGATGTACCACAGTGCTAATACTCTAACGTCAAATACTTACGTCAAAAAAGCTGATTGTTTACAACTTGTGTATCACACAGAAAATCTAAAATACTTGCTGAAATTTAACAAAACTCATAGAAATTGTTTTAAAGATTTCCTTCAAGCATCCTGTTTCTTACTTTGCTTGCATCAAGTCTGCCATGTCCCACATCGTTCCTCCACCATTTATTTCAAATAATTTTACATTTTACTGACATAAGTTTAGAGACTAGTGCTATTCCAACAACAATTTTCAGTATCTATTTCTTAAAGATAACTGGTGTGATATGTCATTATGTATATCCCCCTGAATTTCAGCAAAGGGCATACATCTCTAGACACAAAGAACTTGCAGCGTCTAGGGAGGCTGTGATTTTTAGGTTTAATCCTGATTTCATAACCATGCATTTCAAAGAGTAACAGACGTCCCAGAGTCACTTCTCTGCTGCGCTAGTAGTACAGCATGCATCATTACCTGAATAAACAGTTAAAATCATAAAAAGAAAGTATTTTACCACTATCCACTATACATAGCTACAGAACAAGCAAGGGTGTGGATATTTAAAAGGACATTTAACCTCGATTTCTCACATCGGTTTTACAGGTGAAAATACCTATATTTATCAAAGCACACGTGCTTTGAAAGATCTTCGTGCTTTTGTTACATTTCAAATTGCATAATTTTGGGACTTCACCCCCCCGCTTTGTTGTTTGTTTTCTCCTCTCCTCCATGTTTAGAGGCAATTTTCCCAACTTCTGCAATAGCAATTTATATCTAAGAGTCTGTCTATGCAGAGATAACTACCAGAATAGCCATTCTTATTATTTAGGCTTATACATCTCCTTGTTCACAGCCTAGTTCTTTAAAATGTATGCACATCTAGCAAATAAGCTTGGTATACTAATGTTAGCAAATTTCCATATGTAAATTACTCCTCCATTTCCCACTGAAAAACATCCATCTCCTGCTTCTCTCAGGGTCACACAGGAATAAATGACAGGATTTGATCACTGACTATTTATAAATAGAATCACACTTTACAAGATTGCTTATTGCGTTTACTGTTTCTTAAGAGAGCTGTGTAACGAAGGTGAAAGGAAATGGAAGCCTGAGATATGGTTCTTCCACTTTTTGAAATGGAAAAAAGTCCACTGGACTTGTAGTTTCCAGTAAAGTATCTACTAATATTGATTTTTTTTCCCCCCAGTTGTAGTATTAAGCTCATATCTGCCAAGTGTAATGCAATTTTTATATTTAATACTGTAGTTACAACCATGTAATATATACTGCCAGTGTCCTAGCTTCCTGACCTGTAACCTGGTCCCTACTGACAGGTCTCTATACAGTAAAAAGCCTCAGTCAAAAGCAGACTCTGCAAAGGTATGGATATAATTCACATGAAATATTTTTCATGTTTCATGGCATCAATGATTTCAAGACTGTTGGTAACTACAGGTTCCAAACAGCTTTCTGTAAATGAAACAATTCCTTATGAATACACAGCTTCAGAAATGGAAACTCCCTTGGTAGATTCAGTCAGGCTGTAAAGCTTACACCACCTATTTCCTAGATTTCCTAGCAGTTCTGCAGACAAAGCAGAAAGCAAAGGCTCACCTGGGTAAATAAACTCCATTTCCTCTAACAGAGAAGGATTCAGCTAAAATCTGCATATGGAGAATACCTGACCCACCAAAGAAAATTTAGCTGCTCCATACTGACATTAGCACAACTGAAAAGAAGCAAACACATACATACAGGTCCTGAAAGCAGACTCCAGCCCACTATTAAGTTTCTCCAGTATAAGAACCTTTTGTAAAATGAAAGACATCAAGTCTTTCTCAAGACTTACAATTTCAGACTAGACTATGGTGTCATCTTATGCTGCCAGTGTATGACAGGCACTCTTGAGCTCTATCCTCCATCAGCTTCTTTAAGGAACATTCTTATCTTGCACAAAACTGCTGTCTTCAGAGTTCTGGGTGCTCCTCAGCACTTTTAACGAAACATGATCTGTGGACAGAGCAGGTGGAAGAACAATTCTAGTGAAATATGAATTACAAAATTTGAATGATTTCAGAAAGCAATGTAATTAACACTATCTGTGCCATAGGTTATGCAGTTTGACGAAGCCATGTTTACACACAGACTTCCGTCAGAATGGTGGCATGCTAGGTCTGTGTGACAGTGGGTAAAACTGCTGGGCAGTCTGCACATTGCAACCATCACTATTTTCACTGAAGCTTTCAAAACCTTTCTGAACCACTGCCACATCTGCAAGTACCCAAGTTTGCACACAGCTTTATGAAGACATCCTAAACAAATGAGCGTACCTGAAATATATTACATGTGGCTAGCATTTTTTCTGTCACTCCTTGCTATGTGAACCCAGCATCACATACACAACTCTTCTGGGCGGGGGGGGGGGGGGGGGGGGGGGGGGGAGGAAAAAGCTTTATTGCACAGCCGTGTTTGACAAGGCTTATTGGAAGGTATTTATCTGATGCTCTGTAAAGAATATCGTGATCTCCCTGTAACTTGAGTTTTTTATACCGGAAGGATGAGATCGTGTCAAAGCCAAGAACTCTTGTTAACACATGCAGTTGTGTCCACGTGAGTTTTGTTATAAAAACGCTGAAGGTTGCACTAACAAGCTGTTATTCTGATATGCATAGTAGTAGAACATAGAACTAAACTAGTCCAGGTGGTTCTATACTATTAAAAGAACATGAAAAGAGTGGGGGGGGGAAAAAAACAAACAATTATTGTGCCTGAGCTCTGGAGTAGGTTAAAAAATCCTGCCACATTCCTGAGACATTAGGGCCCCTTGCCTTTTCCATGTATCATGGCTCACTTGCTATACAAATAAGGGGCCAAAGTGCTTTGGCAGCTATATGTAATGAAGTCCCTGACTGCAAGAAACAGATGACCAAACATTTCTAAGATAAAGGAAAAAGCCTTTTTTTTAAAAAAAAAATAATAATTTTATATATATATATATATATATATATATATATATATATATATATATATAAAATATATATATATATTTGCTTTTTGCCCTTTTGAGTCATTTCTTGGTGTTAGATTGAACTTATTTATCAAACCAGTATGAAAGGTGAGCCTGAAGGAAGGCATCTCCTCTGGTCTTGCTTTGCTAAAAGATGCCTTAGCGCAAGTCACCTCCTCAGTTCATAACTTCCACTTGCATGTTCTACTTGCAGGAAGTCTCAAATATCCTCTAAAGTAGAAACACTTTATATTTAAAAGATAGAAATAAATTCTTGGCTTCACCAGCTTAAATTCAGAAGCTACACACTATCACAGCTTGAATCTAGGGTCACATCAGTTGCACTTTGCTGTGGTCTATGCAGTACTCTCTGAGTTTGCTTCTCATCCTGTGATAACAAAGTTCTCAGCAACCTCAGCAAATATGGGATTTTATCATGCACCTTTAAAAAAAGCTACAGTTGAGAAGACCTCTTCTGTAAAATCCTACAGTGCTTGAGTCACCACTGCTTCTTCTGCTTTTTGATTCAATATCTCCCAGGACAGAGCAGTTTGGTTAAGCAAACAGCAACCAACGAAACCTAGGAAAACTGCTTTTTGGTGAGGTTTGTGGACAACTGTAAGGTCAAACCAATAAAGTAGAATCCTTTAACAAAAACTGTAACACAAGCTAACTGTTTTTTTCTTCTGGAAACGAACGCTTCCTTTAATTTGTGCATTAATTTCACTCCCGTAGTGAAACAAGTTTATATGTGATGCTTATCTCATCTCTTCTGTTGACAAGCCCTAAAAAGGGCCAACCAAAAAAACAAATCCTTAGTTCCAACCTTCTCAGACTATTTGAGGGACTTAAAGCTCTGTATCTGATCAATGGTTTATGCAGGAAGAGTCAAAACAGATATTTTTTCCCCTTCCTGTGCTGCAAGTCATTGTAATTGCCCCTGCTGCAGCAACATCTGCCTTTCCAGATACTGAGAAAACAGACACTGGAAAGCATCCTACTGCATAATGGAATTTGGAGACACCCTCCCCCCCAAAAAAAAACCAACCAAACAAAAAAAAACACACACACACACACACACACAAAAACTACCACCACCATCGAAAAAAATGCTCATAAATAACTTCTCTACCCCATTCTCTTGTTTTTCTTTAAGTCTTGAACTGCATGTCATAACAGAATAAAGCTCTTCCATTTAAAACAACTTTAGTTACTTGGAAGCTGAAGGCATTAATCTGCTTGTTGGCTTTCTACCTTTTCAGCATTTGCCTCATGAGATGCATGCTACAACCATTCAGATTTGCTTCCCTGTTGTGTATTCTACATTTATCACACTAAATGGATGGTCTTGCTATCTGGAGGTTCTTCTAGTTTTACACACACGACATCCAGTTGACAACTCTTTATAGTGCACTAACAAATATTTTAAAGCTTAGCCCTTAAAATACAACCATAATTCTGGGTGAAGGAAAAAAAACAAACAAACAAACAAACAAACAAAAAAACAGCAAAATATTACAAAGAAGAACACCTGTTCAGTTACAGCACAATGAATTACACAGGTGAACATGATATGCTCAGCTTCCTGCGCGTACCTACTGAAATCCCTGGGATTCATTGTACACAAATGTAAACCAAGAGCTCTAGGATCCATTTTATTCATTCAAGTCAACAGGCTAAATTCTGTTCTGTCTCAATGGGAGCATACTGAGCCTCAGAACTATCCTTTGCTTCAAATATACAGCACAATTCAAATGTATCAATGAAACCATTGACCAAAGCGCTACTGCAAAGGAGCAAAATGAAAAGCGTCAGAAAAGCAAAAGGGAAAATTTCTATTTCAGGTATCACAGACGGTAAAATTCAGTACTCCGTCACATACAAAACTTGTGCTAAAATCAGGGCGAGCTCTGAATCTACCCAAATTTCAATTTGATCCATTAGCTCCAGCATTTATACAACAAGTTATCTCAAACTGCCTGACAAAAGGCTGAAACCAAAGCAGACGTTGCTTCTTCAGTGCATACAGTTATAACCAAGTAAGAACAGAGGGCAACACGGCCACAATTCTTCTGAATCCCTCACCAAAACCAGCACTGGGTCTCATCCTCAGCTGCAAGTCTTTGCCAACCAGGTGGCAAACCGCGGAGGGGGCTCCAAACCCCATAAACTCCGTGAATAACACCGTTATCCAAAAGGATAAACCTACTAAAACCGTCTTTCCAGATACAAGAATCACCACCTCGCTGAAACGCAGCTGATTAAGGAGAAAACCGCTCGTCAAGTTGAAAAAAATCGCTCCTAACTGAGAGCTCGGGGGGCACGCGTGAAGCCCGCGTCCTGCTCCGTGCCGGCAGCGCGATCCCCACGCAGAGCCCGGCTGCTCCCCCCGCCCGCGGCTCCTCGGCACCAGGCGCTGCCCGCTAGGGGAAGCGGCTGCAGCGCTGAGGAGAGCGGCGCCGAGCCGCGCCGCTGCCGCCTCTACCGTGCCTGGGGGTGTGCGAGCAGCCTCCCCGCGCCTTCCCCGGCGGGGCTGCGAGGCGCATGAAGTCACACTGGAGAAGAAGGGGAGATAAAGCGCGGTGCGAGCAGCCGCCCGGTGCGGCGGAGGGAAGGGGAGGGCAGGGCACCGAGGCAGCGGGAAGGCGCCGGGCTTGGGGGCTGCCCACGGGGCCCCCGCCGCTCGCCCACCTCCCTCCCGTCCTCCCCCCGGGACCCGGCAGCCGCCTTGTGGCGGCGCGGCACGGCTCAGCCTTACCTTGCTGCCCCTTCTCCCCGCCGCCACCACCGCCGCCGTCGCCGCCGCCTCCAGGTGCGGGGGGCGCACGAAGGCGGAGCCCTCAGCCCGCCCCCCCCGTTTCGCCCCGAGCCGTTACGACCGTTAACGGCCGTTGCAAGTTGCCTCGCGCCTCTCCTCAGAGCCGCGCCCCCCCCCCCCCACACCTCCCCTGTACCCCGCCGCGTGCACGTGCACCCACCCCTCAGGACGCCGCCGCTCCCCTCCGCGGGGCCGCGCCCGCCTCAGCAGCCGCCCCGGGCAGGGGCAGTGAGGCTGGGGGCAGCGCCGCCAGCCGCCCCCCTTCCCCCCCGGGCAAGCCGCTCGCCCTCCTTCTTCCCCCGCTCGCCTTCTTCGCAGCGCGGCGGCGGCGGCGGCGGTGTGACTGACAGGGAGCCTGGCAGCGGCCGCCCACGCGCGCTCCCGTCTTCTCCCCTCGCTCGGCGAGGGAGATGGCGAAGGCAGGAGAAAGCATGAATGGAACCGGCGGCGGGGGGAGCTCGGGGGGGCGGCCCGCAGCTCCCCGCCGAGCGGCTGCCGCAGTGAGGCCACGGCCCCCCCGCCGCCGGCAGCCCACGCGTGCCCTCAGAGCCGCGGGTGGGGGGCGGCGGGAGGGGGCTCGTTCCTGTCACGGTGCCCCCCCCCGCCCCTGTCACGGCGCCAGGCCCCCGGCAGCAGCGGGCAGGTGTCCCCTCAGCACTCGGCCATTTTCGCCGCGCTGGCCCTCATCGCGCCGTGCTGCCTGCAGGTAACGCGTTTGGTGCTGACACAAACCCGGACGGGGACTCCTGTCCTGATGTGATAAAAGGCAGCAAAGGATTTCAAAGACCGCACTACGCTTTCCCCTCTTTCTTCCCCCTCCCTTCTCCCCCTCCTCCAGTGATTACTTGGTACTGAGGAATAGCCGTGTATCCCTGTTGTTCCTCATATCGGTTCTCCCTAAAAAGGTTGTAACTTGTTAAACACACACATCATATGCTGGAGACCAGGCTTTTCTGAGCGCTCTGGCATCGATACTGTTGGGTATGACTTGTGGCGTTAGCTGGCTTACTCCACAGGCAAAGGATTCAATGTTCAGATAATGGTGGGCCTGTAAAATCAGCGAAACTACCTCAGTATCCATTCACCAAAAGTCAGTAATTGGTTTCAGTTACTTCGTATTTCATATATTTTCTTACTAATTTTATTTAATGGAATCCTTGATTGGAAAACCTGACGCTGTTTATCTATCTAATTTTTTCCTGTAATTTAAATGGGGCATTTTTCTTTCCTTCTGAATATTCACTGAATATTTTGTTATATGCCGCTAGATATGTTGCGTGCTGCACTTGAGACATATCTGCATTCACTGTTACATAATCCATAAACATGGGTTTTCGTCCCATGAATCTGGAATCAGATTCTGAGCTGTTTAAAACCAGTATGCCTCCACAAATTTAATGCCTGCCAGGAAATTTATATCAGCTAAAGTTTTAGCCTCGGAATTAAAAGGCTGTTTGGGATTCATGCGATGAGAGGCATCTCAGTAACTTTGTTTTTAAATTTTGCATTCCAGAAAACTGAGTACGCAATAAAACATTGTTGAGTCCTTTGCTATAGAATAACAAATGTAAGATTATAATTTAGATGGGTCAGTGCAGTTCTTTATGTATTTGTTTCAGCTTTATGAGGCTCTTCTCTTCATGCTAATAGTTCAACATGACTCACCTACAGTACATATCACTGCCACAGCTGTTGTAAACCTTCTTCTGAGTCAGAGAATGACTTTATGACCCAGAATTCTGGCAGCGAGTACTATCCTAGTGATTTTCCCAATTAAGAGAGAATTGCGAGTTGGTATCAGTGCAGGGTGAGTCAGAGTTTGATGCAAGAGGCAAAACTGGACTCATCAGTTACTACTGGACTAGCTCAGTGTGCTCTTCCCCTCCAAAATTCAATAACATGAAAAGCTGGAAAGAGCCTGTGTTGGGAACTCCTTTCAGATTTCAGAAAGGCTACTGTGTGCCGGGGGATTAGCTTCCTTGGTCCCAAATGCTCCGAGCTACTGTACCAGCCATCTGCCGCTATCTGCTGTGGGGTGCACAGCGACTTAGCAGGGGGACGGGGCCAGCAGCAGTAAATAGCTGAGAGGCCGTAGGTCTTCTCTGCTTTACTCCAAGAAACTCTTTTGCTTCTTGGGCTTACCAAAGTGCGGGAGGTGTGACATTAAAACCGCGTGTGCTGCTGCCAGCGGTTCTCTGCATTTTATTGCTGAAAAACTGCAGCTCAGATATGCCTCGACCGATTTTGAATAGCAAAATTTGGTTTCCTGGTAATCTGCCAACTGCTCGCTACAGAGCATGTATTGTGATTAGTCAACCAGCTATTTTTTGTCAAAAATTCTGTCAGAAGGGGCCAACATTTAGGGCTGGATATAAGGCTAAGCCATGATGGCAAGATGAGCTAGAGTTTGGGTTTGAGCAACCATTGTTATGGCCTGGCTTGAGCCTCTGGAGGCAGTGAGAGGGAATCATTGCTGGGGAGGGCAGAAATCGCTAGTCTGGCATGATTAGGAAGGGCTTAAGTGTGGGACTGGGGTGAGGTTAACGTCAGGCATGAGGCTGAAGGTGAAGATTTGGGACTTGGTGACCACCAGAGATGGGTTTATTGCCAGATGTGACAGTGCCTTCGGTGCTGCCACTGACAGCAGCTTTCTGCAAGGCAGGCAGAGGTTGCTGATTTAGGTTTACAGCGGGGATAGAGGTTGAATGTTGAGTGAAGCACAGACGATCAGCTAGGCTTGGAGTAGCAGTCAGGAGGTACTACCAAATAATTCCAGGGTGTCCACTGACAAGGTTGCAGAGCAGAGGCTATAGCTGAAATTTGAAGCATGATCAAGCTGAGAGTGAAGCACTCATGGTATACTGGGTTTGAGGCATCTGATGGAACAGGTAAAGAATCCCAGCTGTGGGTTAAGGTGGGAACAGTGGGGAATTTGTAATGTTTGAAGCTAGTGTACAGCCATATTTGTGCTCCCTGCTAATGCTTGATTGTATGGCTCAGGAAGTCATTCAAAAATCTACCCCAGCTGGTTCTAAGTGACTGGTTTTTATTTCCCTTTTGACCTTCTAACTGCTTGCAGCAAAGAGTGTGTCAGGCCCTCACAACGTGTTTCATTCAGTCACTACTGTTAATGGGTGAAGGATATGGGTTGAGCCTGTTCTCAGGGGCTCTGCTACAGAGATTTGTATTTTTTATTTTTATTTTTTTTTAAACTTCAGGTTGACAAATGCAAATCAGTCTTCTGGAGGTAAACTCAGCGCAGGTTTTAATTTTGTGATAAGTTAGATGTGCTGAGGTCAAAGTGTCATCTGGGGTTTGCCCTGGTAAGGTGTTGCTTCCTTTCCCTGTGTGTCACCTGCAGCAAAACAGCTGTACTGCACTAGCAACCATGAACACCATTTTAGTTCTTAGAGTTAAGAGAAAGCCTTGTGGAATCAAAGACACTCTGGCAAGTAGTGTTTCTGGTTGATTTTGTGTTGTTTGTTTTTTTTTTTCCCCGCTATCTGTGGTTGAGAGAGGACGATCAGCTTTGTGCCACAAAAGCCCTCTCCAAATGCCAAGGTGATGCCCTGCAGCTTTTCATCTGCAGCTCTGCCACATTTCTTGTTGCCGCTCTCAGTTGCTCCTTTTAAAAAGGGAAGCAGGTCCCACTGACAACATGGTGCATAAAACCACAGAGTCCCCAGTGGACTTGCACTGTCTTGGGGGAAAGTAACACCTCATAAATAATTCAACTGCTTTGGTTCCTTCTCCCAAATGGCTCATTTCTTTCAAAATAGCACAGTCTGATGCATTTATCTGGCCATGTTGATATGTTTGGGCTGCATCCTTTTTTCTTTTATTTTGTAAGTGTAAGGAAAGATTAGTCCTGCTCCCAATGGGAAGAGTCCAGTGGAACTTGGCAGGCTTCTACATTTCTTTTCCCTCTCTTTGGGTTCTTCAACATATGTCTTCTTTTAAACAGGACAGATCTCACACGGAGACAATGGAATAAAAGAGCCAGAAAGCTAACCAGAGATGGCAAAGAGAGATGCTGAAGTTTGTTGTACACTGATGGGAGCAACGTTCCCAGCCCAGCTCTGTAGTTCTGCATCAGGTATGTGAAATCATACAGAAGGCCTTTCCAAATCGTATTGAAGCCAACTTATGTTTGATAAACCCTCAAAGTCAGGGTTTATCTCCCCATCTTGGCCCTGTCCCAAGGTGAGGCAAGGAAGAAGTGGAGGAGATGGACTGACCCTGTCCAAGTATCCTGTTCTCAGACTACCAAGAACAGGTCCTTCAGTCATAGAGGCTTTTTCTTTCTTCTTTTTTTTCTTTCCTTTTTCTTTTCTTTTTTTTTTTTTTCTCTCTATAAAATGTTATTCCAAATCCTGAAGTAATGCATTCATAGTATGTTTATTGTGATGTTAAGGTATGCCCCACCGTGTCTGTTGTATTTTTTACAAGTTTACCTTTCCTATAAAAAGTATCTGTAGATGAATGCCCATTGGACCAGACAAGAATGCTAAAGGGGTGGCTTATGTCAGTGCAAAGCTGTTTTCTGCTGTCTCTGAAAGGCTGTGGCAACTAGGAGGGGTCCCTGGTGACTGAAGAAAGGTAAATGTGATGCCCATGTTAAAAAACAAAAACAAACAAACAAACAAAAAGGCAAGGAGTAAGATTCGTGGAACTGCAGGCTGGGCAGTCCCTGGGAAGGCTGTGAGGGAAATTCACCTGGAAGTAAGTTCTAGGCATGTGAAGGAGAAGATGGTGACTGCATTCAGAGTGGGTTTACCAAAGGCAAACAATACCTGACAAGTCTGATTGTCTTATATGATGAAAAGTTTAGTTCAGGGACCAAGAGGAAAACAGTAAATGTTTCCCTTGACATTAGCAAGGCTTTGGCTTTTGACTTATTCTCCCACAGCATCCTTGCAGACATTTACGGAGATATGGAATGAGACAGGAACTGCAAGAATGGCAAAAAATGGGCTGAGCCACAGGGCTTGAAGGGCAGTGACCAACAATTCAAAATTTATCTGATGACTGGTTATGAGTGGACTTCCTCCAGGGATGCTGCTGTTTAACATCATTATCAATGACCTGCATGAGGGGACAGGCTATTCCCACATTTCCCAGATGAAACCAAACTGGGGAGAGCAGTCTGTGGGCAACAGCATGGGGTTGCCTTCAGAGGGACATCAGGAAGCTGTGGAGTGGAAAAGTGGAAAACTTCTTGATGTTCTGCAGAGACAAATGCAAAGGTTTGTGCTTTTATGCAAAATTTTGGGTTTTGTAATGCGCTTTTTGTACTAAGGGAGTAATCCCATGTGACAGTACAAGCTGGGGACCATCTGGACAGAGAGCAGCTTTGCAGGAAAGGATGTGGGAGTCCCAGTGTATGACAAGTTGAACCTGAATCAGCAGCGTGCCCTTGCAGCAACAAAAGCCAACTGCATGCTAGGTTATACTAGCAAAACCATAGGCAGCAGCTGAGGAAAGTGATTTCTCCCCTCCATGAGGCACTTGTGAAGCTATGTCAGGAATTCTGAGTTTCCCAATACAAGACAGAGATTAACAAACTGGAGAGAATCTAGTGGAGGTGTCCCAAGGATCAGGCTCTTCACAGCAAAAAACAGAAGGCAGTGGTCTTAATTTGTAGCAAGAGCTACATTCTGACCAGATAAATTCTGACGAGACATAAGGAAACAATGACTACTTTCACAGTAAGCAAAACTGAAAACCAGTACAGGCTGCCCATACAGGTTGTGGTATCTCCATCCTTGAAGATACTTAGAACTCAGCTGAACAACTCCCTGAGCAACCTCATCTAACTTTTAAGTTGGCCCTGCTTTTAATAGGAATTGGACCAGATGACCTCCACAAATCCTTTCCAACCTGAATTATTCTATAGTTTTGAGAGTTTTTGCAGTTAGTCTTTGACAATGTCTCCATTTTTATCCTGTTTTTCCAAGAAGAAAATATAAGGGTAAGGCAAGGAAACAGGAAGAGCTATTTAAAACAGTGGGGTAAAAATACCAGGTAGTAGGTACTAAAAAGAGGCTACAGTAGAAACTTTGTGGCCAGAAGCTTTAGGAAGAGTGTGTGCTGTGGATCCTGGATAGAGGAGGAAGCAAATACGTGTGAACCATCTGCAGGAACCTGGCTGTGTTGGTGTGAAAATATTCTGTTAAACATGCAGAATGCAGGGAACTTTACACAAAATGCTGCCTCTGGTAAAATTACCCCTTTGTTTTGTAGTACCCTCCATGTCTTCCCCTCTGACCACTCTTCTTATGTCTGTATGCATAATATAAATCAGCATAGCTTTACTGAAGGAACAGAGCTACGCCACATTTGTTTTGGTTAAATATGAAATTAAAATTAGAGGGTTGTTTTAGTGCAGTAAACATGGTGGGAGCATAAGGGAGAAATGCAACTAAAAATAGCATTTGGGAAATATATATAGCAAAATGAACAAACAATATGCAGTGAGTCATGTCCAGCAGTTCTTGCAATAAAAGAAAGAAGAGCTTCTCTGGGGAAAATAACTGGGAATAGGTTTTGCTTCTCTGGAGCTGGAGCTACCTTCTGGGTGCAGCTTTTTGACAGTGCCTGTTTGCCCTGTAGCAGTGGGGTGTGCTGGCCCCAGGAGAGAGTAGCACTTGACGTTCACAGCAGTCATGCTGACGGTACTGCAGAATCTGAACTAATTTGAACTAATTTCTGAATTGCCAGCACTCAAAAAACTAACTGTGTGCAACTTGAATCACAGTGTTGTCTTGAGTCTTGGTGTCTGCTTCAGCACTCTTGTCCTGTAACAGGCTGCACGTGATGCGTTGCTGTGCTTAGCTAGTGCTTGCTGAAGCCAAGGGAGATTGTCGTGGGTGCAGAGCACTCTGGGCAGAGGTCGTGGCAGGGCTAGACCACAGAAAATGATGCATTGAATGACACTGTAATTAGCAAAGAGATCTAGTGCAGTCAAGGAAACCCAATTTTAAGACTGGTTAGTTTGGCAAGGACCAACAATATCCATTTTATACATGGCCAAAGGCTATATTGGAGTATGTCCTAGCGACATGACAAATGAGTGTCTCAGGGGAGCTGCTACAACATACTCATCCTCTTACCTGCCTGCTATGCAGACTTATCTTATACACTGGTGGAACTGCTACCCTGAAGCAAAACTAACCATGCTGAGGTGGAAAGCAGCAGCACAGGGCAGCTTTGCTTTTACAGCTGTTGGAACCCAAGTTAAGCAGGATAGCATTGGTCAGGCTTGGTGGCAGCAGTTTGGCCATCCCTATTAAATATAAAACTCAGCACACAGCAGAGAGAAGGGGTTCTGATGACACTATTTCAGCTTTGTTCTCATGGTAACCATTATGTCATCAGGATTCCATGGTTACTATAATATTCCTTATATTTCAAATGTGAAAAAAGGCAGAAGGAATAGAAAACTTTTCCCAAAGTTGAGAGAGAGATATATTTATTCAAAATTAAGTACTCCTAAGGAAGAATCAACCAGCAGTTGTTATTAGAAAAGCCATTTTGAAACCATGAAGAACTGTTTTAATTAGTAGTAGTTGTTTCTGCTGCTGTCCCTGTCAACATATGGTGCATGTCCTGGGGTTTCCCCTCTCTCAGCTTGTGTCACCACCAGTTATTCTGATAAACACACACTGCAGAAGGCTAACATTGTCATATTCAAAACTTTGGAAGCTTAATTTTTGCTTGAGGTAAAAACCTCAATTTATGCAAAAGTCAGAATTTAAAAAATCCAAAAGTTTAAGACTGGGGCTGTGGGGCTATCCACTTCAGATATTCAGGAAAAACAAGAGAAGTCTTGGTTTGGATACTTTCAAGCCACCGAAGCATGTGGCTCAGAGGAAATCAGAATGACAGCATGCTGTTTCTTGTTTGAGGACAAAAAGTGCACTGATGGCAGCGTGCTTTCAGGGGATCATGTCTGCAGAGACCTCGATAGCTACAGCATGAAAGATACCTTTCCTGGAGGAGAGAACATGTGCTCTGATACTGTGCAAACATGCAATTTTGAAAGTGGTCTGATAATGAGAAGTGGAAGAGTTTTAGACATTTCATGTAGAGTATGAGAAGGAACAAAAATAAAATAGATTATGTGTTTATTTTCAAAAGCAGCTGGTGTTCATGGGTTGTTCAGTGTTAGCAACTGCTCAACTCAAGGCAGCTTAAAGAAGTCAGTAGGCATTTTGCATGTTGTCAGTATCAGGTCCTGGGAGATAGCTGAAGGCAGAACCCCCAAACTCAGCACATTCGACATCTCAAATTCATTTCTGGACCTCCTGTGAGGTCAGGATTGCTCAGCTGGTGCCGGATTGGTTTTCACAAGGTAGGAAAAAGATGAATGAAGTGTTAGGTATTAAGATTTGATGGAGAAATTCTAAAATCAAACATAGTTTTGTTAGCTTTTGTATTTATTTGATCTTATCACCTGCATTGCTCTTCCTTCATTTTTCCCTATTTGTTATACCTGAGTGATGTATCAATTTTTCAGAATTGGATAGTAAATTCCTGAGGCCAAGATTGTAGTTTTCTGGGTTTGCAGTATATGAACTCAACAGGGCCCAATTGTAAAAAGGTGTGTGAGATTCTTACAAAAGCATGAAACTACACAAGCTAGATTTTAGGTGCTAAAAGCCATCTTTTTTTTTTTTCTTTTTTCTTTTTTTTTCCCCAAATAACAGTGCAATCCATTGGCATCTACAATGTGTTGTATACATACTTGCAGCCCATGAAAGTTTGTCACATTAGCCAACAAGCAGAGAGCAAAGTTTCATGTCTACTCTGTAAAGTTCACCCAAAGTAATCAATGAGAGTGGTACAGTTAACTCTAAAATGTTGCCTTTTAATACACATCAAGCTTCCTAAAGGATGAAAGTACCCCAGTTATCCCAATATTCACTTGACCTCTGCAAGATTGCTTCTGTATACATCCAGCATTCAAAACATTGGCTCTGCATGCTTTTTGCATTCTTACTGTTGCATGTTTTAGAAAAAGCAAATAGGCAAATCAGAAACGTTTTGTCAAAAACAACAGCAATCATCAGCCAGATCTCCCTGTACATAGAAATCCATAGTCTAGCTTCAGCTCCTCTAATTTCCAGGGGAATGGGGTAGGGGACAGGCAAAAGCACAAATCTGAAAGGAAAGGCTGTCACTGTAGAGAATCTTGCCTCTTGACTATAAGAATTTTCCATGCCAGCAAACAGCTAGAGGTGTTTCTAACAATTTTTCTCTCTCTAGATTAAGCAATCAGCTGCCCTTTCTTAACGTTCACTGTAGCCTAGCTAATTTTGTACATCTGTTGTAGTCTTGCAAATATTAGTAAACAAGCATTTCACAGGAAGCCTTGCTGCTAGGCAGAATTGATAGACTTTTCAGATAGCTGAAGTCCGTTTATCTGGGTATGGCTCAAGATATTTACCCGCTTATCTCTCCAATTAATCGTTCCCCTGCTCCAAGTTCAAGAAAATTAATGTCAGAAATCATCCTTGGGAACAGAAATAGATGCTCCCTTGGCAAGAGGCCACCTATGGCAAGAGGTCCAAGAGTCCCACAGAAAAATGTTTCCTGGAAAGTATCTTCTGCCTCTGAACAGTCCTACCATGTCCAGAAATGTTTGAAAATGCAGATAACTCATTCAGAAAAGAACCGTTTCAGTGACAGTTCCTAAGTTTTCCATGTGTCTGAGATAAATGAGTATTTTTTACTACTGAAGTTCATTCATTGTTAGTACATACTAACAATAGTGGCTGTACAGACAGAGGTTAATATGGACGTGATGTATGTGAATAGTGATGACTCAAAGAG
This sequence comes from Aythya marila, assembly GCF_965140915.1. Taxonomy (NCBI): domain Eukaryota; kingdom Metazoa; phylum Chordata; class Aves; order Anseriformes; family Anatidae; genus Aythya; species Aythya marila. Next base: position 20,457,499 of record NC_139046.1, read on the forward strand.
ATCACCATAGAGCAAATCAAAATACTGAACCAGGGGCAACGAACTGATTAGAGCCTTATGATTGATACCTTGGGCAGAGTTAAGTTCTGTGTCATATTTCTGAGAGACCATCAGCATAGAAAACAAGTTTATGGGTTTTAATAGTATCTTGATATCTTCAAGTATAATGGAGAAGGATGAGATTTGGCTCTGGTTTAATTACGTTTTACAGAGTATAATCAGCTAAGAATTTTAACCTGTATGTCACGTCAGGATGTTATAAAGACAAGCTATACATCCTTTTGCTGAAAATAGCTTGATTAAGAAACCAAGGACCTGCATATTGTATGTAGTCAGAGGAAGTTGGCATATGCTCTGCAAGACTGCTTTGTCTGGCACCTGAAGCTGTTTTCAAGCTTTTTCTTTGAATTTTTCTAGTTGGTATTCGTTCCCAGTCTCGTTGTCACTTAGCATTACTGAACTGCCAGCAGCAGCAGCGCCCTTTCTTTCTGCCTGTTGTAACAAAGCCTAGTTGATCAGGCAATGCTCAAAAGTTACTCTGAATTCTGACTTATGGGAGCTTATGAATTAAGTGTTCCTCATTTGAAAAAAATATTAATAATAAAGAATGACAGTAATGAAAAATTGAATAACAATTTGGCTTTGTTCAGTGAAAGTTTTCTGGTGCAGCTTATCTCACATAGATGCTCCTTTTGCAGATGTAACTAATCATTTTTCTATGTTATTTAGAGAACATGTGCAGGAACTCATTGTTAATGTCATTAGTCTTCTTAATGCATACATGTAGCTTTACTTCTTAGCCAGTTTTTGTCATTACACAAACACTTTCCACATAAATAACCATAATACAGTCTGATTTACTTTTGAGTGGAAAAAAAAAAAAAGTAATATATGTATACAAGTTCAAGAACACTTGGATTGAGCCTTTACTAAAACCAACCAGTTGGGAGTAAATGTCTTTGAGAAACCTTACTGCTCTCATATGTGACAAACAGTCCTGTCTCTCATGTAATTCAGTAGCTCTCTATATGCAAAATACGATCTATATGATCTAAAATATGTTACTATTTCTCAGAATGAAGCAGGGAATGAACTGCCACAGGCCTTCAAAAGAGGGAGGTAGGAATTCAAGCAAGTGCAGTTCCTCCAAGCCATGCAGCCCTTACAGTTACAGGTATTTTATGATATTGGCTCAGGACTGGGTGGGTCTGGGCAAAGAGTTTTCTAAAAGTGGCTAAGGTCATGTTGTTGAAGAGGGTAGGAATATTGCTCTTTTTTTTTTAATTTTTTTTCCATGTCTTGCTTTCATGTAATTTTTTTAAGCACCCTTTATAAGTCAGATACAGAGACAGAATTCAGAGCTAACAGAGTTATTGCTTTTTTTCCTGGGTGGCAATAGCTACATTCCATCTTTCCATCTATTTCCTGTATAAAATAATGCCATCAGAACAAAGCAGTAAATGAGCTTGAGAACAGTGAATAGTGGTCATTAAGGGCCTATTGCAAAGTGCTGCTCTGTCAGGGAAATGGAGCCTGGTTAACCTAAAGCATGCTGTTGAAAACCAGTTTGGTTTTACCCAACTTGTTAATGTCTGCCTGACAGCTTGGTTCTGCAGGAGAAAAGGGAGAGATTTATTTCAGCACTGTACCATATCGCTGGTGCTTGTTGAGAAGTCTCCATCTGACTGGAGTTGTCAGAGAGACAAGCTGCAGGTCCAGCAGACTGTCTCTGGAGATGTAGCTTGGCTCCCCTGTAGTGCCACTGAACCCCTGTGGAGACTTAGGCAAATAGCAAAGGGTGCTTGATGACTCACTGTGCTCTCAGGCTTTGCCAGAGATGTCCCCAGAAAGGAAACCTGGCTGGAAGCCCCCCTGTTATTCTTTCAGCTTGACCACCTGTTTTTCCCCCACTTAAATTAGGCTGTCAGGTAAAGAAGATAGGGGAAAACTAGGACCTGCTCAGGTAACAAATCAGTCTGGAGATGGGAGATTGCCAAAGTTTGCATCTGGAGCATGGAGAGGGGAAATGATTTTGAATATTAATCTCTCAGCACTTCACTCTTCTACCAGTGGAATACTGATGAAGCTTTACCTCAGAAAAGTGTTGCATTGGCTGGCTGCTGATATAGGAAGAATCTGTGCAGAGATCATTGCCTTATAGGAACTGACCAGGAGAGAGGTGTTTCCATCAGTCAATACTTGCAGAATGACAGAGTTCAAAGGCAAAGTCAAGAAACCGTAACATTTTACCGCAGGTCTGGCAGCATGTGATGCTGTCATGGCTAATGCATAGCTACATTATAAGAATAAAATGTTCCTTCTGTTATGAGTTTTCAGGGACCAAAACCCAGAAGGAGAAGAAAAAGTACCACAGTTCACGACCTTAAGTGTTTAACTTTTTTTTTTTTTCCTGACATTTTCATGGTTTCAGACTGCTTGGCTGCAGTGAAATATGAGACCAAAACTGAAATAGGACAGAACAAGATAACATCAGATGTGACTCATATCAATAAGCTGGGCTAGCTCTTCTTTTAATTGAATGCTTTCAATCCTGGTAGCTTTAGTAGGGTTCTGCAGCTGTAAAAAACAGCAGTATTTACCCATGGGTGTTACCCCTCTCATCTAAGTAAGGCATAACAACAGAAGCAAGAGAAGGTTTATGAGGTAGTCAGCAGTAAATGCTGGGAATTTAGTATCCTGAGTGTGTTTGAGGTTCACAGCACTGGTAAAAGGACAAGGTGACATTACATTTTCAGTAATGTAGTATCCTTGTATTGTGCTGTTTTCTGCACAATCCAGGTTGATTCTGCTCTGTTCTGACTGAATCATTAGATATTCTCTTGCACATGCCTCCCCACAGTTCTTCACAGCTTAGGTCATGCTCTGGACCATGCAAGAAAGCCATTTCTCAGCTCTAGTAACAAGACGATGAAGGGACTGGAAATAGCTCTTTTCCTTGGGCCATGCTTCCATTTCTCTGTGACATTCCGGGGCTTCCACATGTCTGGACAGTGGCTACCTCTGGGTGCCAGGTGGTCACTAATGAAGGATGTATGGAAGGTTGTGGTAACGCACAACCTCTCAAAAAGCAGAAGCTCCGATGATGTCATTTTCTTGAAGTTATGGATGGGGAGGTTTTGGCTTCCAGCAATGTCAATTTGCTGTGGAGTAGATAGTAAACTAAGGGAGGAAAAGCCTTCACAGCCTAGAGACTGTCTCATTCCCGGTCTGAAGGGTCAAGATACTGCATTGTGTGATGAGACTGCAGTATTACTGTCATTGAAGATTCAAAGATCTGCAATTCTAGCTGAAAAAGTAAGAAAATCCCTTCTAAAACTAAACAATGGGTCAAAACTATGAAGTTTTGGACCTTTTTTTTTTTTTGAACTCTTTAGAGGTTACTTTACTTTGAACTTTTATAGTTGCTTAAGGTGATATCACCATGGACAAAGCCTGCCTTACTCCTCCTTAACCCCTTGCCCCCAGATCCTAACTTCAGAGGTGCTATTTTGAACTCATATCTGCATGTATTTGACTTAATGTATGAAACAAATGTTCTCTAAAGCCAAACTCATCTGTGGCATAAGCCAGGGAAATTCTGTTTGAAGCTAATGTGAGTTCTGTCTGCTTATATCCAGAGCAGACTAAGTCTTAAAAGCCCTGGGGCTTTATTTAGTCTTTCCATGTTCTTTATGTGACTGGTTAAAGCTGTTTGGATTCAAATAGCTAATGGAACATTTTGACAACTGGGAAGCAAGAAAGTTAAGTTTTTGTTTATTTGCTAAAGCACCAACTGAAAGCTCCCTTCCCAGTTTTCGTTGCAATTTGATGGTGAGAGATTTGCCTAAAGCAGTACTGAGGCATGAATAGATCCATATTTCAAAGTAAATTCTATCTGAGGTCCATTTTGCTTGTTAAATTTACAGTATTTTAATCCATTTATTTAAATGTCAATTCTATGCCAAATCTTTCACAACATGGGAGTCCTGTTTATATTTATTGATACAATATCCCTGAGAGCAGGAGAGCAACAAAAGGGTGACCTTCCGCTTCAATTTAACACGACTCAGGAATCAAGCAATCTAATATCTCTCTTGTTGATTCAGAGAAGTGACACATATCACTAATATATTGCCTGCACGCACAAAAATAACACAAGAGATACTCTTGATTGCATTATTACTCACTTCCTATTTCTAACTTAAGAATGTGTTAGTAAGAGTGTTACACAAACTGTTGATACAGTATTAACAAGAAGAAATATAGTACAATGCATCGTAGGAGTAAGGAACGATACAGTTTTCCTGTGTGGGTTGGAGAAAGTATTTTTTTTAAATGTTCTGATTACACAGACTATATATGATTAGCTTAGTTGGTGCCAGTTACAGGTGTTTCAACACCCACCCTCTGTTATATGGTTTCTATCGTGATTGGCATCATCATCTAATAGCTACAGCAATGGACAGAGTGAGAATTCCTGGCTCCTAGGAGCGATCTACTGTTGTATGTCCTTGATCAGTCAGAGGTCAGGCTCTTAATGCTCCATCTTTCCATCTGAAAACAGAAATAATCTGGGGGTTGATGTATTTATGCTTACGCTTCTTTCCTACTCTGCAGTAAAAGAGCAAAAATATGTAAGCATTCTGTCCCACATCTTTTTCTGGTATTTGAAAATTTATGTTTGTCGGGAGTTGGCCAAACATGATAATATTGATGTTTTCCTTTCTGTGGGCTGAAAAGTTTCAGTATATGGTATTTAGGAAATGAAGACTTCAGATGTTTCTGTAGTACAGAAGTGTATTGGCTGTGGGTTTTTTTGTTTGTTTGTTTGTTTTGTTTGTTTGTTTTTGTTTGTTTGTTTTTTTTTTGGTTGTTTTTTTTTTTCCTGAACAATAACAAAAAAGAAGTAATTTGATTGGAATGATGTTTGACTTGCCTCCATGCCAGCTGAATGATTTGGGATTGTCATGCCAGCCCACTGGGTTTCTCAGAATTGCCTAAAGTCAGACAAGCCCCAGGGTGTACTGCATTAGGTGCACTACCTCCTGTCCATTCAGTGTCACCAGGAGACCTCAGGTAGCTGGAAGAGAGGAGAAGAGAAGCACGAGGCAAAGGTACTGCAGTTCATATGAACCACTGAAGCAGAGGCCACACATGCAAACTAACATTGATGGGACATGGAAATGTTGCGGTCTTGGCTCAGCAACCTGAAGTTTGTTGGTGAGAAGGAGCAAAGGTCAGGGCTTGTGGCACTGGAAGACTGAAGTAATCCCTTCATCCACCACATTCATGTAAACACTAGCAACGTCAGGGTGGAATCCAATAGAACACGTGACAGGACAAATATGAGAACACAGTATGAAAGGAGAGTGCTAATATGGATCTGGTGACTTGGATGGGGTGAAACGGCTGTGCCTCGGGAGAGAGAGATCGCTTAATATAAAATCCCAGAAGCATGCATTTCTGTGGCAGACTCTGGTACAGACCCCCAGCCAAAGCATTTCAAGATGCCTGAAGCCAGCCTGTATTCTCATCAGGAGAAGGCCTTTCAAAACTCAAATCAATGGCATTAGCAAACTCTCCCCATCTTCTACAGAGGAGTGAGTAATTGGTTGAAAGATGTTTATATAGGCTGTAGTAAGAGCAAATTCAGTGAACATTTGTGCTGTCACAACATTTTCCATCACACCAAGTGCAGAAGTGTTTCAAGAAGCTTCTGTAGAATACACAGAACCTGCAGCATCTAATCTGGACCTCCTATAAAATGAATATCTAAGAAGAATGTGGACCAGGATGTATTTCATGAAGAAAATAGCACTGTATTTATTTATTTATTTATTTATTTATTTATTTTGCAGTGCGGGGTCTAGTCTTTGGGTGCCTACTCAGCTGCAGGAAGCAAAAGAATTACAGCTAGAGTGGCTGGTATTTCACTGGGATGTGTTTGAAAATGGGTTCTTAATTCCTGCCTCCTGTCTGAGGAGGGCTCTAATTCTGTGTCCTGAGACAATCTGAGCAATGTGCATGATCATCTGTCAGCTACTCAGCCAGTGGGGTGTTCTAAACCTCCTAGTTCTGCCTGGATCTAAATGTCACAGCTTCCTCTGAAAGCCACTTAAGATACTTCAGGAATACTCTCTGAAGGCAGCTGTAACCACCTGGGAGAAAACAACAGCCTCTGGTGAATGGCACTGAATGATTAGAAAAGCCTCAGAAGTATGCAGGGAGAGAGAAGGGGGAAGGACATTTGCCAGGTGTTTTTTAAATTATTATTATGTTATTTTATTCAGAGTGACATTAAAGTAAATGGTTGCATCCTGTGTTTGAACGCCGTTGTATTGGGTAAGAACAGAGACTATGAATTCACTGTATCTTATCCCTGTTGCTTTTAGGAGCTGTAAGCAAGAGACAGGAGCCTGAGAGGGATTTATATATGGAGTTACTGACACTTGTGACCAGTCATGTCCAAATTGCTTGAGCTTTTTGAGCTTCATGTCCTATTGCTTGAGCCTCCCCATCTCCCCCCCCCCATAAACCACAGTCTGAATGTTCCAGGGACCTGCTCTGTGATGGTCATACTGGCTATTATGGGCACACCTGGCTATTTTTACCCCATTTCTTGCAGAGTTCCTCAGTCTGTCATCATTGAGTCCCACATTAGGAGTTAGCAAATTGTAGGGCTTTTAGGAACATGGCTGTTTTTTAACATGGGGGGTGGTTGTTTTTTTCCCTCTGGATGTCTGGATACTCTTTCATATTACTCTCTGAGGCAGGCTCTAAACAAAGGTTGCTTCTGTGTGCGTCTGCTGGTTTTGTCATTCTATTATGCTGTGCTTTTAAATAATCATCAGGAGTGCCTAGGGCACAGGATGGGCACCTTTCCCATCTGATTTTATAAGCATAAATAAATACTTACAGAAAAGGCAGCTGTGGCAATTCCCCCTCTTCTCTGATAGATCTGTCTTCAAAGCTGTGGATCAAAAGAGCATTGCAAATATGCTGCAGCGGGGACCATGACTCTGAGGACTGGCACAGAAGAGTCACATGTGAACTTCTAAGCCTGCATAAGTAACCTTCCAAAATGCAGGTTGAGAAAATAATAAACACACTTATTCTGTGTGCCTCTTGCCAGCAGGGGAAGTGCCTGCTGTCACTCAGAGCAACTCTCTGAGGCATTTCAGTCATGTATGGCAGCTGAAGGAGGCCTGCCTAAGGCCCACTGCCTTCAGAAATTTGACAGAAATTCATGTCTGTTTTCTTTGAGACATTGGAGATGGTACTGCAGAGACTTGTGAGATCTAAATTAAAATTCCAGCTCTGACACAGACTTTCGGAGTATATGAGCAAATTACCGTGTACCTCTGTTCCTACTGGTAAAACAAGGATGTTAATATTTCTTCTCTCTTTGTCTTGTATCAGAGCATCAGGCTGAGGCCATTTCTCACTAAATACTTGGACTGCAGCCCTTCTGGGGCAGCTAAACAAGAAAAACAGAAGTAAAAAAACTAAGTAGGCATTAAATGAATTCTAATATCTCAGAATTAATATGGGATGGCCTGATATTGGTTTGATATACCAAATAAGTAAGATTTACCCATTTGTGAAGACAGATGAGCTTTTATTGAAAGGTATAAAACTTACCTGAGAGACAAACAAGTAAGTAGATTTGACTGTAGACAATTGTTTTCTTCCTATAAAACCAATGATGCAAGGGAGAGTTTTATAACTGCATAAGCTCTCAGAACAGCTCATCTGCTATTCTGTCTCTAAGCTTGGTGGAAGACTGGTAAGGGGAATGATCACGAATTCCCAGTTTTTATTACTGGGCTCCAAATATGTTCTTTCCAGAGCTCGTTCTAAAATGTCAAAGGCTGATGGCAACAAGACAAACTATCCTCATGCTGCTGTCATGAAGCTACTTCTTCTGGATGGCAAATATGGTGCTTGATATTGACTTTGTTTCCTCATACTTGTGTAACTGGAACAGGTATTTTACAGGAGAGAATGTATCCTCTTTCCACCCAATACTTAGCTCTGAATTGAACTGAAAAGAACTGTAAAGAATCATGGTTCTTTACTGTCCAGCAAAGAACATTTCTTAAAAAAAACAGTAATCTGGTATTTTGCAGTGTTGTAAATAAAGTATGAGGCAGCACAGGCAGAAAATAACCAGACCAAGGTTTTAAGTATAGAATCGCACACTGAATAAAGGCTTGTCGTTTCTCACCAGCCTGAATGACTGAGGAAAGTGAAGGGCAAGGGAAACTGCAGTAACTCTGCAGCTCTATAGATGTCACCAGCCTTTCACTCCAGCCTTCCCCAGCCGGTTGGTACCTATCTCCCTTCAGCCATTTACTTTGTAGCCCCAGAGGGACTGTTGTTTGGATGATGAAATGCTGCATAGTACAAATTAAGGGCTGCCAGCAATGATCTGTGTCTGGACAGGAGATACAAAATGGAAAATCTAAACAGTAACACAGTACTTTTTCAATTACATCTTAAGCAAACACACTTACTTACTAGGAGTCAGAGAACAGTGTGAACTTCTTTTTAGATATTGCCAGCTAAATCATTAGGGCATTTCCTGAGCTTTGTTTAAAATGATTTATAGAGGTTATTTGCAACATTTTGCCTTCTCCTGGAATTCTCACGTAAAAATCCAAACCACATAATTTCCGTTCAAATAACACCCACAGCAGGCATGCACTGTTCTCTCTGAAGCTGGGAACTTTTTTTTGCAAAATGGCAGGGGCTGTTACAAAAGAAAAATAAAATGGTCTATTAGAAAAATGGCCCCCTTGCTTAGACTTAGGTGTTAACTTTACACACTGAATAAGGAGCCAAACGTAAGAAGACAGGGCAAGGTGGGAGGGGAAAGGAGAACAGGGAGATGTTTGCTGGATGAAGTGAAACTTTTGGAGCATAAATGCAGTCTTTTAAATTAATAACTCTCTTTGGATGCTCTATGACAACACCCTAGAGATTTCAGGTTTGATTCCCTTGTGGAGCAGCTGCATCTGTACTGGGGAGGGTGGCTGAGTGTTGGCTGTACCACTGTCCCACCACACACAGCTCCTGTTGGTGGTATTGAGGGGTATGGCCCCCTGTAATCAGAACCCTGCTTATTGCTCTGAACACAATTGATCTCTCATGAATGGGAAAAGCTGCAACTTTTTTTATGTTATGTCCACAGGAAGAGATAGATAGATTGAGGCCAGGTTTGTACTACAGTATTTGGCTAGAGTAATTGCTAGCTGGAGGTGTGGGATGGAGGGGAGGAATGCACTCCTGTGTAGCAATGCTTTCAGAAAAACTCCTTTAGTCATGGTATAAGAAATATCTGCAAGGGACTTTGCCAGCATAGCCAGACTTTGGCCATGACTCTTGGAGTCAAACCCTAGCCAAGGAGACTGCGCTCAGAAAATGTACACTCATCAGTCGCGGGAAACGGTTTCGACATAGGGTTCGTTCAATCCTTACTCAAGACATTTTTGAGACAGCCCCATACAGTGGTACTTTCCCAGATGGAAGTTTAAGTAAGGCCACAGGGAGCAGGAGGGAGAGATCAGAAATTGAGGTTAGGAGAGGGGAAGGTCAAGGCAAGGTGGGCAGCAGGGCCTGGCTGCTGGGACCCTCAGGCCAGTGTCCATGAGATCACACAGTTGACTAGCCCACAGTAGTGCATCTGGGGGTGATACAGAGCAGGACAGTGCTTTTCACTTGGATTTTGAACAAGTTTCTCAGAGTTGTGAAGTTAAATAAATAATAATAATAATAATAATAATAATAATAAAGCTTTCTTCAGGATTCCCATTTTCTAAACTCACAGCTTAAAATGTATTAAAAACTTTTTTAGTAAATGATCCTCAAAGTGCTGGAAATACAGATTAGCTCAGCTGGTAGTGATACTGCAGGCACCCGCTGTTAATAAGTAATCAGCATCTTTCACAGCATGCCTTTCACCTTTGGATAGAGGGCTAGACCCTAATTTGATATATAAGCATATATTTCAGTGTAACCCCACTGAGATCAATACTATTGCTGTGAATTTACACTGGTGTAATAGGAAGTAGAATTTGTCACTAGAAGAGAGGGAGTGAAAAGTGAACATACATTATAATTCCCTGAGCAGTACATTTTCTCATTATCTCTGTTCATTCAGGATTTGAATCTTGGAGACTGAATTGATTTCAGATCTCCTACCACCTGACCCAAAACAAAAACCAGACAGCTGTGTTTGTTACTGTTTGGTAATATATTTTTCCAGGAAAACACAGCTTAAGCTCAGCTCTACTGAAATAACTGGCCGTTGTTTGTGCTTCATAAAAGGCACACTACTCTCGGAAAGAGAGCAAGTATCTGCTGAGACCAAAGAACTTGCTATTTGACTTTGGCGCAGTGCAATAGTGTGTCAAAAATATGTCTGAAAGCCATGTTTCAAAATCTCGTTCAAGGAAAAGGAGATGAAAAACCTAGAAGAGCAGGGTGAGGGAGTGCTTAGTTTGGGTTTATAGTTAGGTGCAAAGCAAACCCCACTCTGTTCAAGAAAATCTGAAAGACTGCAGATGTGCAGGCAGGATTAGAAACGATGAGAACAGAAGAGTCAATTTTGTGCAGCACCATGTAAAAAAAGAACTAAAAGAGTAATTCATTCACCATATTGACCGTGACACATTACTTAATCCCTAAAAGACATCTATTATGTAGATTACAGTCTGATCTCCAAATTGGGAAAGGCACAAATATTTTGGGACCCAAGACTGAGGTTTTGAAAGGAGTCAACTTTACTTGAGCACCAATACTGACAGTCTGGGTCCTGTCAGCAGCCTGGGGATAAACTTGAGTCCTCTTGGGATTCAGGCTTTTCTGCCTGCAATCAGCACAGTTGTCTTTTATGCTGAATTCTGAATTTGGAAAACAGCAGAGAACTGAGATACTTTCAGTAGCTTTACAGAGAGGGTAAAATGGCCCAGTGATTCAAACTGGAGCTTGTTGGTAGGTAGCCACACAGACCTAGTTTGCCGTGTTCTCTTGCAGTCCTGTTAAGTGTCTTGGGACTATCGTGGCCCACTGCCTTCTGACCAGGTTAGTTCATTTTTTATAGGCAATGATGAAGATGGGCTTGGAGACATGTACAGGAAATTCACAAATTATTCATAGCCGTCCACATATTTTAAAGATGGAAGAAAAATAGTTTTTCATCTCCTTCATCTCAGTGAAGAACTATGGTTTAGTATTCTTATGCAATTTATTAATAAGCAGATGACAAGACTATAAGATGCTTCTGTAATGTACAGAGCATGTGATTCAAAAGGAACTCATTATTTAAATTCCTTAAACCAATCATGAACTATAACACAGTTTTAACTGAAGTAAAAGAAGATCCTCTTGAATATCCAATGCATTAATCAAGATGAGATGCAAAACTTTATGGCTGATGGCATATTAATTTTTGCTTAAAAGCAACAGACGTGTAGGCACAATCTATCCCATTTTAGATGAGCCCAGAGCTGGTTCATCTAGAACTAGTTTAAAAATTCAGCTGAAGTTCTCCAGATCACTTTTACCTTTAGCATAGGTCCATCTTCACTGGATACTCTTGTACTACAGTTCAACAGAGGTAAATGTATTTCTCTGAAGATTTAGACATACTTTTACAAACTGTATTAGTTGTTTGAAGAAAAAATGACGTCTTTTTGATGAGAAATCATTTTGAACTAGCTCACAGACTTCGCCATCTGGAAGAGATTGTGTGCAAATGAATCTTCAATGTGATTACAATTTATTTTAAACTTTCAAGGTCATACTTTACTGCAGAGAGAGGCAAATTCTACCTGAATAATATGTGTCCATCTCTTGCCAGTTTGCTGGAATCTTAAGTGGAATTAAACAACAGAAATGCAACAGCAAAACCAAAGTGTTGGGGTCAGAAATTTTGCCTGTAAATTAGGCTTGATTGTAGTCATCCAAAATCACAATGCAGAATAAAGGTATTCATTCCAAAAAGAAAATGAATTCACTTGTATCGTAACCAGTTTAGATGAGTTAATGTGAATTTCAAATGATGTGATTATACCAGCAGATGATTTATGGAATACAAACTTTGATTCCTGTGTTGCATGTAGTACACCACAAGCTTGGTTCATGCACCCACTTGAGAAATAATAACACAGGGCCCAATTCTCCCCTCATTTGCTTTGACTATCATAGATTAATAAGATTTAAAGCCAGATTGGGTAGTGTATTCTCTAATCACAGGTCTGACTGCTGAACTTGCAGCGAGCGTTGTGAGTCTCACTAAAACACAGCCTGCACAAAACAAGCATCCAGTTTGGGCTCAGAAGACTGAGAATCTACTGCTTCCCCTGCTGGTCTGTTCTAATGGTTAGTCACTCCCTCTCTTAAAAATGTGTTACTTATTTCCCATCTGGCATCCAGATATGGGAATGTATGTCAGAATAGCCCTGCTGACTGCAATGTACGACTCCTGATGAGAAGAGAAACAGGCCTGAGATGTGTTTCCCCCGATCCTGAATTGGAGAGCCCATTAGTGCTCCAGGTCTGAGCACTTGGTGCCATCTATTTTAGTTTGCAAGCTGGGCTGTTCACTGCCTTATTACTTTCTTATGTTTGTTCCACTTAGTGAACATTTGTTTATCGAGTCAGCCCTTACATGGCTGTCCTACCCACTCCTTCTCACCCAATGGAGGATCATTGCAAAGTACAGTGATGCACAGTCTGCCATTTGTGTGAGAAGGGCAGGAGTTCATTCTGTCCATTCACAAGTCATTCCTACTCTTTGAAACACAAATGCACGTGCTTATGCAAAAACACGAGAAAACCCACCTAGAATCTCTGACAAAAACTCTTGCTGAAAGCTGTCAGTTGTCCCATATTGAGATAACCTTCCTTTTAGTCTTTTAAAGGTCAAATCTATCTTATTACATAGGAGCAAAGTTAGTGTATATCAGATCAGGCAGTTGCTAGAGGGTGGTAGAGTTTTCTTTTTGGATCAATAATGATGTATGAAAATGTCTATGTAATAATCCTTTTAACACTTCTACTATACCACGATTTTGTGATATCGCTGCTGATCTTGTAATTACATCGCCACCTGGTGCCTGCTAGCATCAAATACCAAGCTGCAGAAAATGCAGTGTTTCTATGACGATTTCTATAGCCTTCTGTGGTGTTGATACTGGACTTGAATATTGGGCTTAAAACATTTCTTCGGAGAGGGACAGGAGGGGCACAGTTTATACCAAAGTGCTGGAGTCCCAGGGTCTGATGATTTTGGAATATGCTGATTGACACGGTCCTCACCTCCCTTTGTAAATGCAGTATAACCCATAGGTTACTGCAGTGGTGGCTTTCCTGGGGAACACTGAGGTGGAGGCTGCTGCTTCTTAGCACCATGCACTACAACATGTGCTGCAGATCAGTGCATTGGCAGAAGCAGCACTTCCTCATCCTCCCAATGTCTGAAAAATCTCCTGATTTTTGAATACTCTTCAAACACAGAAGAGTTCCTTTTTATTTATTTTGCTTTGGTTTTGGAGAGGAACTGAATCACTAATTAAAAGCCAGATTCAAGTTCCCTTAAAGTGAAATTGTTCTTGATGGTGGGAGAAGACCCACAAGGTTCCTCAACCAGGACTTACCTTTGGCTATAGTGCACATATAGTGAAGGAAGCAGGAGATGGAACTTCAAAGCAGCGGGTAATAGAGCATTGCCATTCTCTAAACATGCTGAACAGATCACATCTACAGAACTGATTTTTTTCTGTTGTTTTCATGGTTTGGGATCACCTTCTTGTAGGCTTGATATAGAGAATACTGTTTCCATGCTGTAATATGCTGTGAACCCTGCATCCACACCAACTTGGCTGAAAGAAGTGCTGCTGTGACAAGCAGCTTTGTTCCCTCTCAGTCAAAAGAGTCCTGAAACAGCTTCCTCCTCCCATCCTTTGCACATTGTCTTGAAGAGAATATTTGTGGACAACACCCGGACACTGTCCCATGCTGTGCTGCCCTACATAGAGTTTCACAACTGCCTTACTGTGCAGAAGGAAAGCGGGAACTTGGCCACAACCATTTCCTAAACTCTTTACACTGTGCTGTGGTTTATCAGAGCTTTTGTGTCCTTCTACCCCAAAATGTGTACTTCAGGCAAGAGAAGCGTTTCCCTGTGTCTTGCCTCCTGCTGCCACCAGCAAACACATTGTGGTGGGGGAGTCACCTAGGCAATATTAAGAGAGCAGGGCAGTGGGGTGGGTTAGTAGCTAGCATCAGGGAAAGGTGAGGAATTGGGAAGCATGACATAGAAAGAAGCTATAGAGCCCTCTGAGCTTTTGTAGTGGGCTGTCTCCTGGCAGTGAAGGAGGTAAATCAAAACATGGAAGGAAGAGAGCTCATTAGAACAATGTGGGCTTAGAGCAGAGGGATTAAGTAGGGGAAGATGGCAAATTCAGTGCTTAGGAGGACTGAGTGCTTGGAGAGGATCTACTCCTGAATACAGTGCCTGGTTCTTCACATTCCATATTCTCCTCTCCCTCCCACAGTATGAAGTTTCCCCAGGGAGGAGAGTGTTAGGACCATCTACCCCACCAAGACAATTTCTTGATGTCTGCTGTACAGCTGTTATACCAGCCACAGTCTGTCCACAGAAGCAGGCAGACCTTACTTATGCTACTGCCATAGTCATAGTGATTTCTCTTCTCTTCCAATTCCCCAACATGCTCCAGGTAGAGGAACCACGCTCGTTGGACTTCCTGTGCTGTGTCCTGAATAGGTGGCCCCCTCCAAAAACTCCTCTGAGGACAGCAGTCACCCTTGGACTGACCTCTGATCATTTCTTTATGCCTTATCCTGGGTAGAGGTTAGTGCTCGGCACTTCCTGGTTTTCTACAGCCTTTGTTCTTTGGTGCTCAGCAAGTGACTGTTCCACCTAGCACAGCCTGTGTTTAACCTGGAGCCTCTAGCCCGTTAGGGCTCTAAGTAGGAATTGGTGGCACTATCTGGTCCCCAGACCTGAATTTCAGAGATGCTAAGTACTTGCAGATTCAGTTGACTTTGTTTGGAGCTGCTACGGTTCAGGAGCTTGGCCATCAGGCTCCTGATGAATAGCCTAGCACAGTCAGCCAAATCTGAGCCAAGTGAAGGGAATTAGGCGTATTGACACCAGATGAGAATCTGGCCCTAAAATATCCGTAAGGCACAGAACGGAAAACATGGGAAGCTTTCATAGATATTCCATTTAATGTTTTGTAAACTTTCCTGCTATGTTGCTAGGGGAATTTTAATACATCAATGCATATAAAGTAGATCTCAGTGAGATGTTTGAAATCCGAGCCAATTCTCCTCCCGCCCCGAACTTCCTTATTGTTCCTGTCACCATTTCATCTCTCTCTCGCCTAGAAAAGACCCTACTGCTGACCCACTTCCTGCCCCTGTAGCAGTACTAGGAACTGCACAAGGAATCCTTGTTTTACTTCACTTCAGACGCTGACATTGCATTTTGCAGCTAGCCAGGCTTCATCTGGAGAGTATAGTTCTTGCATTTCCTGACGTGAGTCAGTGTAAGGAAAGTGTTTAACCTTTTTTGTCAAAGGTTAAACATATAAAAGGGGAATGTGAAGCTCTTGTATTCCTGTTGTTGCCACATTAAAGGGAGCAGCTTTCACGGCTGAGCTAAATCTAACTTTTTTTTGGGGGGTGGGAGGAATATTTCTTTCCGCATCCAATTCAAAGCTGCACTTCACTGCAGTTGTTAGGAAAGTGTATGTTTGAACAGGGCTATATGACAAGGTCATTCATTGACTGTTTCCACTTTTTTTTTTTTTTTTTAACTTCTTAATAGTCCTTTCTGCCTTTATTCCCCTGACTCTCTCAATGGATTTGGAGAGGCTTGGACAGACATTTGTATTCAGTGTACCAGTTAGAATTTCTCAGAATGGTCTGTTTCTATGAAATATAAAGCACTTCAGAGGAAAACAAATAGCAAACATTCTTGTGCTTGAAACATTCTATTTGTTCCTACCTGTTCTTACTGACACCATGTTACTTTAATCCATCTTTCTCCACTGCTTGGCTGAGCATACTGTTTTATCTGTAATTACCAAGATTGATGATTTACCCATATTACCTACAATCACATGCCTCTTCCCTCTGACTAAATGCTTAATGGCTCGCTCTTTTCATGATCCATATGACTCTGTCAGAGAGCTCATTCCAGTTTTGCTATGTGTGTTGACTGCTTCTGTGTTCTGTGAAACATAGGATAACACCTATTTTTGTTTAGAGACAACTCCACAGGTGACCTACTGGTTGTTTTGCAGAAGTTGTACCACTGATAATTTGTTAGTGTTTGTCTTTATGCCATGAAATAACTGATGGCAATAAATTGGCAGTGGTGCCCTTCATTTCATCCTCTGCAGGGACTCAGGCACAGCAAATGTGGCTTGTGGCAATGCCTTGTTGTCGTGTTATTCTTCAGATACAGACCTAATGAAGCAGGTCATAGGTGCTCCTACGCACAGATGTTTGTTCCAACCTTGTAAATTTCAGGGATCAAATAATTTGTTAGGACCTTGTAGATACCTGCATTTTCAAATGTTGTGCAGGATGTTTTCATTAGAATACCACTTTGGGTCCTAGGACCAGGATTAGCTGCAGTTATATTGCAGTAATACATCTCTTCCTGAGAACTGGACTTCAACAGGGCTACATGTATGTTACTTGGGATCTGGCATAGTGTTTCTGCATGGTGTTGAG
Source organism: Aythya marila (assembly GCF_965140915.1). Classification (NCBI taxonomy): domain Eukaryota; kingdom Metazoa; phylum Chordata; class Aves; order Anseriformes; family Anatidae; genus Aythya; species Aythya marila. The sequence goes on from NC_139046.1 coordinate 20,474,272, forward strand.
TTCAGAGCTTCCCATCTCCACACAGCTGCTGCTTTGTGTGGGAGGAACAGACCCCAGCTGACCAGTGCAGCATCTAGGGACGCAACCAGAAGCTGAGTGTCATTCTTGCATGGCTCAGCACTGGTGTTAACCATCTATCTGCGTGCATGGAAACTCACAACAGCCTCTGTCTGTTAAGTATAATTATCTTTTCCATTTCACAGATAGGGAAACTGAGACAAAGAGTGGTCAGGGTTATCCAACAAGCCTGTGAGAGAGCCAGGAACAGAATCTACAGTTACCAATAACTGAAGGTTTGTTCTTGAATCTCTTGAATCTCTGTTGCTCTGTTGCTGTTTGTAGAGCTTAGGGATATGGTTTAGTGGAGGGCTGTTAGCGTTAGGTTGGAGGTTGGACTCGATGACCTTGAGGTCTCTTCCAACCTAGGAAATTCTGTGATTCTGTGATTCAAGTCCTCTATTATGGCAGATAATTAGATTGTTCTTGCCTGGCCTGGGTTCTTCTGCAGCTCTGTAATATTGTATTGTAAGTAGTCACCTCCATACAACAGTTTTGCTGGGCTGGAAAGATATAGTCTTGAAAGGGAAAGAAGGATAAACAAAAGATAAAGAATAAAGAAAAATGAGAAACGTCATTCCCCAGGGAGTGTTCCTGACAATCTGTTAACTTTTCATTGGCATATTTGTAACCACTTCCAAAAAAATGTCACAAACTCTTAGCAGAGCAGCTTGAACCTCTGCTGATGAATTGAAGGAAATTTGTTCTAAAGAAAATACATCACATGAAGTTAACCCACAATACTGGACCAGCCAAGAACAACACCACGGAACAGGAATTCCTTTAATTTAACAATACCATAATCTCATTGCAGGCTGAGCAGTAACATTAGAAACTACACATATAACACCTTCCCTTACAGCTGAAATTTGGCAGTGGTGAGTTTTAAAAGAAACACCCCCATATCAACCTTAATCTTCAGCCTGGATACATTTGTTTCGTTATGGGGGTTTAGGGATTCCAGTGTTTTATTACAGACATAAACTGGATTATTCAAAATATACTGCAAAATAGTTCAAAACTGACACTGTGAGTGCTTCATTTCATAAACTGTGGAGAAATACGGATTTTCCATTGCTCTGCTACATGCTTCAATCACTGTAGTTCTGTCTCCTGCAAGGCAAACTGAGACTGGCTGTGCTTTCTTTAATTACATTGCTTTCATTGAAAATACAGATGTAATGCTGTGAATGATGCTGTCAAAAAACTACATACCACCTTCCATAGTTCTTAACTTACATCATAATTAAATGTCTCTTGATCGAAAAGCTATCTCATTACAAAGCTAGGTAGAAGAGCTTTATGTGGTGACCTCTTTATGCTCAGGAATTGGTGGTGATACAATGCCATTGCAGACATAGCACAGAGCAGCTTCTAGCCTGCTGTGGTAGCTTTGACCTCCTCTGTATTCCCACTTAGAGGGATTTTGAGAAATAGATCTGAGTGTAGATCCGTAGGACATACACACACCTGTCTCTTTGGGCCCACAACAGCCTTTGGTGTTCTCCTGCTACAGAAGCAATCACTGCACTAACCTGTGCTATTCCTCCACATTGCTGGATCCTCTCTGCACCTCTTTAGTTCTGAGACTCCACTATACCAGTAATCTGGACATACAAATTGTAATCAGATTTGTTCCATTTAACTCAGTGCTTGAGTTAGGAGTGCAGTAACACCAGGCTCCTTAGGTTAGTGGTTGGAGATGACATGAAAATTTTCTACAACAAAGATTCTGTGACACTGACAGAACCCTTACCCCTTTTGGGTAAGGGGCCAGTGAAGAGCAGAAACAGGGTGCTTATATGAGCAGGGATCTTTTCTCCCTTTCTCCCTTCCTTTTTCAAAACTCTCCCCTGCCCAACTATGTCCTGAGATGCTGGATTAAAAACAAACAAACAAAAATAACGAACAAACAAACAAACAAACATACAAAAACCACAATGTGACAACTAAAAAGGATTCCAAACGTATTTTTCTTTTGTAAATCTCAGATCTGTGGAAATCTGGCTCAGGCAGTTTGAAGGTAGAATGATGCCAGAATGACAACAAGTAGGCAGTTGGGAATTATACTAGGGAAGAGTGAGAAATGAAGGCCAATAATTTATAGGGGTAGTGAAAGTCTGAGATATATCTCTATTTCTCACTTAGCTCTTCCTCCTCTACCTTTAACTCTTTAAACTTTCTAAGGGCTCTGTAGGTTCTTTCTTTACTGTTAAATATAACACCCCCTTAATGATAAGTTACTGTCATACTCATCACTGGAGCTTACCTGATTTCTCAGTTGGGCTTTTCTACTAGCTGCTAAAGGAGGCTGGTGTTCTGGATTACAGAGAATCAAAAGGACAGGGATCAGATATCAAACTGAAAGAGGAGTGAGGAAATTGCATATTCCAGGTCTGAGTCTGCACACATTTTTGCTGGATATATAGGCTTTATTGTTGAGAAAAATCCTACTTAGGTCAAGAGGAATACATGGGAATATTACTCAGCTATAAGTGTCTGCTGATCTAGATCCTTAATGAAGGAGAAGAACCCCAAATATTCTAAAAGCAAAGAAACAAAGCAAAAATATGTGAGGAGTTGTGAAACAGACTCGATAGAAACTTCTCCCAGATCAGCTAGGAAGTGGCACTGCAAAAGCTTTGTAAAGCAGTTACCTGTAGTAACAGTCTGAGACTACATGGGGCTGTGCAGGGTCTAGGTCTGAGCTTGACGTGCAAAGACTTGTAGGACCTTGGGCATTGTCTGGGAAGCACTCCTGAATTTGTTTATCTCTAAGGAGGCACAAAATCCTCTGTATATCACCCTCCAGGAGTAAGTCCAGGGTGAGGTTTGTATTTTAACTTCTTGCAGCGATATGTTCTGGAAAGGGCTTCTGAACCATAGAGAGTAAAAATGGCCTTCCTAAGAGCAGGACGAGAGAAATGAAGGCACAACAGCTGTGTCAATAGGCCATGCTACACATGGCATTGTTTATATCCAGGGATAAATCAGTTCTGGATGATGGAATTAAATTGCAGAACCTTCTCACCTGGGGTTTGAAGGGCTTTGTTTTCTTAGGATAAATCTGTCTCTAAATATCTGCCACAGGTCATATAATTTGACTGCAGTTAACTAGGAGACATTACCTTGCTAAGCTATGAAAGATCAAAGACCAGTTCTGACCTGGACCTTTACCAAACTGTTATTTCCTCTATGACAGGAGGCTTCATAGGGATAGGAGCCTGTGTGAAGCAAAGTGATTACTTCTGCTGCCATCATTCTTAACAGTACTGGCTGTAGCAGAGCATCCACCTTCATTCAGCTTAAATAAAACCAGCCTTTCCATTCCCAGCTGTAGCCACAGACTACTAAAACCCTGTTTGTCAGTGACACGGGTCTTCTCTTTTCCCTGCTAACATAGGACAGTCTCAAATCCATTTCAGAAAGAAAGATGATGCTTTGGAATTGAATCTGAAATGAGAGAATCTGGGCTCTTTTCCCAACTCTGCCACGTACATCTGGTAGTCTTTGGGCAAATCTTAGCTTGATCTATTCTGAGCTATGTGGGACAGGCACTTTCTCATTTGTTATGCATACATGCAGCGTTTAGCACAAAGGGGACTCCAACCACTCATGAGTAACCAGTGAACAGATGGTAGTACGTTGACGGTGTGACTAGGTATTCCCATTCTGATAATTTTTGTAGCAGATTTCATCTTAAAAAAGAAATCCTGCGAACAGCCCAGAAACAGAGGTATGTAAAAGAAAAATTAAATGAAAGAGACTATTTTCAATATGTCTTTCTCCCAGCTCTAAAATATGGAAAAGACTTTCCACAGTAAGAGCTGAGACATACTGGACGTACTGGTAAAGTCCTGCTAACGCCAAATGTCAGTGCTGTGCTTAGTAACATGGTAAGCCTGTCTTTTTGACTTCTAGAAATGGAGTCAAGAAGTCTTTGAGGGCAGATATTTGCTTAATCTCTCACTTGCATTCCCTCAGATGAGCTTTTTACAATTAGGAGTTTCCCCATTTGGCAATACTTCTGCATTGTCACAGTCAGAGATGACATAATGAACTAGTCTTACGCATATTCTTGAGCACTTCTGGGTAAAAATAGTGACCCTCGGCTTTAATCTTCAGAACTTCGCGTCTCAGCGCAGCTATTCTGATGACAAGGGTGAGCTGATCTGGCTAAGGCAGGAAACAGATGTATCCTCTTATTCTTAACATAAATTGTTGGGGTTTATTTTTTGGTTAGCTGCAGTCCTAATCTTGCTTTTGATCGAGTGCAGAGGAAAAGAGTAATTAGTGAAGTATTAGTGTTATTATTATTTCCTGACATTAACTCTCCTGCTACTTGTCCATCCTTTTCTCAGGCCCAGAAAAATGGTGTGTGGGTTTAGCATCTGAACTGCGTTTTTATTGCTAGTTCATCTCTGCGCTCTGAAGTAACACTGCGTCCACTCTACTGAAGTAGTAGAAAAAGTAAAAGAAAGAAACAAAAAATACTGCACACGGTCACAGTTATGTAGGTGGTAGGTGTCTCATAATAGTATAGCTTATGCAGGAAGGGGAGTAAGTTTTATTAGTATGTAGTTTTCATACTTGAAGAACAGCTTTCCAAATGCATCATTCTATCTGCATAACAAATGTAATAACATGTACATAGTAGTTTATAACAACTATATTATTGTATAACAACATATAATGACTGGTATCTACTAGGATGACTATTTGATAATAAAATTAATGATTCCTTTTCTCAGCATGGTTCTGAATGGTACAAAATCACTTTGTCCGTGGCTGTTACACAGGTAGCTGAGGCACAGAAAGAGATAGCTGATTTGCCAGACAACGCAGCCAGGAATTAGCACTCCATCTTATGAGGCAGAGACATACAACTAAGCACAGGAGTTTCTTCCTTCCATGAGCATGAGTTTCTCAGCATTTCTTACACCTCATAGCTTACACTACTGCAAGAAGCCTAATCCTTGTGTCATTTGGGTTGTGCAGCAGGCTGTACTAGTACATCCTTCCCTCCTAACATCTGGTCTGGACAGATACCCCAGGGACCATGAGGAGATGCAGAGTGCTTTTTTTCCCCTCTCTTTTCTTTTCTTTTCCTTTTTTTTTTTTTTTTTTTTAGCTATTACATAATAGCTGATTTTTGGCTGCTGTATTTATCCCTGGTGAAATATTTTGTTTCCCTAAGCAGTAATGATAATACTACAGACCATATTGCAAACATTTGTGTAACTTTTTTTATACAAATCTGCTGCATATGTCCTTTTAGTTACTGTGGTCATTGTTCTCAGTATATCATAACTCTACTGCATAAGGCAGTTATGGAAAGATACTCCTCTGTTATATATAATGCTCTTAAGAAACAGAAATCCCAGGATATATTTCAAAGGCAAGATTTTCTAAGAATGATAGGGTTTTACTTAAACTATTTATCTATTCAAGCTGAGATAATCATTCAAGATCCAATCTAGTCTATTTCCAGAAATATCTTGTTTTTTCTCCATGATATGTGTATTTGTTGTCATTGTGATCAGCTGCTTTTAATATATTTTGACATTTAATTTTAAACCTACAGTTACACATTAGAGTCATTATGGCTACTAAGGCAAATTTAGTTCTTAAGCATCAGTGTAGGTCAGTGTAACAGTCTGATCATATGTGCCCTCAACATTTCTGAAATTTCATCTCCCAGGATCAGGGCCGGACACAAGCAACTGCTCCATTAACAGGCTGGGAGCTCTCGCTGCATGTGGCAAAGTGGGGACTGCACAGCTGTAGCTTTGCTGCACGTAGTGCTGCAACATCTTCTCCTCAGAGGCACTGTGACTACCATGGTATTTCTTTCATAGGATGTGCGGGTATTTCCCTTTCTCAGACATCTGGATGAGCAGTGGTGAAATGTGGAAGCTGAGGGGTACCTGAAAAACAGCTACACACTGCTGCATCACTACAATTTCTTAGACTGCTGAGCAAGAAAGGGAAACACCCTCTTGCCACACTTGCAAACATTTTGTCGTGTTCCTTGCTCAGAGATGTTATTGCAACTCATAGTTAATCTTTTCAATCTCTTCTGTCCCCATGGAAACTTTGGACAGCAGAAAAAAATGGCACAGTGTGATACAAGTTGCTATAATTGCTAATGCTGGCCAGATTAGTTCTGTGCAGTCTCCTATTTTTCTTCCTCTTCTCCCTCATCTTCAACAAGAATATTGAATATGACAAATGATACTGATTTCAAACTGAAGCTCTTAAAGCAAAATGTACATCTTCTATGCAGATTGGTGTGTTTAACTAAAAACAAATCTAAAATAGTTCTCCACAGAAACTGTGCAACTAATCCAAGTATTTTAGTTTGGATTACCAAAACCAATCCATCTAAACTGATTTGGAGGACCCATCCATGCTCCAGGGGTGTGCTACATCCATGCTTTTGTAGAGGAATGCTGATCTTTCAGGTGAGATGCCTCTAAAGGAGGCACAGTATGGGGGATTAGAATGTGCTGTTATGATTTCTCTAAGTGTGTAACATTCACAGCATGCACAGTAGTATTTTGGGCTGTGATAACAGGGTGATGCAGATTGGAAAGGCCTTGTGTTACATCATCTTTGGTGACTGAAATTAAAAATTCTTGAAATGGGTGGAGAAAGAATTGTTATATTTCTCTGCCACCCTGAAATGATAAATGCTTGGAATACTCTAAGAATTTTATTGAAGTGCCTAAAAAGAAAATATTTATGCTACACAAAAAATCTTCTAGACCAGTCAGTAGCTGAATTTGAGTGTTCTTGTGTTGGTTTGAGGTTTCTATTATTTGATTGGGTATTTGTAGACAGATGGCCTCTTGTAACGTTAATACAAACAACTTATGTAGAGTGATTGGGTTGTGTAGTAATTGGGGAAATACTGAGGGATTAGGAAAGAGGAGAGCTTGCCAAAACCTAGTTTCTGTTTATACACAGTTAATTCCTTCTTATAGCAAATTAAGCTTTTCTTCCTTGGACATTTTCAGCTATTCTGATCAAGTAAAGCTAGTTTGGGATACTGAGAAATGGAGGTTTGTAGGTCAACCTCATCTTCCTATGATGCTTCACTGGTATAACAAATAAAAGGTGATCTGCAAGTACATTTTTGAGATGATTTACATAGCTAAACCACCCGTATTTCTGAGCCTGAGCCAGCAAATCTATAAAATGCTATGAACTTCAGATGATGCAAGAAATGTTGGGAAGGGACTGAGCTGTGAACAGAGTTGACCAAAAGAGAGCTGAATGGGAAATTTCTGTGTCCATTTCTCTCTCTCTCTCTCTTTTTTTTTTTTTTTTTTTTTTTATTGCACATTGTTCCTCCAGTCTACCTTTTGATTTGTACCGCAGTGTTAATCCAGCTTATATTTCTTTTAAATTTCTTTATCACAACTATCACATTTATAAAAAATGTAAATAGGGAAAACAGTTAAAACTTTGCTTACAAAATCAGCATAAGTATTTGGCAAACTTTACCAAGATGCAGTGTTTTAAACTTGTGGAGAATTTAGGATGTGAAAAAACTCTACTATTTCAATAATGGCATCAGTTGCTCCCCCTCTTCCTTCTCTTCCCTTGAAAGAAAATGTGACCAGCTTTCTCTGCTTTAGGTTTTTAGGTGACTGTTAAATGAAGCTATAAAACCGAGCTTATGGGGGTGAGGTGTTTTGAAAGACACTCATAGGTGAGAGACCCAGCAGGCGGAATACAGAAACCTCCCCAAACCTACTGTAGCAAAGTATTTTATTAGCCTAGAACTGGAATGGAACTAAAAAGCAGATTCTTCTGTCCTGACCACAGAGAACTGCAATGTGGCTGTCCACACCTAAGCTGATTGTCTGCACAACCTTAAAAATCAATGCAGAGAAGGAGGCGCTTTTTGGATGTTCTCTGTCTGGTCTGCTGCTTGCATCAGATGAGCTGCATTGTGCCAGCCAAGTGACGTTCATCTCCAGGAACAGTTAAAGGAGCCTGCAGTGACTAGCTCAGATGTAGTCACCCCCACTGCAGGTAGCTCTGCTTGGTCATCTGAAACCCACCTCGACTGCCTGCTGTTTGACGGCTGTTCCAAACACCGCAGCTCACTGCCTGCAGTATATTGATATTTGCGCTTAAGCAAAAGGAGCTCTCTGACCTAAGTGGAGTTTCTCCCCTTGGCTGTTGACACTGAGACAAAATGCATCCTGTGATGAAAGGAAAGCATGTACAATGCAGTTCAAAGTATCAAAATGGTTTGCTGAGCTGGCAGGAAATTTAATTTAGCACATGGGACTTAATGCTGTGAAGATTAAATGTTCTTATTCATATGAGAATGAAAGCCTTGTGATTGCCTTATCAAATGAAACATGTGTAGGGCTTCCAGTCACCAGGCCATAAAAGCTGATATACTTCTGCTCGTTACAAAGGTCTTTCTAGTCCTTCTTCTTCTTGCTCCTCTGAAAGTGTTTTTAGCTAAGACAGGATGACCAACTGGCATAACCTCATTTAGCTTGCAGGTTACTGTATCACCGATAACAATTTAACCCAAGACTCAAGAGTTTCAAGTGGGTTGGATACAGACAAGGGAATAAGAGACCAGGGCAGGCTAGGAAACTCCCTCTCTCTTGCTTTGTAATTTATTTTTCCATAAAATTTTCCAGGATTTCATCAAACATTTCTGGTATTTCCAAATCTGAGCTAACTTTTGGAGAGACGTCTGTATTTTGATTCTTGGTGAGTTTTGTTCTGTCCCACAAAAAGCATCAATGTCAGGTTCTAACCACATAGATGCACTTCAAATTCCTATATCTTTACACCCCAGAGTACTGAGCTGCAGATTGTTGGATGCTGGATAAAACCTGCTGCAGAGACACCTGGAAAGTATCAATACATGATTAGCATGTTGCTCTTCTCTTCTCTCTTCTTTTATTTCCTAGGCTTCTGCTATTGGCCATTGTCATTGACAGGTTGGAAGGCTACCAGGAGATTTGATATGATCCTTTAGGTTTCTCTTCAGCATAACACAAGTACGTACCATGATAGCAGAGCTGTCACTCTGTCTCGTTGGGTTCTAATGCAGCCAGTCCAACCAAACTTCTAGGTGGCTTGATGCTTAAATGCAAGGATCAGCTGGTGGCCAGTTTACTTAAACAAGGCCCTCACTAGCAATGCTTGTGAATCTGAAGAGAAGCACAGATGCCTGCTGGGCAAAACCAGAGCTCCCACCCACTGAGGTCCCACTGGGGTCCTGTGACAACTGGTGTAGGTGTCTGTGCACAGCTGCTCAAAACTCCTTTCCTGCCGCTACCAGATTGTGCTTATGTAGTCAGGGGCTGAATAACACTACTTCGGTAAAAAACGTACAGAGGAAAACAATGCAGAATATTCTTAATGGATTGATTAAGAATTAATTCTTAATTCTTACTATTAATATATTATTAATAGTAAGAGAATAATGATAATATTAATAAGAGTATTAAGAATAGCCGTGGAATTTCCAGTTTTCCTAAGAGTTCCAACCTTTTTCTGAGTGCTGCATAAAGGCAGCCTGGCATCATTTTTCTGGCTGGAAGCTAGAGCAGTTTCTGTACCCCAAATATAGAGAGCTGAGTACTCTGTATAATAGTTTTAGAAGATCAATAGGTCCCTTTGTTTAGAGATCTTGATGTTAAAAGAAAAAACCTCTTGTTTATGTGCTGCCTTGGCCTATTAGCCTTGTTTGTTACTAATAAAAGTTCTTTCAAAGCACTCTGACAGATCAGTCTTGAATAACTTTCCATAACCAGCAAAGCATTAGATAGGAAAAAATAGACAAGCAAAAAAGCCTCCTAAGGTCTGCCTTTCTACAGGCAATGTAACTTTGGGTATGAATTTCAGAGTGGGTAGAGAACACAATTCTGCTTGGCATGGAAATATATACTAAGTGGAAATTAAAAAAAAATAATCAGGAAATATCCTTAGCTTATCAGTTCTATGGGTGTATTAGCAACTTAGATGAGAATAGTTTTCATGATGAAAAGTTAACTGTGCATGCTTTTGAACTGTTATTGCAAAATAAGAGGAAGGGGGAAGTTTAATAACTAATGTTTTGGGTTGGGCTTTTTGTGATTTTTTACATATCTTTTAGCAGCTGTGGGCAGCAGAGCATGGAACGGACATGTTTCTGTTCTCAGATGGAAAAAAATAACCTTCAGAAATTTTCATTGGACAACATTCAGAAACTAAAAGCATTCAAATTTTTCTCTAGGCAAAGGAGAACATTTTATGAAAAGGCAAATCGCAGGAAACATCCAAACAGATGAAAATTTGAAATATTTTTTTCTGTTGTTTTTTTTTTTTTTTTTAAACATAGTCTTCATCTGCACACCCAACCTATCGGTGCAGTTAGAAACCACTACAGATACAACATTTATATAATGAGAAAAATCAGTTAATAAAATGATATTTAGAGGAAGATCAACATTTTCCAAATGTGAATGTCTAAAGTTATGTTCAGAAGTCTTTAGGTTTAGCCTCCTACAGAAGACTATCTTAATTTTTAATAAGCTCTGGACATATGCAAATCCCATTGGAGTTGGGAGTAGATGCTAATTTGAAAGTCAAAAAACTTCTCTAGAAACTTACATAGGGATTTCTAAGGTATCCATTCTCTTCACAGAAAGTATAAAATCAATGCTGTCTGAGCTGATGATACATTTAGGTCTTCTAAAAATTATTCTTTTTGGACCCAGATCTTCATTTTTCAGGTTCAATGTCTGTTTTGCTGAAGAGTCCACCTTGCTGCTCTCTCTCTATCAGAGCAGATGTGGACCAGTGAAAAATTTTTGGCAAAAGTCTTGCCTAGGCCATGCCAGGGAGGCTGAATCTTGCTTTTTTTGGGAAGTACTTCAACATAGAACTGAAGTACAGCACATGGCTTGTGTGTTACACTACAAGCCATGCATCCATACTGCCTTCAAGGGACTGCTCAAATGCTTCAAGTTAAATACCTGTGAGTACTCTATTGGATCAGAGGCCAGCAGATGGGGCAAACAGGGAGTCACCTGCCAACTGGAGGTTTTGTCCTACACAGTGGGACCCTCTGCCTTACCTTTGTTTCCTTCTACACCATCTCGTGTCATACCACCTCTTCAATTTGCAGATCCCCTGCTGAAAACATCAGATCTCTTTAGTGACTGAATTAGATGTTTGCTTGCTCTGTAGGCAGCCATGGAGGATTGCGTAATAGGACAGTGCTGATGTTTCCACAGTGCTCTGGGGAAGCTCTGCTTTGCATTATTTCGGTGCCATGTAATGGTCTTAATTTTTTAAAGGTTACTTTTGGACACTGGATTTCTTGCTTATGCTTGCTGATTTCAGCTGGCTGAGGCTGATGCCGGCTCTCTGCCTTGCCTGACCTCCTATGAAGAGGAAGCAAGATGATCCTTTATTTTTTCACAACCAGTCTCCAGAGGAGGAAAAGCCCAGTTCCCGATTCAATTTGCAGTGCTCTGCTATGCAATTCCCTCGTGATACCCTCTTCCCTCCTCTTTTTTGCTGTAAATTGCAAGGGCTTCACCAACTGAGCTGCAAGCCTCCCTTGGCATCTACCTGTATCTGTAGCAGACAGGCAATATTTTCATGTAGCTCCCTCCAGACCTTTGAGTTTGCCTATGGAAACTTTGAATGAGCTGAAGTACTGTGGTGGATGGGTACAGTTGTAAAAATTGCCCAAAGCAAGGAAGTAAGATGTGCAAGAGACTAACAGCAGCACCACAGTGTCAACACTAGTGAGTCATCTCCCTGTTGGCACTAAGCACAAGGGTGACACTGCCCAGCAGTGACCCAGAAGACTAGGCCGCTGCTTTTCTTGCAAATAAGTAGTGTCTTTTCCACCCTCCATACGACAAAGGTCTTTATTTCTTCAAGCTAATGAGACCACTCTCTATACACTGAGTTCAGCTACATTTAAGCAACTTAGGTATATTGTATCACAGCAGAGCTCCTTGGCATTTATGCAAAGGGAAAAAATTCAAATGAATAAACTCATGTTTTATGACTCAGCAGACAGAGTCTCAGTTTCTGGCTTTCACACAATCTTTCTCTGCAACCTTGGGCAAACTACTTAATTGCTTTCTGTGCCATCTGTAAAAACCTTCCCTTCCCTGTGCCTCCTATTTTATCCATAACCACTTTAATGCAAATATTATCCTACATATTTGCATGGTACCTACCAGCTAGGAAACTTAGCTCCTGGTAATCCCTAGGCATCATTAGAATTAAGAATAAACTAGTAATATCTGAGTAACATCAATTTATTTCAACCTACACTCCTTTAACATGTCTTCTGGATGTCTTCCAAATATTGCTAAACTAGAAATGAAAGCACTAATAAGAATGTATCTCCTGTCATGTAGTCTGGCTAGAGGTTCCACAAATAGGGAGCTTTCAGTACTGAAGACTGAGCACAGATGCCATGCCAGCAGGGAACAAGGCTGCAAACGGAGAGTTGGAGCCATGAGCTGCCTGGCAGTTACTGTGAAAAGTGACCTTTTTATTCACTGTAACATTCCTTGTCTCATTTTCTTCCTGCCAGAGTGGCGTGTGTACAGGTGGGCAGAACCTAGGAAACACAATTCCTTGCCTTGCTATGTCATGCTTACCGTTATTGGGGAGCATTTTTTTTCCTCTTGGACTTGTACCTCAGGATCTGTCTGCCTCCTGTAAGAGATTCCCAGGTATAGATCAAGGAAGGGGAAGGTGAAATACTTTTTGAAGAGTTGCCTTTGGAGGTCAGCAACAGTTATAATACATGCAATACATAAGGTACCTTATACGTAAATAAAAACCCATTCTTCTGAAGTTTGGGCAAATCTGACACAGTCCATATCAGAACATTTTGAAAATAAACAAATGCTGAAAAAGAAGAGAAAAAAGAACAGGCAAATATATCTACCAACCTTCCTTCTCAATCAGTTTCAGGTGGGCCCAATTTTGCCTTGAAACTACGTTCAAGCAACAGGGTGGGACTAGTCTCTTTCAGCAGTATGCAAGGGCTTTATACGCACTAGTATAAGAGCAGCTCTTTTTTGCTCTGTTTTCACAAGCCTGTAATGCCTATGCCTGTATCAAGACTCAGGAGATTCTTCAGCACTGTGCTGTTTCTGGCAGTGTGAGGTAGCTCTTAGAATCTCTCTATAGAGGTCTGGTAAAGTAGGTGGGGTAATTTTGTTTATGAGTTGGCCCAGAGATTTGCAAAGGAGAAGAGAGGATGGCACAGTCTTTCCAGAGTCCTGTTCCAGTTGGAGGGAGACTTCTGTGGCCTGTTATGAAGTGCTGGAGGTTTACATTTAGCTTTTCCTGTCGGAAGAAATAGATCTGGCAAACAGCCAGCTAGCAAGCTATTTCTGGGAAACTACTTTCTTAATAATTAAAAGCACCTGGGCAGACTTTCCTTGTTCAAACAGCACTGTCTAGCCAGGCCTTGGGGTCAGATTCAAATGTGGAATGGCTTTAGCAGTGGCAGAAGTTTAGGAGTTCATGGTACTCCTTTGCCTTGTGCAGCTTGGATGTCCATTTGTGCACCTGAGGTAAAGTTGACAAAGGACCGAATGAAAGTCTGTGATCTCTAAAGTGTCAAAAGCTCCTTAAAAGCTAAGTGCTCACTCTGGTTGTGCCAGATGTTCAGAAACAACGAAATGAACTTAAAAAGTATGTCTCCCCCTGTCCCCAACAATGTCTTTTGGATGGTGACCCTTTAGGGATCACGTTTCTAGACTTATTCCTGCGATCAGGAGGGACCCAGTCACACTTCTTTTTAAAGAAGAACTGGGAGTCTTTCCTGCCTGTGATGCAGGTGTAGGTACTTCTGGAAGATGAAAAAGCCATTCTCATGATGAGGCTGGCAGTCAAACTGTTAAAGGTGGTGCTGATCTTGAACTCATTTGAAATGAAATGAATTCAGAGGAATTGAGATGACTGGAATTATTTATAGTTGAACATAGTTGTGAGATCAGACTTTGTATTTAGGCGGCTCCTACTTCCTTAGTAGCTTTATTAGTCAATAGGTGTCTTTTTGAAAGCATGATGTTTCTACCCGATGTCATCTAGGGAGGGAATGGGGGACTGGCAGGGCATCCTGAGAAAACATTTCTCAGTTGGCTAACAGCTGTCTTCCAGCTTATTCTGCCAGAACCTAGATGAGGCAGTAAAGCTTTCACTGCTAAATGTGGCAGTTCCTGTTGTTCGTGGGATACCAGGAAGGAATATGGCCCACATTTGTGGATAATGTGCATTATAGATGCAGTAGGCCAAGTACAGCAGTCCTTTGTGTCCAGGGGAGAGAAATTAGAGAATGTACTTGGCAACTACCCTCTAGAAGGGAATAGCACCACCATTAAATGGTAAATAGGTTCATTATCTCTTCTGTCCTATAGCTATTACTTATGTCTATGTATGCCTTAACCTCTACCTCAGCCAGTTTTTGTATACAGTATCCCAAACTTCAATAAAACACACAAGAAAGGCAGTAATTACCACACAAAATTAAAGGGATTAAGATAGGATGCTAGATAATCTACTTGGAGAAAAATGTAGCTGAGCTATCTTAACTAAATGAACTTGTTCAGAAAATCTAAGCTTGTAAAGAACACGTAGATGACAATAAGGATTAATTATCATGTCTCAGGCCAAAACCTGAGGACTTCTTCAGAAGGAAATCAGCAAATAGTTTTGTTAATTAACCAGAGATAAATACTGAGTTAAAAAATATTTATGATTTTAACTTTACTCTTTACTGTTCTGTTACCTTTAGATAAAAGAATTGCTAACTCTTGGAGATACATGTTTCCTTGAGTCAGAAGTGCCTAATGGACTAGGTAAGATCAATGTTGAGACGAACTGTTAGGGGAAAAAAAAATAAAATTGGATTGTATTTATTTGTCTCACCAAACCACATTTTAATAGTAGAAGCAAACTCAACTTGTGGTACAGAAAGAATATACTTTGCAGAAGAGAAACATAATCAGCTTTATCCCCTAGTTTAAAGACACTGGTTAAAGGAAATTAATTGTGGAAAGGGTCCATTACCATTCCCTCTGACAATCACTAAAAAGCACAAGCACATTCTCTATTATCTGCTGCTTTTCTGAGCTGCAGGGATTAGAATCTCTCCAAAGGACACCACTTTGAACCTGCAAGGCACCCGCTTGCCTGAGGTTCAGATAAGGTTGGTCAAACTGCCATGATAGGTGGGCATGGGGAGTCTTCTCATGGCAATGATGCTTCCCCTTTATCAGGTGTTAAGTGTCCCTCTTGGGGTGTATTACAGCAAAGAAGCCAGTGACTGAGAGCAGAGAACCCAGGCCTAGCCAAAAGCATCTGCCTCAGCATACCTGGTTTGTCAAAAATAACAGCACAGTCTGACAGGAAGCCCATGCGGTGTATTTATGGCCACATCTGCAGTGCTTTCAGCCGTGGATAGCTCTGCCTCCACTTTGCAGCTTGTGGTGTGGCAGCAGCAATGCTTCTTGAACAAGAAAACTAATTTTTTTTTTTGTAGTGTTTCTCTGCTTTTGACTTGCAGCTTTAATATTGAAAGTCTGTGCTGTATGATTTATGTTCCTTGTCAGCCACTTCAAATATTTCATTTCCTTGCTTTGGTATCACCTGGAGGTATGAGTCTTGTGGAGAAATAAGGCAGTAATTTTCTGCCATACCCCTGCTATCTGTTTTGCTTTCACCCCATTCTCTTCCTGTTTCCTTTCTCCCTGGCCACTGTGAAGTTATTCCTTGCCAAAAAGGGGTGTTTTTACAGTGACACAGAGTATCTGTACTGCTGTAAAGCCCTGCCGAAGACAAGACACTTGTTTATACTCAAAAGGAGTTATGTGCTTAATCTGGGCTGTCTTCAACTAGCAACAGAGATGACAGTTACAGCTCCTTACCCAGTCACTCACAGGGGGGAAAAAAATAATCAAAAAAACTTGCATCTTTTCTGGCACAAATACAGTCTGTAGTGCTATTGCCCTTCTGCACTGTCTCACTTTGGAGTTTGCTAGCAGATCTGCAGCAATTAGCAAGGAGGACAAGTATGAAAATATCAGATGATCACATGTTTTCATATCCTGTAAAGTTCCTACAACAGTGTATATCTATGCAGATGCACTTTGGGAAGTTCAGGATCTTTAGGAAAATGAAATTTTTCAGTTTCAAGAGAGCAGACTATTCACCCAACCTTTTTAAGTTGTCAAATAGTTATAAAATAAACTTGGACTATTGTGGGTGAGTACTTGTTGAAGCAAGCAGAATCTAATCTATCAATTTCTAAGTGCCTTCCATGGAATTTATTTGTAATTGTTGATGTGGCTTCCTTGCCCTCTGGGCACTTGTTTTCTTGCAGAACAGAAGCACCATTCAGAACAGCCTATTGTTTAACTAAGGAATCGCAGGTGGAAACATCACAGACTGAAACTATTAATCCAAAAAGCAATGTACTAGTCTGTCATTTTTGTTCATACGTAAGTGCATCTTATTAAAATATGGGGGAATAGCAATAGCAGTACTTCATTGTTTGTTTTGTTGTTCGTTATTTCAGCTAGAGTTTAATGAATGTGAGAGCTTCTTTCCAGGAGCAAAAGGAAGGCACATAGCATTGACTGCTGAAGTGGTAGATAGCAGTTTTTCCTTAAGAAAGTAGATACTAAAACAAAAAATCTAGAATCAGAATCTGGGATCTTTGAAAGGGATATAAGCCAACTTGGCATTCAATTCTCAGTGAGAGTTGAAAGGTCAGTATAAGAATTTGGCCAGCTAAGCCTCAGCATGTCTTGCAGGATGTTTAGGGCTGTGGTGCCACAGTAAATAGCAGGTTATTGCCAAAACATCATTTCCAGTCAGACAGGACAAGTAAATGAACAAAGATCAGAGTGCATCACCAGGCATTAGAATTGCAAGTGCAGGGATGCAAATTCAGAGCCAGGGAGTGTAGCCATGCTAGCTGGGATGTGAACTGATAATTTTTTGATGTCAGCTTTTGTTTTCTTCCCAGGCAGATGTCTTCCTAGCCTTCTTGCCATTGCTTTTCAAGCTCGGTTGGTAGGTTTTATTGCCAAAATTTTTGAAACCATCCCAATTCAATCACACTGGTTTGAGCCCAGTAAATAGCACCTGGTAGCCACCAAAAAGAGGCTCAGGATGGTCTCAGTCTCTCCTTGTGCTGAATACCAAGACTGCAGGGACTCAGACTTAACTTCCTTGCTTTTTGCCTTTCTGACACTTGTATACCTGTGTAAAAGGCAAGAGATATTCATCTTAAAGCTGGCATTTGTGCGGGTTATATGTAAAACAGGACAGTTGTGGTCCAGACAGTATTTTTATTGCTCAACTTACTGTTTTTCCTGCTTTATTATAGTATTATCAAACATAGATTGCTATGGAAAAAAATCATGCTTCAATACTGTATATGAAATGAGTACAAGAGGATGTGTCCACATCACTTTCAGGGGCTATCTCTGCAGTGGAGCAAGAGTTGGTTGATTCTGAAAACTGTAGTCACCTAGGACATCCACCAACAGTTCTCCCCCAATCTAGCTGATATGCATCACCCTTGAAAAACATCTGCAATCTTGCATAATTACTCCCCATTATTTTTATTTCTTGGGGGGATGAGCAGGACATTATAAAAGCCTGGTTAGCCTAACCCTAACCCCTAATGCTAACCCTCTGCCACTCAGTTAATGTTGAAAATAGGGGAAAAGGAGGCTTGATCATTTTGTCAAGAAAATCAATATTTGCTTTTTAATTTCTTTAACTTGTTCCTTCTTTAATATACTGATACTTGCCACTTTGGGATCTGAGCAGTCATCTATGGCTGGAGATTACAGTCCTTACATCTGGGAATCTTGGTTCTGTTAGTTACCAGTCATTTTGGCAAGTGATGTCACAGAGCCATGGTGTTGCAGACAAGTTTAAGGCAGATTTTTTTAGAGATGGCAGGATAATTGTAGGACATCATGGCAGATGGTACTTCTGGACACCATAGACTATTCAGCCACTGCCTTTTTTTTTTTTTTTACTGTTCTATGACAGAGGTCCCCAGTCATATCCACACCTGCTAGTTCACATCAGCCAGGTGACTTCACTTGTTCAGTAGAGCAGACTCAGCAATTGTGAAGCTTTGTAGCACAGCTTTAGAAATTATTCTGATGTCATTCCGTTTATATTGTGTGGTGTCAATTTTTTTGGAAACAGTTTTTCTCAGAGAATTAGAACAATTGAAAGTGATTCCGCTCAAGTTCTACATGCTAAAAAACATCTATGTGTTTTATTTTAGTAAGCAGGGAGATGAGAAAAAAAAAGCTTGTAAAGTGGGGGAGAAGGGCAAACCTTTCTACCAGCTGCACAAGCTCCCAGATTCTCCCAGTATGTTCCAGACTCGTGTCAGTTCCTGGTGCTTTTTGCTCTATATGCTACCTCAGACCTGTCCCTTACTTATGGGTTGCTGAGATACGGATGTGCCCTTTGGTAATCCCTACAGAGATTGTCTGTCGTGAACATTGCTCTCCTGTCTGAGTAAAGCTCTGTATGTTTACTGTGCTAGTAGTCCTTTGCAACCCATGACATTATTCCTGCGTGAAGTCTAGTGACTACATGGGATGGCATTCATGAGGCATGTTATAGGGCCAGGACTTCTTCCCTACACCCATTGAAGCTAAGCCTATTTGTTGCTGCATAGAAGACAGCCTGCTTACAAGACTGATGCCAGTTTGAACTTGAGTCACTTACAAAAATGTTCTGTTGTCTTGGGAGTAGCTCAGGTGCTGCAGATGCTTTGGAGTGTGTTATTCTGTGGGTTTTCAATGCATATTTTCCCCTCAATTATTATGTAAAAGATATCCTCCCTGCCCACCTTCCCTCCCACTCAGGAAACTGGCCGCTGAATAAGTGTAATAGATTGACTGAAGGTGTTTCCTGCCTCTGAAAGTCATTTTCAGTTATTGCACTTTGAAGTCTTGTTGAAAGTCAGGTCTAAAAAAGAAGACAAAAGCTTGTATTCAGTTTGTTCTCTTTTCTAGCCTCCACCACGGCAACAAAAAGCAACTAAAACTGTCTTTCTCCTCTCTCTCAGTCCAAAGAAAACCACCCCAAACCTGGCCTAACCAGGACACAGAAGTTAACTTTCCTCTTTCAAAAAGTGACATTGCCTTTCAATGTCCTATTTGGTCAAATTTCACCATCCAACTTAAAGATGGTCATGCCAGCAGCTCAGTACACCTTTTATTCCTTGTGAGGAACATAAGAAAAAGCAGAAATGTGCTGCTTAGGAGTTACAATACTACATAGCAGTCCTCAGCCAATAGTTCTGGCAGCTACAGACTGTGGAGAACTTATGTGAGCAGAAACCAGGTTATATCCACATCCAACTTCGGAGACATTCCAGCATCTATTATAACAGTAGAACTATCCCAGGTGCAGTACTAAATAGAAGGTGTTCTACTTTTTTTTTTTTTTTTTTAACCAAAGCTGCTGCTGAGCGTAGCATTTGCTGCAAATTCTTCATTTTCTGCATGCAGCTAAACACCCCAGGAAGATCCACAGCACTCATGAAGACGTTCACCTCCATAACCTTTTAATGAGTGTAGCATTATCCTTTCCACGCACTGCTCTGCTTTCGAGGACAACTTCTAATTTAATGTCCAGCATTTATCTTGTCTCTGAGGCCAGACAGAGAGACTGAATTGTGTGCTGTGATCTTCCATTTGATTTGAGAACATCTGAACCAAATTAAGTACAGATTTTTGTTCTGTTTTGTTACTATTTGTGTGTGGACATGTGTGCATATATATAAAAACCTTCTCCTGTGAAGACCTTTAGTCAATCTTTTAGTCAATCTTTTCTTTCAAGGTTATTTTAAAAGCAGTAGAACTGGATTTGTTCCCAGGACAACACTGTACATTATGGTGATGTATGTTTTAGTTTATTCTCCCCTTATTTCTCTGTTGCAATATAAAAGGGACTGGAGTCCTGTTTTCCTAGTTGTTCCCAAGAGATGCATCTGAGTTCAGTGGTACATGGAATCCTGAAGGACCCTTTTGGGGTCTGAGGAAGTGGTGTAAATGAGTCAGAACGATGTCAAGCAGAAGGAGCACTTTGGGCTTACATTGCTTCAGGGCACTGAGCAATGATGGACAGGACAGAAGGCCGTTTGTCATTCAGCATGAGTCACATAGGTCCTGTCTTACCTGAATCTGTGAACTTGCAATGGCAAGCAAGAACACACACCACTTTTTGGATCCCAGTCTGAAATTGTATCACTGAGTGCTTCCTCTTATTAATGACAATAGTAACGTACACTTTCCTCACCCATTGTCCTGGCTCGCCTATTTAAATGGCAAGCTGATGCTAACGCTTATTTTTTGCTGAGTGCTTATACAACACTTTTGTACAGCAAGGCCCTGTTTTGGACTTTGCTGCTGTAAGCAACTAAGGAATGAATGCTCTGCAGGGGAGGCCACAGATAAACCTATCCAGCCCAGTGTCCTGTCTCCAGCAGCATTAGGAGATTGTGCTTAAGAAGAGCAAAGAAAACTGACCGCCATCTCAGATCCATGACTAGCATCCAGTCTTTGATTTGGGATGCTGCAGACTCACCTCTGCCTTCTTCCTGTTTATGGACATGTCCTTAGATTTGTCACCCTTCTTTATGGAACTGCTTATGCCATTTGCCTTTAAAACCTGCTGTGGCTACAGATTGCTATGTTTGCTGCCTGTTATGTTTAAAAACAAACAAACAAACAAAAAAACATATTGCATCTGTTCTAAGCCAATGTCTTACTAGTTTTGGTGTGTGGTTTTTGTTCTAGGTGGGATTTAATGAAGAAAAGCTCTTCATCCTATTTTTGGGTAGCTTTCTCCACTCCATTGAAAAATGTTACCTTCTTAAGTCTTTGTAAGACAGCTGTGCCATCATCTATGTCATTTTAACTGCCTTTCCCTACAAAGTCCATTATGTCCTTCTTGTGATGCTGAGACTAGAACTGCATGTCAGTCAGGATGTGGGTGCACCTGGATTTTATGTACTGGCAAAATGATGTTCTCTGCATTGTTCTCAACACCCTTCCTGATGATGCTCAACAATGTGAAGCCTCTTTTGGCTGACACTGCATTGAGCTGATGAATGAAACTGTGAATAACTAATGAGACTATGCTATTGTGATCGAGGCTGGCTGTGGTATGCAGTTAAATATAGCCATACTGATTTTTTTAGAAACTATTTAATTGCCAGTCTCAGTGCAAGACTGATATTATCGGCCAGGATGACTGCTCTGAATTGGACTGCTTTGGATTACTGTATATTTTTGCAGTCTCCCCTTTCTCTCTGCCTGGAACATCAATAGTACACCTTACTGTACAAACTAGATCGCTCATAAGTAGTATGCCTGCACATTCCTCCTGGATTTGTGAGCAAGAGCCCAAGGCCACTTTTAAACTTAGGTCTCTTGTTCAAAAACTTGATTATGAGGATGTGGAAACACTTCTCTCTTATGCTTTCTTTTGAAGAGGTTTTATGACTCAGATGCACAAATTAACTTTCAGATGAAAGTATGGTGGAAGCTTTAGCCCAGGAGCAACACCTACCCTGTTTTATAATCCTGTCACGCATATAGCTTTAACATAAGCCTGTAGAATAAACACAATTTACCTATAGAAACAATTAGGCAACCACAGCTGTCATTCAGGGAATTTCCAGCAGATTAGTAACAAGCTGTGAAGAGCCTGTGGCCTGAAATGCAACCTTGAGCCTCTAATTCCTGGATATCATTTGTGTTGAGATGGTTATTGCTGCTGAACAATTAACAATTAACACCTGGAAAACTCTTTAAAAAATCTGGGATTTTATTTATTATTTTTTTTTCTGTTTTCAGCATGCTACGTCCCACATTCTGGCATGAATCACAGCTTGTTGTCATCCAGCTCTTTCCTGTGGTCTGCATGGCTAGCATTCAATGACAGTATGCTATAGAGAAGAATCATTGATCCAAGGAAACTATGAGGTACACTTATTGTTCTTTCTCCACTGACCTCTCAAAATAAAATCAGAATAGCCTATTTTGTAATATTCACCCAAGAATTTTAAACAATCTAGGGGAGATGAATGTTTCATCAGTGTACATACAAAAAGAAGTTTGCTAACATTTTTTTTAATGAATCAAGTGGAAACTGCAACTCTGTTTTATGTTACAAAGTGTTACATTCTTATATTTATTGACACTTCCTACTGTGGCCATCTTTGGTATATCTGAGCTTATTCAAATGTCAGTGAATCCTGATAGGTCACATCAGTGCAGCTGGTGTTGTGTCACTGATTGCATACTTCTAGCACACAATAAATGTCTCTGGAAATGAGTTAGTCTTTTGAGGTCTGGTAACAGACACTGGGTATTGTACCCTAAAACAGTAACGAGCGTCCTATGCTTTATGCCAGTTTAACCTCATTTAAGAAGCTGCTGATGACAATGCTGCTAGTGATTGTTACAATCAAAGATCTGCATTAAGGCAGTTCTATCCTACAGGCCTAGAAATACTGTTTTGCTATGTGTAAATTTCACAGGATTCATACAGTTTCTTGCTGCTGTGGATGTTCCAGAGATGTGACTACCTCCCAGAACTACACAGGCCTCTTTTTTCAGGTAATTGACATACAAGTAGTTGTGAGGATTCAGCCACAAGTATTATATGAAAGTAATTATCATAGATTCTGCATAGCCTGTACATGGAGAGCCCCTTCTGCTATGATGGATCCAGACAGACATGCTTTTGTGAAAGAGTTTTAACTTCCCGTAGTGACGATACAGCTGGCTGGTTGCTTTCTGGAGCAAGGGATCAAATGCCTGAAGAAATACAGTACTTTCTACTTCTAAGATGGGTTCTATGGGCTACTGAGGAAAGAAAGATGAGTGAATTTGAGAGTCTGGGAATAATGTGAGTTTGGGAATGGCAACTCCAGCTTCAAGATCCTTGTAAATTTGAACAGGTCAGAATCCCATTTCTTGCTCTCTCAATGCCACTGCTGCTTGAATCAGTGGAGAGATTCCCACTGAATTTTAAGGCTGGCTGGATTAGCTGTTAGACTGTTGTACTGGAAAGGCATGCAATCAAAAACACCACGATGCTCTTGCTGTGAGCTGGAACTGAGGATGGCCAAGTACAACTGCTCAAGTGCAGTTGTGCAGCATAACCCTGATGTGCCGCCATGAAGATGGTTGGTTGTGTTTAGATGCAAGTGAAACCCTGCCTGGGCAGGAGCTGCGGTTTGGCATCTTAGAGCCACCAGGGCTCTCTGCAGGCACAGGGAGCTACGACAAGGAGCTTGAGTCAGAGGTGTAATTTCCAAATTGTAGGGTTTGATCTGCAGAAGATATCCCAGTGTTAACTTCACTGCAGCCAGTGAGACTTCTGGCAGTCATGTGGCTTACCAGGAAGAGCCTTCAACTGGAAAATAATTCTCAGGTGCCTTGCACAGAATGGAAAGTCTAGAAAAGATGATTTTGTTACGGGATTTTGTACAGTGCTTATTTTCTTACTTGAATGTGCCCTAATGATTAAGTAGTTTCATGAAGTAATTATCTATTTCCTCCAAGCCTTACTGATAGGAAGGGATGAGCAGCCTCGTTATCTAGCTCTGACTCTCAGCCCCTCACACACGTAGCCATGCACATGCCCTTATTCTCGGGAGTCTCCCCATGAACTCCCAGGCAACAGCCGCTTCCCTAACGCTGAGCGTGTGTTTTGAGGGGCAGACGGGCCAATCGCGAACATGTGAGCTCCCAGCCTTTGGGAAAACCAAGGCAGCCCGTGCTCCCGTAATTAAAGACTCGGGGTGTAAGCTCACCTCGCTCGGCCCTTTCCCTTCTCCCGGCCGAGGGGACGCCTTGAGGGGCAGCAAGGGATGTTATAGGGCCAGGACGTCCAGCGGAGGAGACGAAGAGAGGGACGGGGCCACCGGGGGGGGGGGCGAGGGGTGACAGGGAGCCGGGGGGAGGCGGGGAAGCGCCAGCCGCGCCGCAGCACGGCCATGTAAGGGGCGGGGGGAGCCGTGCCGAGCCCCGCTCAGGGCTCCCCTCGGGCTCCTCCCGTGCGCAGCGCTAGGGGGAGCGGCGGCCGGGAGGGCGGCGCCGGGGCGGGCGGCGCGGGGCCATGGCTCCGGGGGAGGCGGCGTCGGGCTGAGCGGCCGGCAGCGCGCCGGGAGCGCTCTCCGCCACCATGAGGCGGCTGCCGCGGCTCCTGCCTTGCCTCCTCCTCCTCCTGCTGCTGCTGCTGCTCCTGCTGCCTGCCGAGGTGAGGCGAGACGAGACGCGGGGCGGGGGTCTCCCGCCCGGGGCGCAGCCTGCCCGCCGCACCTGCCCCGCGGGGAGGCCCAGGGCAGGTGTGCGGCTGGGGCCTCCCGGCCGGCCTTTGTCCCCAACCGGGGCTCGGTCCCCTGCCGGGGTCCTGGGGGCTGCCCCCTTCTGGGGAGCTCAGCTCGAGGGGAGGGGGGTGGCTGCCGGCTGACACCGGAGGCAGGAGCCCGCGGGACGGCCGGGCGTGAGGGTGCCCCCGGGTGCTTGCCTCGCTGAAAGCTACCTGGGGGATGGTTCCAGTCCCCCCTGCTGTGTAGGGTAGCCTGCCCTCGTTGTGTCACTGCTGGTTAATTAGTAATGCGTTATTTGCACTTCTCCCACGCCAGCGATGCGTGTCGCCCGCTGGGTCCCAGGCTTCAGGAGAGGTGTGGGTACTGGGCAGTAAAACCCTGCTGTGCTGTGGACAGAGCGGACCTGGTGGTGTACGGCCGTGGGCCAACCAGAGGCCTCTATTGGCACGGTTGTGTTTCAAGCTTACCTCTACACCTGAGCATGATGCAGGATGTTCTTCCAAGAACACCTTTGGGTGATGTAAATTGTAATCCCTTGCCAGGTCATCCACCCATCGCTGGCTGGCATAGACTTTCACCCCATGCTTGTCTTGGCTGATGATTCTCTGACGTTTCCATAGGTATGCTACGTGACTGCTGCGAGCTGTCATGTCTGGGGGCTTGCTGAACTTTTGCTTCCAGAAATACTTGCTTGGCTGCTCTGCTTTGACCGTTTCTCCTACAGAAGCGTGAGCATGTGTTGGTATGGACCAAGGTGCTCAGTAACCTGTGCTGACAGTTCCCCTGGCTTGTTTTTCAGGCCCACCCTGAGTGTCACAGAGCAGAATTACACCACCTATTGTTTAATTGTTTTTTCCTTATCTTACATCGGTACCAGTTTGTGATTACAGACAACAGTTATTGTAAATCTTTGCTTCATCCTCTTTGTATGTTTTACGGATTCAGTTTTGGGTACCTGTGTTTCTGTAGTTCCATCTCCTTTTGCTGTTGTACGAAGGCTGGGAGTCATGGTCTGACAATGCTGAAGACTGCAATTTTTGACAGTCTCGGTTGTGACATGACCCTTACCAGTGAGCCAGGACTCTGGGTCCACCAGCATTCTTGACTGGTGCTGTTCAGTACCTTGTGGGGTTTTGAATATTGGGAGCGCCTGCTTGATCTCTTGAGAGAGGTGGGGGAATGGGAACCGAGTCCCTGTGAAAATCATTCACTTGTTTGAAATAGCTAAGTTTCAGTATGGCTGCTTGTGGTGGTAAGGGGGGTAATGTGTGAAAAGTGTATGTTGGATTTGTGTAACTCGTTAATGCCAATAATAAAGATGTGAAATAAAGCCTTACTTGGAGGGAATGATTGCTCTATGCATAATTAGTCTTGCTGCCTGTTCCAAGTACCATTGATGTGGTTTTGTTCTCTAAAAATAAGGATGGCATCTAGTAGGGAACAGTCTGGCTCTGTGTGGTGAATTCTTGGCACAGGTTAAGGCAGATGTCAGCGCTGGCCACTGTTGTTCATGGTGTGGCATGTGTGTGGGTACAGGGACGTGGCCTGGGGCTACCTGGTGAGTTATCCTGGAGGATGAAGGAGGCAGCAGCTGGTGGGACCATCAGGCATGTGCCATGAGCTGGCTTCGTGTAGTGCTGGTAAGAAACTATGGCCCCTTGTCTGCAGTCTCCCTGCTAGCCTGCAAGAGGGAGGACAACGAGTTGGATGGAAGCAGCTTGGCAGGATCCGGCCTCCACGTTGCCTCTGAGACAACGGCTGTGGGGTCGGTGAGGGCACAGAGCTCCTAACACAGGCAGCATTGTCGGCCCCAACACACGCGAGGGCTGGGAAGCGTCCCGAGCTGTGGAACGGCTGTGTCACGGCAGCTCCTCGGTGGTGTGACAGGCATATGATCTTTCTATGGTGTCTTTTACTCAAGGATAAGCATCTTCCCTATTTTTTTTTCCTTAACGAATTACAAAATAGTGGGCAAGGTTGGCTTTCTTTTGTTTTAAAAACAAGACAAAGGAACCTTGTTTTGTGTTTTTATGGGAGCTGGTGGTTTGAGAATGATCCTGGTAGTGATACAACAGCATAACATCCACTACTCAAAAATAATAGACTTCTAAGCTCCTGTGTTTGTGTGGTTGTTTTGGTGCTTAGAATTACAAATGCCTTTTATGTGGACCTAACAGCCTGTTCTTACAGCTTATTCCCTGCACAGAACTCCTACTGATGCTGCGTGAGTCGATTACATAGGATTATGACTTAATTGCTGATGTGAATTTTGAACTGAGGAGTTTAAATGAAGCACCATCATATTTAAAATGTGGGCTTGCCATGTGTGTATGTTGCACGTCGGTTAGTTTCTGCTACATACTGGTCATTGCTAATCATCCTTGTTGATTCTTGTGTGGTACTTATTTTAGTTCATAAAATTATTCTACTCATCACATGAAAGAAAAAGATGTTCAAAGTAAGTACCATTTACAAAAAGATTTAGTAAATATTTTGGTGTAAATCTATGCATGGCTCCTTTAGAGCTTTAAAATATAATAAAGCTTGAGAAATGTGAGGCTACCTAGCTGCTACTGTAAAGCCACCCCTGGGTGAAGCCTTTAGCAACCACCATTAGATAGATACCCTTGTTTGGCCTCACTGGTCCAGAGACCTGGGCATGCCTGGAGTTACGCCGCGGAGAGCTGGAAGGGAAGCTGTGGCTGTGGACTGTGTTTCCTTGTGTCAGAGGAGCTTGGAGATATACTTCTCATCTGCCAGGACGCATTATTTTCTGTGGTGACTGATGGTTGATGCTCTAATGCAAATGCTTTCATTCTTTTACTAAACCACAGTTTAGGCTTATTTCAAGAGCTTCTGTATGCTCAAAACGAGAACAGATGCTGCGAACACCTTCCGCAATGCTTCATAAATGCTTTGTTTTCAGCGCGGCACAGATGTGCACAGCGACTGTGTATTGCAGCACACTCAGTTGGTTTCCAGTACTTGGATTTTAGTCCACAGCCAGCAATACACAACCAAATATCTTCTTCTGCGTGTTTGAGATCAGAATTTAGGCCTACAGTGGAAATGTTGTCTGTGCAAACAGCCACGCTATTATTAGTACTTCCTCAATTATGTGAGCTACATGCAAGTCTTTGTTGAGGATTTTCATGGCATGTCATTTTTTTGGATTGGAGTTGCAAAGTATCAGAGAGAGAGAAATTGTTACTGTTTTAAAATTTTGGGTTGTTTATTATGTGGGGCTGTTTTTTACTAATCCATATAATTTTAATGTGTGCACTTCCGTCTTCCTACTACAATTACAGATCATGGAGTGAGCATTTCAGCAATGTCAGAGGGTGGTTGGGAACTGGAAATTTGATGTTCGTAGGTATGAAACCATCCCAAGTCATCTGTTTGCTTGGTTTTTTTTCTTGCTTAAAAGAAGATTTCTGATATGAGCAAAGCTATTGAACCAGTCAGTCTCTGCACAGCTGGGTGCTAACCTGATGTGACTGCTTTTTGTTAGACTTCAAAATTTGAATGTAGATAATACTTTGAGCATCATCAAAGGTCAGTGGGAGCGTAGGAGGAGCTAGTTGAATTTTCTTTAGCAGAGAGGGTCTACTGCTATGTAGGAAGGGGAGAGTGACAGAGAACCTGCCTTAAATGGAGCCATCAGTAGGAAATCAGCTTTCAGCAGGAGATGACTGTGTGGAGGAGGACATTAATTGTGGGGGGAGGTTGCCAACTAAGTGTAGGTGAGCATGTGCTAGAGTGTGAGACGTTAGAAAGCATCTGCTGGGGGGAAAGAGTGATCAGGCATGTGCAGGAAGAGAAGAACAAAACAGATGCAGTGCTCTGGAAAGCAGCACCAAGGCTTTTCTCTAAGCGCTTTCCAGCTGTTCCCAAATGTATCTGCACATAAACGGGCCCCCTGGGGGCTATTAATCCAAAATTCCAGGAAAAAATCCAAGATTAAGTGGGAAAGGTATTTCTGAAATCCAGCAAGGAATGGACACATACATGTGGTCCAACCAGAGCTAGATTGATGAACTCGTGGCTTTTACTTATCTTCTGAGCCGTTGATGGGCATTTGGTGGAAAGGGCAGGGCAAGACGAGAGAACAGTCATATCTTGCCATAGAGTCTGACTGATGTTGATGGTGTTTGGAACCTCACTGAATGTGTGTAGGGTTGTTTTCCCATCGCCACCAGGACATTTGAAGAACCCCTTGTTCCCTTCTAATGAAACCCGTAGTGTGACTGTCACTCTTTTCCCACTCCGATTGATCTGAGACAGCCTGGGCCACGTAAGAAAGCCTGTGTCTCCACCTGTAGAAATGCAATGGTAGAAAATGAAACTGTGCTTTCACCAGCATCTCAGAATAGAGGAAATTGTGTCTACGGCTATAGCCAGAAAAAGGAATGGAAGAAGAATTGGAATCTGCTGGGGTACCAGACCTGTGGGGCTGTAATGGATCTCAGACTTGTGTCCTGCAGGTATTTGCAGGGAAGAGGGCTGAGACTCATGTCTGAAAGAGCCCTGCTGTGGGGAGGAGAAGGGCTGTTGGAAGGATGACCTCTAATCTCCTGGTCAGTGTCAAGAAGCCTCCTTCTGCCCAGTACTACGCACTCCTCTTGTCTTCCCTTTTGTATTCTTCCACCTCCTACTTGATTGGTGCACTTTTGACTTCTCTAATTGTGTCGTACAGTTTTAGCCAGACTAAATTAGTAAAAAAAAAATCAACTATGTCATTGGTGAATTCGTAATGTGTATGTCTTTGTTGTCTCTTTTAAAATGTTGGGGCTTTTTGTTTTCTTTATTGGAAAGACTTCATGGTTTTTTGGTTGATTGGTTTGGTTTTGTGGTGTGCAGGAGAATGCCATCTACATACCGTAGTACTGTTTTCTGTTTACTGTGCACCATATGGGCCAGGGCTGGAATATAAGGAGTAATTTGTGTGAGCTCCCCCCACCCCTACTGAAGGTAAGAGACTTTTGCTTCTGAGCCCATAAAATCATCAAGGCAAGGCTTGAGCACTGGGTCTGGAGCTTTGCTGTAAATTACAGCCTGCCTACTGTAGCCTGGTGAGCAGATGCAGTCTTGTAGTGTTTCTTGTTGGAGGCTGTTGTGTTTTCAAATCGGGTTTTCTACCAACTCTGTACCAGGAAATAAGGAGGGAGCCAAGCACAGGTGCCCAGGATTAGGTTGGTTGTGCTCTGCTCGGCTTGTGAGTCAGGGGCATGCTGCGAAGGCGACGGGGCAGCGGGCAGTGGCCAGAGGAGGATGCAGCTTGGGTTTGGGGCAGACCAGCCTATGTACACAGCGAGGTATGGGACTGTCTGCGGTGTTACAGTTTGCATGCTTCCTGCTGCCTCCCTCTGACGCTCATTTTGCCTGCTGTGTCAATTGCCTGGTCCCTGCAGATAAGTGGAGGTTGCTTTTTTCCACTGCCCACCTTCCCTGCAATTTCCTTATGATCCCAGGGCATTCACTTGAAATTTTGAACTTGCCCAAGATACTGTGCTCCAGAGGAACAAAGGGGAATACCATGGGAGCTCGTTCACTTAGCATCACCTGACCCATGACTAACAGCAATCGATAGCAGCTCAAGGACAGATGATTTGGTGCTTACTGTCTGATTGGTACGCGGAGGGATCACATCCTTGTCTTTCTCTAAACTTGCTCTGCTGCCTGTCCGTGCGTGAGGTGGCCTGTGCGTTTTAAAGTGGAAATGGCAGGGAAGATGCCGGTAGTCTCCAGCACCAACAAAAGTCAAAATGTGAAGAGGAGCCCTGCCTGGCAAGGGCAGCGCTCCTGTGTGCTGGCCCTGCTCTCGGAGACCAAGAGGGAGCTTTGACTGAGAAAGAAGGGGGCTCCCACTGTGAGCCTTGGGGTGCAGGTGGAAGGAACGCACGTTGGTTTCACCATAGCAGAAAGTAGCTGTGTGGAACTGTCAAGAGAGGTTGACTCAGCCTTACCAGTGGTTTTGTCACAGAATTAGGTGTGCCACAGTTTCGCTGTACTTTTAAACATTAAAACGTGATGTTGTTATGAAAACCAGGCTGAAGGGGAAAAACGGTGCTTGTGGAAGCCATCAAATTTACAGATGCAAAGTTGTGTTGTGTTGGTAAGGAAGTTTAGCAACAACCTGCATTTTCCTTCTTTTGTGGTTACGCTCGGTTGTTTTCTCCCATGCTGCAGAAGCTTTACGTACTTGTAAATTCCTCAAAATGAGAGGGAAATAGAACGAACAGTGTTAAATTGCCAGGGTCCTTTTAGGACATTAAATTTTGTTTTCTTTCATTACTTTTCTCCAGTGAAAGCAAACATGGGAGTTCTAATTTTTCTTGGTGCTGCGCATATGAACTCTCATTCACAACCTAATTTGAATTTGGGGAATTATTGACAGGGCATGGTTTTTCTGCTATGTGAATGACATTTTTGAAGACCTTGCAGTCCACTTGCAGGATCAGCCACTGCTGATAGTAGACTTGGAGCTCAATACCAGTAAGAAAAATAAATAATTTTTTGGGCTGTGGTCATGATTCCAGTGCCTTTTTTTTGTGTGTGTGTGAAGTAGGCTGTGCGTTATTAACTGATGTCTTTGATGGCTTCACCTTGTATAGATAAATATTTCTTTTTCTTGTAAAGGAGAAATAAAAGTGTAGGCATAGTTTCCTTCTCACA
The DNA here is from genome assembly GCF_965140915.1 of Aythya marila. NCBI lineage: Eukaryota > Metazoa > Chordata > Aves > Anseriformes > Anatidae > Aythya > Aythya marila. The sequence goes on from NC_139046.1 coordinate 20,505,404, forward strand.
GTTTTTGTAAAAGTGTGTCTTCAACAAAACCAAGGGGAAAAAACAAAGAAAATGAAAAGAAATAGCTCTTTCTTTGGGGAAGTTCAATGTCTTTGGTTCAGTTTGCATAATTCTTTGTGAGGGGAATTCACCTCCATGGTATAGTTCCGTGCAGCTGGGCACCGGGGGAAATAACCAGCCCGTCGTTGAGGTCAGGATCTGGCCTTTTTAGCTGGTGTACTGCGGGCACCACAGATGTTTAAGCACAATTTCCAATAGATGTATCTGACAGCTGGAGAAAGGAGACCAAGGTACTCTCACATGAGGTAGATAACATTAGCATCTGCAGAGTGAAAATACTTTCCTTTTCTTTTTCCAGTATCTCTGCAGTGTGAACTTCTATTTCTGGAAGTATTTCTGAGATAGAAGATTTTTATGTGAGTTTGTTTTGCAGTTTTTCTGATGTGGCTAACAGACAAGCTAGTTATTTTTTCTAAAGAACCTTGTACTAGTTTTGAAACTACTCTTACAACCAAAAAAAAAAAAAAGTATGCTTGAAAAAGCATACTTTAGTTTTAATTGAATGATCAATCATAATAGATATAAATTAAATATATTGTCACATCCCCATTAAAATAAATATTTTTGAGTGCGTGCGAAACATTTGTAGATAATGGTATTATGAATGTGTTAACTCAAGTTCAATTTTAAATCGTAATTACAGAGAAGGACAAGGCTGTACAATCTGGAATTAGATCTGTTGGCCCTTTGTCCTTTAATCTCTGTAACAATGCAGGTAATTGTATGTATTTAATAAATCTCAACAATACTCTCCTTTGTGTCTTTTAAAGAAAAAAAAAATAATAACTTTCCTTTGTCTATAACTTCTATCAAGGACTTGCATTTGGTGATGTTAACATTTTTAGGAGATGCTTAGAACTAGAGAAGGTAGGCAGCTAACAGCATATAAAAAATTTTATGCCTTGAATCCATTTGGGAAAAAGGCTGCTTTTCCAGCTTAACAATTACAGATGAGATATTATAAAGTGTTTAGCTATTTCTTGTGAGATAAGATTTTAATGGCCAATGTCCTCCAGCACCATGTCAGAGCATTTTTATCTTGTTTCTTTCTCCAGCTGGAATGGTTTTTCGTTATTGCTGGAAGGTAGTCGATCTAAAATACAAATGCCTTAACACAGGGTATTTATATGTGGATTTGAGACTATGTAATGAAAGTGTAATTGCTCCTGTGCTTTAATTGTGGGCATGTGCCCGATTCCTTTGTGACACCGTAATTTCTGATTTCTGCTACGCACTTAGAGAAAAAGATTCACATTAAAGAAGCTAATAATTAGACTCTATATTCATGAAACTGAAAGCCTAAAATACTTGAAAAAAGCAGTTATCCTTAGCTAACTTTGTAATCACGTAACCTGCTTTAAAAAAAAATCTGTTCAACCAGTCTATATATGCATTTGATGATTAAAGTATATAATGAGTTTATTGTACTCTATGTTAAGCAAACTTTCTTTTTCTTTCTTGCCTGCAATATTTTGCAAAGTACTGGCACTGCTAGTGAGAGTATGTGTTGAGCTGTAGCCAGCAGCAAATATTTGCAGGTGGATGCAATATCTGGAACCGCCTTGAGTAGTACTCATTTCCCAGTACTACAAGACAGACCTACGGTATGTGGTTTAACTGGTATTTAACTATTGTCTTCTGACTCAGTCTTCATACTTTTAAATGCATCTGTTGATTTCCTGGTTCAGTTGGGGAAGCGTATGCTGCAGAAGTGAACAGAAGGCCAGAGCTTGTAATTATTGACTACGGAGTATGATTTCCTCTTCTTCACCCCAGCAGTCTCTTGGTAATGACTCCTAGGTCTCTATGGTTAGCATTTCATCACAGAGCTGCAAATAAAGAAGTTCTCTTTTAAAGTTCTAAAAGTTTAAGCAGCCAAAAAAAAAATAAAAAATCTTTTGTTTCACTTGCCCTGTTTTTGACTTGCAGGAAGGTACTTCTGTTCAGAGGTGGCAATTCTTTGTGATTCACAAAGCAGCTCCTGCTCCGTCCTGGCAAAGCTGTTGCCTGCTGCCTGTGCTGTTAGGCAGGAGGTCATTCCCAATGTCTTTCACGGTGCCCTATAGGTTATGCTTACACACACATTCTGTGCAGTGCCTTTCTGTTTTGGCCTGTGAGCAGTGTGCACTGTGCTTGTTCCAGTGCCTACCTTTAAGGCTCTTTACGTCACCTGACACAGTTGCTACTATTTATTTATTTTCCAGCTCCTCTTAAAGATAATCGAGTAGTCAATTGCAATGTCCAGCTCTGCCAAAGACCAGTTGCTGCAGATGATGGGGTGACGCCCTGTACTCCTGTGTGTGCAAAGCTGGCTGCAGGGAAGAAATCTGAGGTTGTCGTGAAAAAAAAAAAGATGTCAAAAAGAAACAAGGTACCTCATGTGCTGAGGTTTATTTGGAGTTCTGTTGTATGCAGTATTTGTCACTGCTGTCTTCAGATGGTTGAAATGAACTTTGAAGCAATGGTAACCTAAGATTTGCAGTACTAACCTGGTTAGCTGAACGTTTTGTCTCCTGCAGAAAAATTTGGAAAAGATAAGAGATAATCAAACTTCACTTTCCCTGTTGAGCAATGGTCTCTTAATATTTGCTCTACCAAAGTAAGGAATTTGCTGCTCTGTCATCCAGGGATGCTGTAGGACTTCTGAACTCCTACTGGAGGTTTGAGGATTAAGTTAATGACCGAGCTCTTTTAAGGACTTTGTGCTGTCAAGGTTTGTCTGAGGGCAGAGGAGCTGCTCACCTGAGCTGGAGGGTGGACAGGATGTTTCCAGAACTATGTAAATCCATTTCATGCTTGTCTTTGCAGGCTGCAAGGAAGCAAGACATGATGTGATGTCTTTCCTTCTGTCAGCTGAACAAACTGTCAGCATCTGAAAAGGTTCTGATTTCCAGCTGTGCTCTGGCAGCTTACTTGATTGAGTTTCACAAACTCCCATGTACATGGGTAAAGCTATCCAAGCTCCTGGGGCAGGTCTCTGAGCCATAGCTTCTGAAACCAAGCCATGGTTTCACGTGACCACTGGTCAAAATAATCTTCTCCTCCAGTTGCTTCCCCTCACATCTTTTCTGCACATTCCTCCTCTGTTTTGCACTGGTTATGTTTTGTGATCTGGAGGTTGTAAATACGGTAGGACATTGTGCATTTGTACAAAGCTAATATTAAAGGATCTCGATGGGGTTAGGACTTCTGGCAATGGTTTCTTAAAAAAAAAAAGTAAATAAATCTTTCTCAGTTGCCAGGTGCATGTAGAAACTGAACATAGTGCCCCACCGCATCTGTCTCTACCAGGATTCACTTCTGCCCATGAACTGTCAAAAATGAGAGCTGGAGGAAAAAAGCTTCCCTTGCACAACTTCCTGTGTTTTATGAATACAGTATTCCCTTTTGGTCATGAATGGGTTATAAATTGGACAAAAGCTGGGTTGTGGGGTCTCGTCCCTTTCTTCTCTGAGTGAATTGGTTAATTCTTGTGGGTTTGTAGATAGGAGAGGCATTCCTTACATCGGGCACAGATGGGGAAGGGTTTCTTGTGCTGTGAGATAGACATTCACCCCTAGACAGAGGGCAGCCTGTGGTAAACCACTTGTGTGGTGTGACTGAGGCAGCACAAAACCTTGGCAGGCACTTAGTGGGGCAGCAGATTTCATCTGGGATGCTTAGCATGTTGCGGAGCAAATCCGAGCTGTGAAACAGCTCCTTGGAGTGAGTGGGGATAGCGAGGGGAAATCGGGGTGCTAGGGAGCAAACTGTACCTCTGAACGTGTTGAGAAATCAGGGGCCAAGATAATACCCATTGTATTGAAATGGTGGGAAAACCAATATGCTAGTAAAATGTCTTTGAAATGGCTACCAGCAGGCTGCTCAAACTCCAAATTGTGTTTGTTGTACCTAACAAATGACCTGGTTGTTGCTTTTGGTTACTCAGCAAATCCTTCTTTTTGCCAGGGAAGAAATCCTACAGTTTGTTTCTGGATGTCCTCAGCACAGTAACAGGTCTTGTGGGCAATCTGTGGTCTGTAGACATTGGGTGGTGGTTGGAGGACTCTAATTTGCGATGTTTCTACCCCAAGTTTAACACATCAAAGGGAGCAAAACGAGAACCATGCGTGGGCACAGTTGGGGAGGACACAGAAAAGAAAGCATGCAAGAGGCTAATTGACTTCGGGGTATAAGCACTCTTTCATCATGTCCATCTCTAAGAAACCAAAAGCAGGAACAGAAGTTTCTAAAGAAAAGGAAGTAGGTTATTGGGGGAGGATGATGAGTAAACACAGCATACAGGAGGAGCAAGACTTCAGCAGCCTACGTAAGTTAACAGTGTGTATCAACTGTTGAAGCAGTGCCCAAGTATGTGCTGTTTCATTACAGAGAGCTGAACCATATTCGTCTCGGAAATAAAACTGGTCAGCCCCCCCTTCTTTTTAATTAGATCCTGTTGGGATGAGACATCCCTTCCTGAAATGAGAGAGGTAGAAATCAACCCCCTCATTCCCAGTCCTTTGCGCCATTGACAGCTGTGATAATATGACACTATCGCTTGTAATTTGGATACTGCTTAAACTGGTAGAAGGCATTTCTAGGCAGCTAGTATTGAACTTGTAACCTCACGTAGCAGGAGCCTACAAGTTGGATGCAGCTTATAACACACTGATGATGATCAGTATCTGCTGACAGTCACGCTTGTTTTTAAGCATGCATATGTGCACACAAGCAGCCTGTAGTTAGGCAACGTTTCTATGCTGCAAGATCCAGCTCTTGAAAGTTAGGTAATGTCAGAATTAAAGCCCTTCCAAGGGTGGTGGCAGGGCACAGGGCACGCTCTTCTCTTTCACCCCCGTTTAGCTGCCTTTGCTCAGTGCTGGCCCTTCATCAGAAGGAGCAGCTATCAGGAAGCTTCAGCCTGACGGGACACGGTCTGTGGTAAAGATGCCGCTGTGCAGCTCCCCCAGTGCACCTTTGCCATGAGGTGGCTCTCCCACTTCTGTGCTGAAGCAGCTTTCAAGCCCAGGTAAGCACCAGCCTGGCTTGGTTGCATGGGCCTTGCAGCTGAGTGGGTGTCTGAGGAAGGGCCCCACTGGGTGCCCTGCTGACTGGGACCCTGTCGCATAGGGTCAGCTTTCTGGCATGGCCTTGGATCTGCCTTGTACAAGCTCCAAAATTGTGTGTATCATGGCTACTGGTCCCCAGCTTCCTGTTGCCTCTTCCCCGCCTTCCCATGCTGCTTCCTGACATGCCTTTGGCTATTTCACCCATTTTTGCCCCCCAAATCTTCCTCATATAGCGTAGTCCGTGTTTGCCTACAGTCTTTCAGTACATGCTTTATCTCCAGGTAGCTTTGTGCTGGTTATTGCCCTCTGCTCCAGTTCTGCAAAGACATGGGTAGGCACAAGTCAATTCGGCCGTTTTATGTTGATCTTCCGAAGCTGCCTGATGTACGTAAGGTTTTGCCAGTGATGGCAAAGGCTACTTCAGCAAAGGGAGGATTACTGGGGAGGGGTAAAAGGCTGCCTCTTGCCAGAATTCAGAGCAGTGCTGTACAGCAGGAGGAGGAGAAGGTCATTGGGGTATTTAATAATGGCACAGCGTGTCATGTGTTTTTCACTCATTCTTACTTTTTCAAATATTTGAGGCATTTTGGCTTCCACATTTCGTAAATAATGAATATATCTGGCCAAGTATGGGCACTAAGCCTGAAAAATCCCTCACCGCATTGAGGCACTTGAGGTAAGTTACAAGGAAATTAAAAGCAAGGGGCCTTTTGCTAGGAAGGCCTGGGCAGCGTTGCACTCTGGCTGCCTCAGCAGTGCCCTGCTGTGAGCTGTGCCACAGCCTGGCATTGAAACCTTTCCTCCCTAAATCCTGTTATCTGGGCCAGATAATCCCGTTAAAGCTTAAAGGAGGTGAAAGCTCCAGGCCTTCTGTAAAATCTTGGCCTTTTCTTAAAGCAGGTATGGATGGTCTGTCTCATTACCGGTTTCTAAATCAAATATCCAGTTTTCCTAAGCCTTCTATGTTTCTTTCTGACTGCAGTTTGTCAGTCATTTTGATTGCAAATCCTTCCCTGATAGCCTCCATTTTTATACTGTTCCTTGTTACAATTTTAGAAATGTGGCAGATTTCTTATTTTAGCACTTTCATCAATGTGAATCTTCACTGATTTTTTTTAAAGGCTAATTCTGAAAGTCAGTGCTGTTCTTTACATCCTTCCCTTTCCCCTTTCCTTTTCTGCCCACAGCTCAAATCAGATTTTAGTTATGTGGGTAGAATGGGTTTTAGTGATGTGGAGGAAAAAGGATGGTTACATGCTGTGGCGATGAGGTGGAATAAATGCCTGTGTAGTTTATGGCACAATAGCATTTGTTGCAGAACTTGGCTTGTAATTGCACATGGTGTACGGCTCAGTTTCCATCCAAATTTTCTGTCATGCTTGTCTTCGTTTTTGCGTATATATGTCACAGCATAGTTCGTTTTAGTTTGTGTTTATTTAGTTTGCTGTGGTGGAGGAGGGTGTTTTAATTGAAAGCAAAAATTCCTGTGAACCATGTGCTGTGCTTCAGTCAGCTCTAATTAAATTTCTTTCTCCTCCCTGATTTCAAGTTGTTTCCCTGTTGTGTCCGTAAGTGAGACCTTTTGGGGGAAATTCCCATTGCTGCAGTTATGCCACAGTCCAAATTTATGATCTCATAGTTCACTGTGCATTGATCAGAGATGGTATCAAGGACTGTGATTACAGACACATTCTTCACATGGAAAGAGATTACAGTAGGTTAAATATTACTTCTGCAATTCCTTTGCTCAGTATTTCAGAGTGATAATGGAGAGCAGTGTTATTGAGCCCTCTGGGAACGCTTCTCTTCCCGAAGGTGGAGAACGAGGCAGGAGGGGCTGAAGCAACACAGCGAAGTGATGACGCATGGCTCGGACTTACTGCATTTCAGTGCTGCTGTCTGACTGCAAGAGGCTCCTGCTCTTGCTTTGTCTTTCTGCATGAAAGTAACGCATAATACAATTCTGACCGTATATACACACACGTATATATATTTGTGAATGTAGAACAAGAGAGAAGTGAACCTTTAGTGTGAAATAATTCATTTTGATATTTAATTTTGTTTAGTATCAAGTATTGTTTGAAGGAGGCTAAAGGAAAAGGAACTGTGTGTTGAGATAAGCAGTGGGAGAATTAAAAAAGAACAAAAAAAAAAACATGCACTTGGCATAAAAGATGTCCAAATGCACTGTGATGTTTTCCAGGCACTGGCATTTTTTTTTTTTTTTTATTAACATTATAAACTGTTTTTTCTTATTTGTTGAATCTACAAAATTACAAAAAGAACCGTAATAATAATACATTTAACTGTTCCCCAAATGTGTGTTTCAGTTATTTTACTGATCCTTTTGTGTTTAAAGAGGAATCTTGCTCTAACAGGTTTTAACTTCTACAGCTTATTAAGAAACCATTAGTCTGACAAATAACCATGTGATTTATTGCAGGGAAAAAAATGGTGAATCAGAGAGAGAAGTACTTGAATGCCTTCATCTTAGGCACTTAGAAGGGATTTTATCAATGGAAAATGCCAGTGTTATTTCACTGGCTCTTCTGTTTCTGTTAAATCAATCTGGGCAGATAGACTTTCACAGGCCCTTTATGTTCCCTGCCTACCCTCATCTCTGCCATCAGTGCACAGATCGAGGGCTTTTCCCAGCCCCGGCCCCACTGCTGTTGCTCAGGCTGCCTGGTAAATGGAGTTGGGGACAGAGGGAATGGGGCAGTGGTGTGTATTTGCACCTGTGGGTTTGCTGGGGCTTTGAGCTCAGCAGATACGTGGTTGTGTGTTGGCTCAGCAAGGTGCTGTGTGACCAAAGGTTCAGAGAACAGTTTTCTGGAGTCCAAACACACATCTCCCTATCTGCTTTGTTATCTGGCTGATAGCACGGTGAGCTTCCCATTGCGAGGAAATGATTCCAGGAGAAAAGAGTTAATGGCATTCTAGTTTCGCAGAGGAACTTAATGTGACGAGCACCCCTCTGATGGGTTTTACACTTACAATTGGGAATGTGTTTTCACAGAAAATAATTTCTGGAAACATAGGTCAGTCTGCTACAGTGGTAGAGAATGACCTATCCTGTATTGATGTACTGGTACACTTCCATGAGGTGCATTGCAAAGTCTAAATGTCTGCAGATATGTAAATAATGTCCTATTACGTTATTGTGGACTAGGCATATTTTGCTTCCAAATACATACAAAAAATGTGTAATACTTATTTAAAAATCTTTCTTTTCAGAAGGTCTGTGCCAAGAAGCAGTGTGCTGGGAACCAAGTTCGCTTGTAACCAGAGGGAATTCTTTATTAGCACAGTTGTTTGTGAATGAACAATGGAGATAGTGACCTACAGGGTTTATAAAATGTGGGAATCTGCCTGTCTGGCCAGCACTATAAATAATTGAGGGAGGCTTTTGAAAGACTGTCAGCTCCATATACATTATTTTGATTCGGCAAGTCTCCCGTGCTTCACAAACTCCGTTCTGTGTGGGGTGCTATTTATAAACCGGGGTGGAGGAAGAGTCTCTGGGAGTGGGTGATTCACAGACGCAAAATAGGGCCATAAACAATGTTAACACTGTGGCATAATCTGATAAAATCAGAAACTTGGACAAAGAGCTCAGCGCAGTTCCTCACTGGGGCTGTTGTGCGGCAGCTCTTTCCCCCTTTCCGCTGACCTTCACTGGCTTGCCGAAAATGCCATCTAGTTTCATTTTCACAGGGACCCGATGCTGAGTTGCCTGGGCAGGAATGGGGAAGGCTGATGTGAGAGCAATGCTCTGGGTTAGTCTTCAGTGGGGAAACCCTCGCGGTGTTGCTGTTGTGGAACACGGCGGAGGAAGCCTCTGAGGGCTTGCCCAGGGCGTTCCTCTGCGCCCCGGGCAGGGGTGGCTGCAGAGAGCTTGCGTTGGCAGCCAGAGGTGGATTGGTGATGGTGTTGGGGCTGGGAGTCTGTGTGAGGAGCTACCATGTGTATTCCCACCTGCTGTTCCTTTTGTGGGCTCTGGCATGGGTGCCAGGATGGGGGATTTAGGAGTCTCCTGTTGTGTGCCTGTGACTATGCCGGGAGGGACAGAGAGCAGAGCAGGCAGGAGCGATTTTATGGTGCATTGCAGCAATGTTTTGAGTGCACAGTTAAAGGTAGCTTAGTTACTTCCAGGAATAATACAGGTGTTTCCTTGTGCTAAATAAAGCACTGACAAAGTCCAGGATTACTTACTGAAAGAGGAGAAAGCAGAAAGATAAAGAGGAAGGCCACAATCATTACTGCTTTTCTACAGCAGTACTTGGAGATCTTATTGGAGCTGAACTGTGACACGCAGCATAAACTCCGTGTGCATGCATCATCTTCGAGGCTGTTACAGCCTGATGGGAAGGAGGTGATTTGTTGGGCTTACCCAAGTGCTACGCTGCAGAGCCTGTCCCAAAGCTCAGGACTCATAAGCAGGCTGGCATATCTACAGCACAGTGGTATGTCCCGGTATGTCCAGCAAATAATAATCCAGTGAGTCACGCAGGACAGGGCTATGTGCAGAGATGAAAGGAAAAGACAGCAGTGCTGGAATTCAAGATGAAATTTGCTGGTGGGTGGGGATCTCCAAGTGCTTCCTACATGGAAGCTTATTAGAGCAAAATCAGAAATGTACATATTTCTGAGCATTCACCCCACAGCAGAGGTGAAGAGCTTATAGTTTAAAACAAATGAAGAAAAACTACACAACCGAAGAAAAATACACTGACATGAGTGTGCACCCATCATATGCAGGAAAACCCCATCTTGTGCTTTCCCCTATTAGGGGAGGGGTCATTGTTACTTTTTCTAGTAAAAGAATCTTCTTTTTTTTTTTAACGTCTGTGGGAAAGGAGAATAGTCTGAATTGAGTCTTTGAGATGTTGTATTACAGAGAGTCACAGAAAATGTACTATGCAAATGACTATCTGCCTTATTAGATGCCTCAATAGAGTTCATTGTCTCGATATTGCTATTATTGGAGATGGATGGACACTACATGATTTTACCATCGAGCTGAAAAACTTCAGTGTTAGTCTCATTGCTGGGTACTAACAGTGCACTGGTTTAAAGGGGAGAATTGAATTAAGGGGAGTGAAAGGTCCCTCGCTTTGTCCATTTTAGTTTGTCTTTCGTAGACTGTGCATCATTTTAGGGGTCACAGCAGGGGGGGTGGGTTGCTTTACAGTTCTAGTTTTATGCATCTTTCATTGCTGATAGAAAGCAAGCTCTTTTATAGGGAGAAAGTCTGGCACCTGCTGTAATTTTTCCCTGTTTGTGGCTGTCGGGAAGCTGGTGGTGTTAGGCGGAGGCTGGGCTGGTACCTCCCTCAGGTGGGTGCTGGCCCTGTACCGGCTGGGGGAAGCTATTCCCTGGGGCAAGGTGCTGCCTGTGCCAGGAGCTCGGCATGCTGCTGCTCTTCTGCTGCTGGCTCCCTGCCCATGGCACTGCTCGCAGTGTCTGCCCTGAGCTGTCAGCAGGGCCTCGCTCACTGCCTGGGGCACAAGCTAAAAACTGGGAGCTCCTGAAGGCAATCCGTCCCACCTCGAGGCCTGTGCATTGGCCAAGTCTCCCTTAAGCCTGCTTGTGAGGTCTTGCTTTGGATGTAGCTTTACAGACAGACAGCAATACTTCTGCAGGTCAGGTGCTTGACATTACAGCAGACCCATGTTGTGTGGTGTGTATTGGGTTTTTGATTTTGTTTTGTCTTCTTTCTAATCCAGCTCTTCAAGCAGATATAACAAGAATCTTACCTATGAAGTTTTTAGAAGTGATGGTGAACAATACCTGATTTTTTTTTTCTTCTAACTTTATTTTTTTTTTCTCAGTATCACTTGGTGTGTTGCATTTTTCAGCTGAAACTTCGGCTCAGGCGCTGTGTGTATTTGCAGTGTCCGTCGCCTTGTCACTTTAGCAAGGCTCTGTCGTTGAGCTTGCAGCTAGTGGCTGGGCTGTGCTGCTGCTGTTTCTGGAAAGATGCATCTTGCCCAAGAAGTGTTGGCTCTCTACCATTTTCTTAACGTACGTGGTGCGGGGAGGGCAACCACACAGGTTTTATGGTTTGGTAAATATGCGTGAAAGTTAATATATAACTAGAAGAACCACAGGCTAATTGGAAAACAGTAACCTTACTCGGTGTTTGCTTTTCTTTTCGGAGGTGGGGAGGAGGGACCATAACCTGTCAGTAAGAAGTTCCCAGCAACCCCACAGTGTTCTCCCCAAATAACCAACTGCCCCTGTGCCCCCAAAATCATTAAAAGTAGCACCTGTCCTGCAGTACGAAGTAATAACCAGGGATTTCAGTGAGTACACAAAGTATGAGCCACAGAGTAGCTCTCAACATACTGAACATACAGCAGTAAGATTATCCTGAATTGGGAGGCTTTGTTTTGTGTGCTTAGTTCTCCATCTAACACCCCTGGGCTGGATTCTGCAGCCTCTCTGGGTGTTCCCTAACCTTGATTCCAAGGACAGCCCAGGTGATGTAAATGACAGGTGATATAAATGACAGCTGCTTGCCTAAAATCTCGAGCCTGTGATATGAACTCACCTGCTGCTCCCTTCTTTTCCTCATCCCCTCACCAATGCTAACAGTGGGGCTAAGGGTTCTTCTCTTCCCTGATTTTTAGCAGAGCAGCTTGTTTACACTGAGATCTGCACTTGTAGAGCTAGCTACATCTACTTCTCAGTTTTCTTTAAATATTGAAATATAAATTTGCCTTACAGATCTTTATAGAGAAAAACCTAAACTGCAGGGTAAGGCATACTCTGCTCACCCTGTGTTACTCACCTTGGGGTATGTCCACTAGCTCACAGTATTTCAGTGTTCCTTATGAATGTTTAATAAACTTTACTTCCTTTTGGATATATGGATATACACTCAAAGGTTCTTCTATTTCACTTTTCCATTTCAATTCTGATCTTGCGAGGTTAGTTTAGTACCAGTGTTTTATACAGAAAGAGAAATGAAGCTACCGATGGCTGTTGTAATTTGTCTTCATGTTTTCACAGCAGTTTTGGATCTCCAAACAGTTATGGCTTCTGGGGGTTAGAAGTTGTCACTCGGCATAGTCTGTTTGGCATTCTTTGGGATAAGATTTAAGCAGTAACGTAGCATAAATTTCTCTAGCACCTCATCTAACAGATGTTAAGAAGTCAAACAGCAGCTGTTCTGATGTTGTTTTTTATGCTTTTATAGTGTTGTGGCCTCTAGCATGGTGATTACTGGAAGTTCTTTAAAATAACAAAACCAAACAAACAAACAAAAAACCACCACCAGCTACATCCTTCTCCTGGAGTTTTTTGGCAGCACCTTGGCCAAGTCATATGGCCATGTTCTGCATATCCAGTCATGTTGTATGTGTCAGGCATAAAACAGGGAAGGAAAAAAAATACTGGGGGAAACAGTAAGATATACCTGTAAAGTTCAAAGTCCTCCCAGAGTACCAGGAGTAAACAGTGTCTGAAAATATTTTTAGCTTATTAAAATTCATTTTTAAATAAAAAAAAAAAAAAATCCCAACTAGTCATGCAACTTTTAAGCTAAGATTCTATTCGCACTGAGTTCAGTGAGCGGAGGGTTAGCTTGTATGGTTTCCCTCTATCAATAGAGAGAAGCTAAGACTATGCTGGTATGAAGACTACAGTAGTATGATTTGTTTGGCATGTTCAGCACCAGGAACTCTGCTTTTCTTCTGCTGTTCATAAAAAGCTCAATGTGCAAGGTAGTGTATGGTTTTGCACTGAGCTTTCTGTTCAGTCTTTAAATGCACATGTGACATTTTGTGTTGCTTGGATATATTCTGTGGTTATACATAATGTCCTGTTGTCTGCAAGAAGCACAGTTAATATTCATTTTGAACATTGTAGCATGTATGCAGCTACTACGCTTCTCTCTTTTTGTATGTGACTTTTGTATTTTTTCATTCAATTTATTAAAATGATGGGAAAGTATTCTCAGTATCTCACTTCAGAAAGGATGTCATGTATTTTTGACTGGCTGCGTAGAGCTCAATGACTTCTAAAGCAAGGAAGGGTAAATGATCTCACTCTGTCATTCTTGCATTTTGGACCCTCCATGTGCACCAAAAAAGGAGGATTCCTTTCTGAGCCCTTGGTGGGCTGTGAATTATTTTTGTCCAGTAACTGCTGCAGATTCATCTTTCAAAAATGTGTTGTGGGAAATAGAATTAATGTGTTCCTCTCTGGAAAAGGGGAGGTCCTTTGCAAAGCCCACTGTGTTACTGTGGGTAGGTCAGAAGCACAGCGGGCAGGAGCCCTTCTGGCCAGATTGGAGCACCGTTCTCAGCAGAGAGGTGCCCCTGGGCACTGTTTCTCTGTGACACTGAAGTACGGATATCTGATTTGCATGACGAGGCAAAATGAAGGTTGCTCTGTTTCCTTCTGCCTTCTTCAAGTTCTGCTATTTCGAGGCACTCTAGTTGTCTCCTCTGCTAATATTACTGTGCAGAGGAAGGAGGACAGTTTATTTAGAAACAAATACTTCATAGCAGTTAATTTGTGCAGTATTTATGGCAATTACTTGAAGAACACATGGTACCATTTCTGTTGTGAACAAAAACTAAGCTCTACTAAGAAGTAGGCCAGGTTATCAAATACAACATATTTCATCAAGGGGTTCCCAGCCGGTTCATTCATTTCACTGTTGGTGCTGGCCAAAGGATTGTTTGTTCCTGCTCTGTGAGGAGAATCCTTCCAGAAGTGCCTTGTGCATCACAGTAATGATAACAATAACCTAGGATGTTTTCAGTAGCGTAGCTGGAGAAGTGAGCACTTCTGTAAATAATCCTTCCAAAAGCATATCCAGGAATGATGTACACTGTTAATTATGGCACAGGTAACTAAATGAAGTGACCTGATCTATGTGGCTTCAGACAAGTGGCTTTTGCCCCTCTTCTGGTGGCCTTCAAGTGGGTCACATAGGCAAAAGAAAGACAGGTAAGTCAGGTAGGTAGGGAATTGAGTGGGTCACAGTAATGGTGTTTTTGACATTTTCCATTGGTAAAGAACACACCTTCATTTTGTAGGCAACTTGGTAGTCTTCAGCAGTCAGAAAGATTCTGTTTGCTTCCTTCACCTCACTGAAATATTTGTCTGTGAAATTCCTGCTGCTGGCAGAAGGTGACCTGCACCAGGTGTGGTCTTTTCCTTTATGTTTGCAGGAGGGTGAGGTTTTATGAAACAGCTGAGCCAATCTAATGACCATCTACTTCCCTGCTGCTGCCTAGTGACATGCGCTGCTCCCTTCCCCTCTGCTGGCCTGTGCCTGACCCTGTGTTGGGCCGGGTTAGATAGCTAAACTGGCAGAAAGGTATTCACGTTATTCTGGCAGAGTTTTACATCAGTCTTGCTCCTCAAACAAACTCACCGTGCAGTCAGGTGAGTGACGGGGCAGGAGGAAGGGCAGCTGGAGGAGAGGAGGCACGGCTCACCTCTTCCAGCTGCAGCCAGAGTGGGCTAGGGCCAGCCACGTTCTGCAGCAGTAGCAGCAGATAAACTTGTATTCAAGATATTTTAGTCACTGGGGATCACAGTTGGGTTTTGTTACTTCTGCATCAGCTCACAAAACATCCACACATTCACGTACCCTAAAATAGTTTGGGTATTTGGATCTCAATACATTTTCTTTTGGGGTGGATACAAGTGATTAGGCTAAAATTAATTAAGCACTGGAATCATTAATGTGGGAATGTGACAGATATTCCAGTACTTGACTCTTATATCAAGACTGTTTTTCTTGAACTGATGATTTAGCTAAAGCCCAAGCCCAAGATACAGATTTTGTGCAGAAACTTTGCAGAAGGAAACCAGCCATGGGCTCCGAGGCTTTATTTTGAGTGTAAATTTATGCCTATGACTTGCTTTGCTTTACCTATAACAGTTGCAAGAAAGTATTTTGGGGGATCTTGGTGTTGCAACTTTGTGCAGTGTATATTTTTCTTTGATTGACCTTTTGCTTCAGCTGCTTAGCAGAAAGTCAGAAGGACTGGGTTCCTTCATTATCTTCCAATGCACTTTCCATTCTTGTTGCTGCTTAAAATTGCAAACTGGTTACTTGGAGTTCATGCAGAGGTCAGAACATGGGAATCTACTGGCAAAATCTCTTTTCTTCCTCCTCCAGTTTACATTAGGGAATTAATTTTTGTTTCTTACGTTGTTTATTTTACCCAAAGGCTCTTATCTGTTTCCCCAAACACATTTTGTTTCTATTGAGGCTTAATATTCTTGTTGTCACAGATGTTTATTACACGTTTTAACCAAAAAAAAGGCCATTTTTAGACTTTTCTTGTAGTTTGGCTGTCAAGGAATTATTTCTAGTTAGGAGACTGAGTTTAAGGCCTGTGTTTTTACCAGTTGGTGAAAGCTGTGCAACAAGCTGAAGTACTCTCTCCAGTTTTGACAGTCTTAAGCTGCTGTTCCCAGCTGCTTTCCCCCTGTAAATGCTGAGTCCACGTTGGTCCATTCCACCTCTCTTTAGTGTTTGCTAGTACCTTTGAACAAGGACCGCACAGAACCGCAGCTGCCTGCGTCCTGTTCGTGCTTGCTCTGGTCTCACAGATCTGACCTCAAGATGGGGATTACCTTTTTCCTTTTAGAAAGGCCCAAAATAATAACCACAGGTTGGAGTGGGAAGCACAAAGCTAAGCAGACATTTTCTCCCATTGCTGCTTGCTGCCTCTTCCCACTGTTGGAAGTGCCCAGCCAAAGCATTAGTGACTGAGCTGTTGCAGAGAAGTACTGTACTCAGTTGTGCTTAGTGTAAGGGACCCTTTCTGCATGCAGCTGGACATTTGATTGCCTGTTTCATGTGTTTGGGGTAACATTCACCGTATTTTAATTAAGAGATTCCAGCTAGGGGAAAAAAATCAGAATAAAAGCAATCTGTGCCCCATTTCTGTTTGGACTGTGAGAGGAAATAAAAGCGGCAAAGATGTCTTTCTAAGTGTATGCAGACTAAATGTTTTGATACAGGGAAGTTTACACACAAATCTAATGATGAGGATCAGTTAGTCATACAAATGTTTGGATGTTTACCCAAAACCAGGGAAGCAAACACAGTTCCCAGCTCTGCCACAGCTCTTTCAATATCAACCCCAACTCCTCCTTCGGCTTTCCTTATGGTGTTTGGTGAAAAAAGAGAGCTTGGCGTTCGTCAGTGTATTTTGGTGAGCCTTGTACTAAAGCTACTTGTACACCCCCACCCCCAATTTTTTTTCCCTTTTCTGTCTTTTTTCTTCTGAAATTTGAAATGAATTTGGAAGTGCCAAACTACCATCCCTGCTCTGCAGCAAAAACAATGAAGAAGGGCAGGAACATGTCTAATGACCCATGAAAGCAATAATCCTTGGAAGTAGTTGGTTGGGAAAATAAGTCACATGCCCTTATTTTGAATGTCTGGAGTGACTCAGAAAATGGATGGCATAAAAGAAAGTCAGTCGAAGCAGTTCTTTTTGACCTCTATGTGTACATCAGAACCTGTGCAGCTGATCAGAAAAGGCCTTGGGGAGCTGCTGTGCCTGCTGGGCTGCAGGAAGCCCGCCTAACATGCAGTGATTAGCCTTCAACTCCTATGAACGTGAAGTTTTTTCTTCAGTATGAAGTTTTTTCCCAGTGTTTGCATGTTCAGGAAAACAGCACACTGTAAGAAGGTTTACAGCTGATGTTTTGCTTTGCTGTTTCGCTGATCTCGGCAACTGTCAGGAGAAAATGAAAAAGTGAAAAGAACGTCTCCCGATATCATTAATTTCCATAACTTGTCAAGGTTTAAAAGCTTGTTGATTTGTGGTTGCCAGTTAGAGTGAACAAACAAATTTTAAGTTGCTAAATTATAAGGCTAGAGCAATTAATGTACATAAATATATTTTCAGAGGCTTTTTTATACTTGCAAAGATAAGAATCGTTTGTTTCTGTACCAGCAATGACAGAAAACTTGCTTAAATAAACTGAAATAAAATACAATGAACCCTTGGAAAACAAAGCATGGAAGGAAGGGGCAGCAATTTATTGGCTCATTGTGTTGATGACATGCTAAATGCACAAACAGGGAGCAAGCAACATGAGAGGGCTTAGTTCAGGGTCTAGTTCAGAGTCTTCTCTTTCGGGCATTGTGGTGTCCTTAAGGAAAATGAAGTCTTGTGTCTGGGGGCTGTGTTAAAGACCTCAGTGCTAAGATCCGTACGTTATCTGGTTAAACGCTGTAGAAACTGAAAGCTGTTAAAATAGTACAAGGCGGTTTGAATGTGATGTTAACTGACATTACTTTGCCTGAAGATCTTGGCTTCAGTATCTGGCTGTGGTCAGCAGGCCAGTTAAATATATTTTTACTTAACTCGTATGTTGCTGTGCTTAGTTTTGTAAACTCTTCTTCCTTCGATAGAACTGTCATACTTCTGCATGGAATTCCTTGCAAGTCACGCGTCTATGTGCAATAGATGAGGAAAGCGATTCTTCAGAGAGATTCAGCCGAGCTATTAGATAAATTCAAATTATCAGTCTTAACGTAAAAGTAATATATATATAAATAAATAAACAAGTTGACTAGAGTAACACTGGCAACTTATCTTAAAACTCTGTAAATGTAATGTGCAAATCACCAGGAGGAAACCTGTTGCCGTGTTTGAGGCAGCCTTATGAGAGCTTTACAGTCAGAGAGCCGTACAAAAATTCATCAGCATTTTTATCACAGGGAAATGCCTGCACTCTGGTGCTGCATTTTAAACAGTATGCATGCTCTGGAGCTTAATATGTTAAGTGTCAGACTATATTAAAAAAATATATAATAATAATAATAAAAGAGAAAAAGCAGAAGCTCTTTTAGATTTCACTTTTGAAAATTATTTGATTTAGACTGTTGCGGAAAGCCACAAAATTAACAGAGCAAATAGAGAGGAAATAGTGTTGACGGGTTCCTTTTCCTTACCATAATTATTAAAAATATTGACTTGTAAAAAAGCCTACGAGTAATGTTTTTAAAACCTGAGCAGAAGAAGATAATCTTGATCTCTCGTCTTGGTAGTTACATACAGCTTGGTCGGAGACTGAAGGTAAAGCACTTCTAGAAGATGCTCTAAATTATGAGGGAAATGACTTGCCTTAAAGAATGTACAGTTTTTGGGAAAGGAGGAAAAAAAATAAGCGATTAGTATAATGAGACCTGGTGCCCCAAAAGTTCAGGCAGTTTGTTCCTGGTGCAGAATCTCCTGCATGTAACTGGTTTAATTTTAATGATGTTTTTATTTTTTTCAGAATCGAAGTATGTCTAATGCATTCATAATCCTGTCGGCCAAAAAGCCAGCTGCCTGCTGTGCGGGTCCCGATTCCTCACTCAGTGCAACAGAAACTGCCCTAATTCCTATCAGTTCACTAAAGCACTGTCACTCCATGTGCGTACAGCACCACTCTTACTGCCTCTGCTCTCTTCCTTGCTGGTCGTCCCAAAGAGGTTGAAATGTTTCTGATGTGTTACACTTACAGATTTTTTTTTTTTTTTGGTGGTGTTTTGATGTTCCTTTGCCTCTTGCTTAGTGTGGTGGTACATGCTGGGCATGCAACAGGTTGGGATTGTTTTCAGGCAGGCTGTTAGAGATAACTGATGCAAACTTCTTACTTCTGCTCTGTGAAGTTGTAACCCTTAGAACTACAGGCTGCCTGCCACCAGGTTGCAAAGTGGAAATGAGGATCAGGGTTAGCCTTTGCAGATAGATTCCAGAAAAAGACATTTTTAAATGACTCCCTCTTTGTCTCGTCTCTGAGAAAACAAAAGCTGTGTTACCCCTGTAGCTGAAATATTGCAGGGAGTCTGGGGTTGCCAAAATGTGCGTGGTGAATGGTTTTGGCATCTAGTCCAATGCTATCACAGATGGGTTTTTTCAAGAGATGCTGTTTGCAGCAGTGGGAGTAACCGAACTGAACGCATGCATCCAGATTTCCTGACACTTGTTGAAATTTGCGGTTCAGCCCACTGGACATCTTGTGAATGTAAGCGAGGACTGAAGCCTCCTTTACCTGTAAAAAGAAGGGTGATTTTTTAAAGGCACATTTATCTACTGAATCCAAGCTTGACTTGCACTTGACGTGTGGGGACTGAAGCCCCCGGGCGGCCCCCCAGCCAGCCTACTCGTGGCTTGCTCCAGTTCTGAGCTGATTCTGGCCAACTTCAAAGAATTTACTTCAAAGGCTTTTGGCAGACACAGAACAGCACAGGCTGAGGTTGTAGTTTCCAGCTTCAGCAGAGCTAGCAAAGCCTTGGCTTCTTGGGGAGTCCTGTTTTATTTTCCCGTTACTCACTCAGTGCAGAGCAAAACGCAAAGTGCTTTAATGAGAGGCATGGAGGGTGGCATTCACCCATCATTTGAACTGGTAGAGAAAGAAGGGAAAGCTGGTGAGAGGTACATGCGTCCAGATCTGGCAGAACAAAGGAGCTTGAAATTCAGCTGTGAGAGGAATTCCATACTAGTTCCCTGTCTCTTTTGAACATCGGGATTTTCTTTATAACAGAAGTGTGTAGTTTAACCATGCCATTAAGGGATTTATTTTACTTTTTTAGCAATGCAACACTTCTGATTCTTGTTAGTCCTATAAAGACCTGGTTCCTCTTCTCAGCTTCCTGACATCTTACTTCTCAGCAACTTCCTATAACTATAGCAACAGTGAGCTCCACAGAAGAGGTTTGCATATCCAGGAAAAGTTGCTTTCTTTTTCGGTTGGAAATGTGCTGTTTTCTGGGTGTCAGATGTCCGCCTGCACAAGGGGAGGCTGCAGCTTGTGCTGGCAGAATTGCTCTGGGAACCTCGAGAGGGCTGGAGGCTGGGGCAGCCTTCTGCCCCTTGACTGTGAGGGAACCTTCTGCAGCAAGACGGGACCTCGGTCATGCAGAAAGATGTGCTCTGCTGCATCTTCCTGCCCTAACATCCTGAAACTATGTGTATGTTGTTTTTTGCAGGGAGGAGCCCTCATTCTCCCAAACCCTGAAGTGTGTGTAACGTTAGCCACTGTTCTTCATTAAAAACCATCATGGCTTCGGGAGGAGTGGAAAACAGTGGGGCTGGGAGAGCTTCTGAAAATTCTCTGCTCATAAAAATAAAATAGAGGGAAAAGGCATTTTTGTGTGAGGTACTCAGTGTCCTTCAAAGGGAGGCACAGAAGTATATCAAGTGCAGACCATACTGCGTTCTCCACATCTGTGGGGCTTTTTAATATTATAGTTTCCTTTAAGACAGTGGCCCTGAGATGGGGTGTGGTTTATACTACACACTTGCCAGGCTATTTATATATTTAGAGCTTTGCTCTTAGTACAGTGGTGGTGGGGAAAGCAGTGGGAAAAAATGCTTGAAGTTGGCTTTTTTTTTTTCCCTCCTATTATTTTAAAGCACATCTTTTTGTTTGAGGGGGAACAAGAGATTCCAGTGCCTGCAAAAACTGGAAGTTTACTGCTTGGACAGAACATTCATCCAGAATCAAAACCAAAAAAATAAAATAATCCCCAATCGCTGATTGTTTTTTGTTACCATACAGTCTTTTCTCATAAATACTTAACAGATTTTATTCCCCCTTTGTGCACCAGCAATTAGTAGAATGGAAATCAGGAACTACAATCCTGATCTTGACAAGCGCCGCGTGTCTGTCCTTCCAGCTAGAGCCGTGGATGGCTGCAGCTCTCCACCCCAGCCTGGCATGTGCCACTGGCTGGGAGTTGTACGCTGGAAGATATTATCAGACAGGAACTTTTGATTCATTTGTGTGCAAAAAAAAAAAAAAAAATCGGGCGATTTTGGCTCCCATCATATCACTGAGATCTTTCATTGTCTTACTCTTGTTTTTAGAAGTCTTGACGCTGACTGGCAATTGAACAAGCCATGCTGCAGGGTGGAGGCTTTCCTCCACTTCTGTCTGCCCAGTCTCTTGTGTGAGGCGGCTGCCGATCCGATCTGCCTGCTGGGCTCCGGGACCGCGGTCCCACTGCTTTGGCCAGGTGTCAGAGGGCAGGCAGGAGAAGAGAAGCGGCTCACAGAAGCCCTTGAGTGGACAAACTGCCAAACTCAGCACAACCTTTGTGGCTGGCCCACTTATGTTTGCTTCATTATTTGTATTTTTTTTTGTCATCAAGGGTGTAAATTTGCAGAGATGATGATGTGGGACACGGACAAGCTTAGGTAAATCGGGCAGCATTTTCAGCTGGTTGCAAGTTTGTCGCTGAAGCCATGGAGCCAAAAACATCCAGTCCCTTGGGTAATCACTGACAGCATCCCTGCTGTACATAACTGGGTGTAGTGCCTCATGGACTCTGTGTGGATGCTGCAAGAATAGTCTTGCTTATGAATGGCCACTTGTAAGGTGAGAAACTACCTGTAATGTAGGATTTTTTCTTCTCTGAAGGTAACAGAATAAAAGGAGCTCTTCAGGCCCAGTTCTAAGGGGTAGGAATGCTGCAACTAGAGCACGTATTAGAGCAGATTACCCAAATATCCCAGGTTGCATAACTCTGCCTTCCTGTACATATATCAACCCAGCTTTACTGGTGTTAATCAGAGCATTGCATGGTGATCTCAGTGCTGTCACTTCACACCATTGTCCTGCACATAATTTTGATTAATTAGATGGCTTTTGGAATTAAACTGTTACTATTTCTGCTTATAAACAAAAAAGGCATTCAGTGGCTTATACCACTCCCTCCCCAGGATATTCATTTCAGTGAACGTGTTATAGATGTCTCTATCAGATACACGGGCTTGTTGAGTAGCAGTTAGTCCCACCCTAAGTAATAGGAAATAATGAATAACATTCTTACCATTGTACTCAGACTGCTTTTGAATGAGGGGAATGTACCAAGTGGCCTCTGGTAGAGGAACTTAACGCTGTTCCCCAAATTGCAGCTATTCAGAGGGATTACATAGAAAGCTAAACAGAAAGGAAAAGGAACAATTTATGCCTTTTGTTCGTATTTTGCTGCCTCCCCACCCCTGCACGCAAACAGATGCTTTTCCCCAGTGCTTCTTTTTAATGTCCATATATTGTTTTTACAGTATTTTCTGTTCCAGGGCAGTTGGTGTCTAGGTGCTAATGAAATGTGAATGTGTCCTAGGCTCACCTCCTGTAAGTGCGTGCAGTTCTGCTGTGGCCAGATTTATTTCTAAATGACTTTGGATAGCATTAAAGAAAATAACTGCATCTACATCTTTCTTTATTTTCACATTTGGTGGCATAGATACAGGAAATTAATTTTGATTCTTACATTTTTGAAGGAGAGGGGAGGGGGAAGTGTGGCAATTCAAGCAAGCATTGGCAGGACAAAAACCCAGAAAGCCCTAATCTGGCTGGTTTCGAGTTGATCTGCCCGCTAGGCGTGACCTCATGTTTGAGTGGCTCAGCTCAGGTTTCTTGCCTGTGTGGTTTGCGTTGTAAAACCAAGAGCCACAGGGGAAGGCAGCGGGAGAGGAAAGTAGCCCATCCTTTCTGCCGTGGTGCATCCCCACGTGCCTCTGCTTGAGGCCTGTTTTCGTCCTCGGGGCTTGGCCTCGGGTCTCCATTGCAGCAGGGCCGTATTTTTCGAGCTTGGTGCTGTTTCAGGGCATGCGGCGGAGGACGGGTTGAGCCGTGCTGATGGCCGGTGGTTTTTGGAGGGGAGCCGAGGCCCCGGTCTGCGCTCGAGGAGCTTTCGCCCTGAATCTGCTGCGTGCCAGCTGAGTGCTGTAACCCCTTGGCTGTTGGGAACTACTTGCACCGTGTTTCGGCTGAATGTAGCCCTTTGTTGCCTGGGTTTTTATTCCCCGCGCCCAGCATCCAAATGTTTTGTTGGATTTGAAATAGTTCACTGCAGAAGCTCCTGTGCTGCTTTCAATGCAAGTTGGAGGGGTCTGTCCTTGAGTGAACCCTTCTGTAAGTTCAGCCCAAATTCATGAATAGTTTAGGCTTCCCTGGAACTGTTTTTTAATGAATAAATGATTCAGCAAGGGAAAAAGAGGCTCCATCCAGCAACAGCAATATCAACATCTGCTAGGCCTGTTCCTTTATTGTTGTTCCTTATTGTCTTCAGGCTTGTCACGAGCAGCGTGGATCCCGCTCAGCAGACAAGCAAGCTGGACTCCCTCAGACAAGGGAGCTTGGTTTTTCTGCTTTGTTTTTTGGCTTTGTTTTTTCCCCTTGTAAGCTTACAGCTTTAAAAAGAGGGCTTAGCACCAAAAGCTGCGGTGCTGCAGAAGGAACTAGCTCACATGGAAACACAAACAAGATATAAGAGGCACCATAAACTCTATAATAATAGAGGAAATGATTAGTCATTTAAAATTCATCCTTATTCAAAGCAGTTCTGGCTCTCGGGTGTCTGCTCAGTGTTTGAAATAAAGGAGGAAGCTCTGGTGCTTTATTGGAAAGATTGTTTCTGCAGAAGATCAGTTGGAAGATAATGTTTCGCTCTGGTTTGGGTTGTGTAGCTGTGTGGGCACCGGGTCTCTGGGGTGATTGAGCCACCACTTACACCAAGCTTTTCTTGTAAATGTGCACTCTGCTGATGACATAGCAGTAAAATTAATGAACTTAGTGAAAGAAAACTCAGACTGCATAATATAGATGTTAAGTCTTTAGATGGATACATGAAGTGTGGAACATCCCGTGGGTACATGGGAAAGGGAAATGAAGGAACAATGTAAGAGCTTAAAAAATTACTGTTCTAAGATTTGATTATGCGTTAAATCTGAAAAGATATTTATTAGGAAAACTGGTGATGCTCTCGCAGGAGAAGTTCTAGTTAAATCAGGGCAAAGAACAGAAAGAATAAAATACCCTTTTTTTAGTTGTTTCAACCTACAGTCTCCAGCTCAGGTAGCTTGAATGTAGGGTATAAAGGATGTTACTCAGATGAGACAGTTTCAGAAATCTACAATATAAATGCTGTGATTGGGGGTTAACAACAGCACAAGCAGTTCATTTTCTTTCATTTCAATGCAGAAGTTAGGTTCTGATAAGTCATATAATCAAACTTCAGTTTTTGAGAAATTTCCTGAGACCCACTCAATGGTCAGTGTTGCAAGAAAAATGTGGAAGATGTTATTGGAGACTTTCCCATTAAATTACTGCCTTTTATTGTGGCACTTGTGATTTTAGCGCAGGGCGTAGGCATAATGACAGATCGTGACTTCTTCTTGTGTCAGTAACAAGTTAATTCTCCTCTGCTGCTTTTTTTCTGTGATTGCCTTGTCTTTGCTTGCATCAGGTTCCTGCCTCCAGAGTAGTAACATATGACACAAAAAAAAAAGACAAAGCGGTGTGTTACCACAGTCCAGAAGGATGCTTTGTTGCCTGAAGTACTTGCATTGAAGTCCTAGGACAAAAGTGTTCACTGTTGCAACTTTTGGGATCAGTTGACTTAATGGTGATACGTTTCTCTGTAAATGTTAATGAAGCTAGGTAGGCTGAAGGGTTGATTTTTATTTTTTTCTTTGACACATATTAAAAGCTACCTGCTTACTTCTCATAGGATAGTTTAATCTTACCAGTTTTATGAAAACCTACCCATGATTTTCATGACAGCACCTGCTAAGACATTGTTTTTTGTGGTGGTGTTTTGTTGTTTGTTTGTTTGTTTTGTTTTGTTTGTTTGTTTGTTTTGTTTTGTTTTGTTTTTATTTGTTTAACCAGGATCTTGAGAAATGTCTGATAAGACAATATCATATATATGATATGATTAGAGCTTATTTTTTCACCAACCTATGCCTGACTCCCCTGGGCAACAACGCAGGAGCACAGGCTTGCTGGGCTTACCTCTGTTCTAAAACAAGGAAACCCCTCAGTTATCGAAAGGCTTTTCTGTTTGTTTGGCTTAATTGGAAGGAATGTGCATTGCTAAGTGTCTTTCAGAGACAGTGCAGGGACTGTGCTCTAAATTGTAATGGCAGGATTTAAAGCAGGCTGTGAACGCACCCTTCACAACATGCACTTAGAAGCAGCATAGACATAAAACTTGCTGAACGGTGCAGGGGAGAAAGCATTGTAACAGTGGATCTTAAAAGGCTGTGAGTCATACAAACAGGATATATCACTAAAGAAGAAAAAGAGAAAATGCCTTTGTAAAGACGTTCAGCACTTAGGGATTGTCTGGACATCTGCCTTCATGCCTTGTGGCATCTGGAGACTCGTGTCCCGATACATGGCATTTCTCCCTTGAGAGGAAAAAAAAGGTTTGCGGGTATATTTCCCTTTTCATAGCTCAAGTCAGGTGATGGATCAGGCATCCTTCTAAACGTAAGTCTTGTCTGCACTGGTGAATTCAATCTAATGTGTTTCTTGGTCAAATGAGAAGCTTTTTAGCTTTGCACCGGGCAGCCTGGGTGCAGCGAACAGTAGTCTTTAGTTCAGCTTGGCGTGCTTTGCCTTTGGTCTGGTTTGTGTGTGTCAGTCCTAGCTGAGTCTTTCATCCCGCTTAAACTCTTAGCGGTTATTGTCTGCAAGTTGCCTCCTCGCTGATGCTGAAACACAGGGTGGGGGTTCTGCCATGTGGGCAAAGGATGATCAAACCCTGCTGGCACCTCTTGCCAATAGCACAAATTGGTCAAAGAGCCTTTTTTGTTGTTGTTGTTAGTTAGTTTTCCCCAGTTAATCTGCTGTAATGTGATTGCTGTAAACAGTAATAAAGCTGCATCTCCTGGGAGTTATGAGGCCAAAATAGCCTGTGAAGGATGCACTACTTTTTTTACCTTTTTTTTTTTTTTTTGGTATGTAATCATAAAAGTTTTATCTTCTTTATTGAAACCTGTTTTGCAGGTAGTCATGTTTCTGTCAGCATTATATAACTCTGTGACATTCTAACTTTCTGTTAGAGGCAGGAGTGGCATGGAGGAATCCAGCTGGTGGATCACTCTTGGTTTAACCTTTACTGGAAGGTGGGGAGAGAGCATGAGGCCACTAAGAGCAGTTAAGGGAAGGCAGCGTGGAAATCTGCACAACATCATCAATTAAAAGGTACAAGCAAAGGAGTTTTTAGCAGCTGGAATGCAGGTGCTTGCACTTCAGTCTTATCTCTGTCCCTCCGTGCACATTTTGTGCAGGTGAACAGCCATGCAGTGGTAACAAAGGTCAAGAAACTATTCATCTCATCTAATGCAAGGCTTTGACTTCTGACTCGACACTGACTTCTCCCATGTTTTTTAATACCCTAAACCGTAAGGATGTGTCACTGGCCTAAGAAGTTCAGCGTGGTGTAGAGCACTCAAGCTTTGCATAACTCCTGTTTTATATTGGTGCTTTAAAGGCTTTATTGGTAGTGAGCAGCAGTTGCTAGATGGTTACATATGTGTATGTTATGCCCTCTAATCTACGGGAAATGTGGCAGTTTCCTGAGAAAGTACGGTAAATGACTTAGGTCTGTAATGGGCATGTAAAATACAATGGTGGTGTGCAGGACTTAGTCCATCTTAATGCTGATTTAAGGTGGCTTCTGTGTTTGATTGGGAAGATGAAGCTTTGCCCCATTTGTGCATGATGTAATACATCATGGTGAACTGAACAGATTCTCCTGTACCTCTCTCTGTAGCTCCTGCTCCAAACCTATGGAGATGTTTGCATGGAGTTTTTATTCAGAGCTTTGGAAATTGTCAGCATCAAACATATAGATGAGAAACTGTAGAAGAATATTTTTAACAGACCAATCAAAATCCTATTTGTGGCCAAGATCTGTGTTAATGCAACCCTTGTGCATTATTTTTCATGGCCTTTCCTATGTTTTGTCTTTTTTTTTTTTTTTTTTTTTTTTTTTTCCTTTAAAGCAAATCAGTAATAGTGCAATTGTGTTCTACCTGGTTCTGGGTGTATGTGTCCTTGTTTCCTCCCTGAAAATGATAGAGATGTTGTACTTCAGCTGTTGTGAAGTGTAGCAAGTTGAATGTTAAATGTCAGGCCCGAAAAAATTATCTCTAGGATAGAAATGTTTTACTATTTGTTATTCTTTTGGTTGGTAATGCTTTGCCACCGTTTATTGTAGGCATTGTTTTATCTTTAATCTATATAAATCCATATAGATATGTATGTATGTAAATCATAAAGTTCTTGTCCTTCTAGGCTTCCAAGGTATTTTGTGATGGAGAAGGAAAAATGTTTCTGCAGTTTAGAAGGTCAGAAGGTCTCAAGGTTAGAAAGCTACTGGAGAGGAAGTTGTGATATTTTTCAGTTTCTGTGTTTGAGGTATGTTAAGGACATTGGAACAAAAGAAAATGCATCTAATGTTTCAAAGACATTGCCTGTGAAATAAAATCAGATCTGTTCAGAGTTTCAGGTTTAGTCAGAGAACTATTAGTTGAAGGAACTATTCTGCTCTTGCTGAAGATGCAACAAAAATCAAGCTCATCTTGGAGGATGAGTTGTCGTGACTGATTCTAGTACCTGCTACTCCTCATTCATTAAGCCATTTTGTGTATAAGTACTAAGAGAGACTTGTTTGAAATGCATGGAGCATGTCTGGAGGTTGAATTTCTAACTGTCCCAAATATGCTTTTTGAAAAGGAATTTGCCTAACTAGGGTAATAATATAGATAGATCAGAGGAATAGACACCGATGGAGCCTTCCCCTACAAATCTCTTCTGCACTATTGGCGGCACCTGACTGATGTTAGTTCTCCTTAACAGTTTGCTTTCTTTCAGTCATAATCAGGAGAATAATTTATGCTACAGACCCATCCAAAGTCTGATTCTGCCAGAACGTTCGGAGAATGGTACTGCACTTGTTGCTGCCCCTTTCTGTTTTTTCGTTAGGGGTAGCACTGTCAAATGTCATTGAGATGAAATTATTCTTAGTAGCGCACCGTTATCTCATAGATCTTCAGAGTGCTTTGCTTTACATTTTTTTGCCAAATCAGTCTGTTAAACAGAAGGCTGGCTGTATAAAACGTGTGTCTGCCTTCAAAAACACATCTTGTGTGGAAGTTTTCTTCTTAAAGTCTTGTGTTTTTTTAAATTTGTGAAAGCCACCATAAAGTGGAAGGTGAATTTCTGATTTAAACTGCTGTGCTTCATCATTAAACTTGCTGGTGGTGCATATTAATTTATTGATAATGCAATCAGTTGGGAAAAAAAAACAACAACAACAACAAAAAAACAGGTAAATTTAAGGAATGTTTGTCTTTCATTCACTTGCATTCTTTTCTTAAAAAGTCATTTTCAAGAACTTTTAATACAAACTTCAAATGTGTCTGTTTAGACCATGCAGGAGAAAGACGGGTGTTTTTGTGTTTTGATGGTACAGGTAACAGAAAACACATGATTGTATGGAAGTAGCAAAGGCTATGGGAAGCTGTATAGATGGTACTGCTGCTTCAAGCCAGCAATGAGCAGAATGGTTTAAACAAATTTACTTGTTGTTTTAGAAGTTCCTTCTGTTTGTCTTTCAAGTGATCTGCAAGACCATGCAAAATGATACAATATGCGATTTGTTTTGGGGATTAACATGGTTGTCTCAAGACTCATAATAAGCAGCATAAATTTATCTTCCTCTTAAATATAAGAGTTTGAAGCAAGCTAATAGATATTTGATTTGTATCAGAGTTAAGCCAAACTCCTTCACATATTTTGGAAAGAGAAAGAAGCCCTGGATATTATTTTTCCAGAGCAAAAAGTTTGCAGCTGTCTGGGCTGCAGTGTCACATTGATCTCTGGCTGTGATGCTGCATCACCCAGCCTTCTTCCACCATTGCTGGTCCTCACAGGTGGCCACGAAGATGACCTTTAATATATGGCCACATCTATTGACTGGTAAGTGAGAGAGAGCCGAAGTTGTTGTCAGTGAATAACTTCTCATCCAGCCTCAGTGTATTCACAGAGGCGAGTCTGGCAAAGGGGTGATGGCGAAGCCAATTCTCATTCCTGTTTCTATTCAGCTTCTGTTCAAAGGGGACGAAAAGAGAGACTCTACCAGAGCCCTGGATGAACTTACTGGAGCTGTACAATGGATCTTTTGTTCCCTCTGAGGAGTACTACTACATGTTTTGAACGTTTTTAGTCCATTTGTCTGTTGCTCCAGTTTAAATTCATTAAAGGATTAAATGGGCTGACAGTTGTGGGCAAACCTCAAGGGTGTCCCCCACTGGCCCCATGCTGCTGCACATGGAAACGGCGTATGGAAAAACATTGTTTATTTAATCAGATTGTTCGTTTGTGATAATCTGAGCCTTGTAGATCGGCTGAAGCTCTGACTTAATTTCGAGTTGGAACATGTTTAGCTCCACACTTTTTGCTATGAGGCAATTTGCATTTATTTTGAAGAAAATGATCTGATGCTGCTTTGCTATTAGGGCTCATCAAAAATTGCAGGCTCGATACAAAACAGCGCAGCTGAAGATGTGACAAGTAGTAAATAACCACTGTGAAGAAACTATGAGGTCTAGACAATAACTTACTGTATAAAAAATTACTTCCCTCGTGACAGGTTTGTGATGCTTGAAGATGCAGTGAGCCTGCCTTAGCCAGCCAGGCATGGTGGCGTCAGCTCCCACGACCGCGGCTCAGCTGGCGTTTGCATCTACATCCGCCCAGCCTGCTCCAGCACGGTCATCCTTAGCCTTGTATTTTCCGGTATATGTCAATTTGGGGGGAAATGCAGGCACGTTTCACTGTTGTTAGTCACTCAGGCTGAAGTTTGCGGGTTTTATTGAGGCCTCTAGTGGTCTGAAGGCTGCATTACCAAACCAGAGCTACTTTTTGGGGATGGCCGGGAAGGATTGCTTTCCTCCCTCCATTCGGATAGGTTTTCCCAGCTAAAGGGCAAGGGAAACACAATAGAGATTTGGGCTATTGTGCAGTGTTTTACGTAGAGTTAGAAGTGAACGAACTGAAGGAGCATAAATAAATTGTAATAAACAGTAACAGAGCATGAAGGAGGAGATGAAGGTTAGCCTGAAAGGTCTTTGTGTCAGGCAGTGGTCGCAGGCTGGTTTATCCCAGCTGCACACCTCATTGCTTTTTAAATTAGGAAGTTTTCAGGAGCCTGATAAGGGCAAATAGATGAATGGTCCTAAGACATGCATAGAAAAAACACAGAAACATGGGAAACAACAAACTTTTCATATACCAACATCAAGACTGCCATAAAAGAAGGATTTCTGTCTAGCAAGACAGAATTTTGAGCTCCTTGTGGGAGGAAGTAAGCTGAAGGCTTTCACAGGCCATGGTTCTCCTGCCCCTGGGCAAGGTGTCATGGATTAAAAATTTGGTCTTTATTTGTAAATCATCTTTCTCTCTTCATATCGTATCCGAGGTTTCTATATAATTTTTTTAAATCCCTTTATAGTTAGAAGTACTTTGGAAACTCTCAAACCAAATGCAGCTCAAAAGTGAGCTTTAACGCTTTCCTGAGCAAAGACTCTAAACAGTCCAAAGTGTCCGACTTGGGAAAAGGAAATCTACTTTTGATAAGAGAGAAACTCAGAGCCTCAATCACTCTCAACAGATCTGAAATACGGCCCTGTCAGGAAATGCCCCTCATTTTCATAACTGCACAGCAAACGCCAGGCAGCTGCTGGCTCTGGTGTGCATTTTCCATGTTGTCTGGGTGGCCAACCCTGCTGATTTGGGGACAGTTAGCATTGTGTCGTTGCCACAGGACTCTTTTTTTTTCTCTCTTTTTTTTTTCTCTTTCCTTTTTTTATTGTATCCTACTCCTTCCAGGGTGTGCCTAAGCAATGACTCAGAGTGGAAAAAAAACAGTGCTCTTAGGCCACATGCAGGAATGTGCTTTGTTTGTATAAAATGAAGGTTGATGCTGAAAACTCTTAATTTTGAAAGAAAATGGCTGTGTTAACTGAAAATTCATACTAAAAGAGGAGTTTTTCCATTCAGGCATTGCTCATTGCGCACTCAGCTGCACTTTACACCAATGTTGGGGCGATAAGAAGCTTGAGTAGGATAATAATTTGGTTTTTAATAAGTGGCTGTCCTAAATACTACTCATTGCCATTGTTGAATAAGCACACTGCTCTGTTCGTAAACTCCTTCAGCGGGACCATCACTGAGGAGATGTTATACGTAGGGCTGATTGGTTTATATGGAAAATGTAAACTCATTAAACTGTGCAGCCTTTTTCTGGGATGAAGTTTTGTTGTTGCTTTGTCAGCTGGATGAATGCAAAATGCTGAGAGTGGTGCTGCCAAACTGAGGTGGCTTGCAGCTCCCATGGCCTGGAGTTCTTCAGGACCTGCAGGTTTGGGAGAAACATAGAGAAGTTGTTGGGTTGCATGGAAAAATTTTAAACTCATTTCTCATCTGGAAGCTATTGGAACGAGGTCTAATGTTGCTTCCTAAGGTCAGTGGTGAGCCATCAGTTGTAATGTATTTGGTGTCTGGACCTACTATCAGCCAATTTACTACCAAAATCTGTGCTTTTTGGCCTTAGGTATTTCTGTTGCTTGTTCCTATGTGCACGGGTAGATGAGTCATCGCCTGGTACCAAACCACTGGAAAACTTCCCTCAAAAACTTTTTCTAGAAGGATAGGACTGAGAAAGTAGAAGCAGGTCTAACAGGTGCATTTCAGATGAGTTCCATTGTAGATATTTTCTCTTGATTTCAGATACTTTGCCCAGAAAATTCCTCACTCCTACGTTAGCCATCTGAGAAGCAGATACAGGTCAAATACAGAGAAAAAATAGGAAAGGAAGGAAAGATTTTCTTCAGTATATTTCACTGTGAATTTTCATTCGGTGTCTCATCTTAGCTTTTCTACAAGGCTTTGTCTTTGACAGCATTTTTAGTTCACTGGAGGTGATGCACAAAACAGAATCTCAAACTTATTCATAAAAGTCAGTGGAAAAAATTATATTTGGTCCCTCTTTGGAGAAAAGCTTGCTTCGGGGAAGACAGAATTTAGAAATGTCAGGGGTCAAATACTTGTATTTGTAAAGTGGAAATAGTCTTCCTTCTTTCACATAACTGCATAAAAGCTCAAAATAGCCTATGCACAGTTGTGTATGACTATTAACTGCTTTAGGGTTTTGCATAGCTTCCTAAAACAACATTGTGTCAGAATGGGGCCCAGCCCTACCCAATTAATAGCAAACATCAGCTCATTTTTCTTTCTTCTGGATTTTGGACCTCCAGCTAGCCCCATGTAGTCTGGTTAGCATTGCTGCTCATTTAGGGTTATATGGAGACTCCAAATATCTCACAAAAACTTGAGTTCTGCTTCTAAAACTGGAGCTTTCCCCCCAAGGGATAAACCCTCTTAAACCACTCTGTGAAATGGTGTTTTGTGGATGTGCCATGAGTGCCTGCCTAAGATACCAGAGGATACATTTAGACTTTGCTTAAATGCAGAGAAGCGTTTTGGAATTAAAGACTTATGACATCTTAGGAAGAAATTAGAAAATAAGGAGAAATACTATGGCAGTATGTTTTAGTTCATTTTCTGTTATGATCTTTCTTTTTGCCCCCAAAGCCAGAAATTGTCAAAGTAAGGCATGGTATTTGAAGTAGGCTCATATAGGCTCATTCACACCTAATGAGTGGGACGTGGTTTTAAGTCCCAGTTCATGTAATCTCATTTTGATTGCCCTGTGCTGTAAGCCTACAAAATCCATTGATTTGGCAATAACGTGGAAATGAATAAGGTGAAACAGCCCTGAGATGGGTTGAAAGAGACAAGAATGTTGCATCTGTCCAAACCACAGCCAGCCTTTGAGACTGTTCCCTCCTGCAGGAACGCGTCCTGCTGGTCTAGACACTATACTCCCAATGTAATGGGAACATGTCCCCAGCTGGAGCAGCAGTCAATGCCTTACAAGACCTAGAAAACGAGCAAGTATTGGAGGGCCTTGTCAGTCTGTGGATGCAATGCCTGGGCAGTCTCACTGTCAGCATTGCAGGGCTTCATGGTGATATTCCTGGCTTAAGTTTTCACTTTTGTGTGACATAGAGCAAAACCTTTGTGTTGGAATTCTTTCTGAATAAACCTGTGCCAAGTATGAAAAATCTGAGGTGTCAGAGAAGACTACAAGCGACGGAGTCGTTGTGGCTTTGCTAGTTAATATTTGTCAGCCGGGCAGCGATGACTTCTAACTTCAGCAAAGCCTGGAGTCTTAAAACCATTGTGATGGTTTCAGTGTTTTGGCTTGCCCTAAAAGCCCATAGCCATGGGTGTGGGAT
Organism: Aythya marila; assembly: GCF_965140915.1. Taxonomy (NCBI): domain Eukaryota; kingdom Metazoa; phylum Chordata; class Aves; order Anseriformes; family Anatidae; genus Aythya; species Aythya marila. Next base: position 20,538,657 of record NC_139046.1, read on the forward strand.
GGCTAATGGTAGGTGCACACAGCAAAGGGAAAAAGGAAGCGAGGTCAAGTTCAGTGGGCACTGAGCTTAATTAGCCAATGGTCTGATTGCTATTGCTGTTGTGAAGGGGCTTTGAGAAGGAATTTGGAGACTGCAGTAATGACAGCTTGGTGGTATTTGTGTAGAGCTAATCCAAACCTGAGAGGAGGGGTGGGTGGAGAAGAGGAGATCAGAAGGTACAGGTGTGAAAGATCGTTAGCTGTGAGAGGGGTGTGAGCAGCTTCCTGGCTCTTTGCATCTGAGTCACAAGGCACGCGCTGGTGAGCACACATGAAACAGTAAGCAGCAGCCTCAGCTGTCTTCTCAGGAAAGATTTGTGGCTAAGGGTTTTTTTTGGTTAGGGTGTTTTGGTTTGTTCACACTTGACTCTAGAGCCAACTTCCTAACCCTCTATTTACATGAACCAGACCACGCTGTTTGTTTTGGAAACTGGAGCACCCCAGGCAGGTGGGTTGCTGTCGACGAGGGTTTCCCCCTATGCAGGAACCCAAACTTTGCTGGAGGGTGCAGTTCAGCAGCACAGCCTAGTTGGAATCATGGAATCCTATAATCAGTAAGGTTGGAAAGGGCTTCCAAGGTCATCTGGTTCAGCCATCCCCCCGCCACCAATGTCACCCACTAAGCCATGACCCTAAGCACCACATCCAACCTTCCCTTGAATACCCCCAGGGACGGTGACTCCACCACCTTCCTGGGCAATCTGCTGACTGCTCTTTCTGAGAATAAATGTTTCCTCATTTCCAACCTGAACCTACTCTGGTGCAACTTGAGGCCATTCCCTCTTGTCCTGTTGCTAGTTATCTGTGAGAAGAGGCTGACCCCCAAATCCCCGCAGCTTTGTTTCAGGCAGTTGTAGAGGGAAGTTGTAGAGTCAATCCAAAGTCTTGCTGCCAGCAGGAGAGGCACCGCTGGCTTCCTGCTGCTGCCCAGCTCCCATGGCTACTCTGATGCTTGTGTATGGCAGGCACATTTCAGATCCTCCTCTTGAAAAGCTTTGAGTCAGCAAACATCAGTGCGGCTTGGGCTTCTCAGTCATGTAGAATTTTTGAAAATGTTTTCCTGTTCCTAGTTTCTTCATTGGTAAAATTACCTGTGAAAATAATGGTGATTGCTCAGTGACGTGACCCACCCCTCTACATACGGAGGATGGAGCCGAGTCCTGCAGTTCTTACACAAAACAAATGAGGAGTGCAGGACAGACCTCATGTGAGTGCAGATGAATTCTTCAGCTCCCCTGCAAAGCACACCCTCTGGTCAGACTCTACATGTTGCTGTGTGATGCATGAAAAGACTCATTTGCCATAGCTGATGACAGCGATTAGTTTGTATATACACACCTCTCCTGTTGTTCGGTTGAAATGTTCACCGTTTCACATTTTGCTGTCTTTTTGTTTGCTTGATCTGTTGAATATCTCCTAGCTTTTCTTGGGAAGAGATGTTCTCCCCTGCACATTCCAGCTGTCTGGGGGAGAGGAGGGGGTGGGAACAGCTCCGTACATGAGTAATATGGATTAATGTAATTGAAAAGAAAAGTGGAATTGGCATGACTCTGGGCATGTCAGGTGTGAACCCAAGGAGAATCAGGTGTTCAGCATGAATATCCTCTGAAATAATAAACAAATGTTTTGTATAAATAGCATTTCATTAAGTAATAACAGGAGGCTGGAGAACAGTTAAGTCGATGGCTTGTTGAAAAATACAGCACGGAATGACTGAGTCAGGCAGGCTGACGCTCGGGAATGGGATCATTTGTTTTGCGTGGTTTTGGGTTTCATAAGGAGGGCTGTCTGCTGCCGGCAGGGTGTGCTTTGTTCAATTTGGTTAGCATGTAGGATTCTGGAAAGTCAGAGGGGTATTGCGAGATTGCTGAAGTCTGCGTTGAACAAAAGCAAATAAAATGTCAGGAAGACATTCGTTCATCACAAGACAGAAGTTTTAGCACAACTTTCCTTTTGTTGCTTGAACATCATTAACAAAACCAACGCATGACTGTACAACTGAGTTCATGGCAGCTTGGTAGTAAGTTGCTGTTAGATCAGATGGTCAGAGCTGGGGGTAAACCAGGGATCAACGTGCGTATTGTTTGGGCAGGCAGGGAAGAAATGGGGAGGTGGGAAGCAGGGGTATGGGGGGCTTGGTAGTGGCATAGCTATTTCTCAGTCATCTGATGTCTGTTCCTGTTGCTCAGGAAGGATGCTCTACACCTGAACTTGAACTTTAGGGAGAAGGAACTGAGAAACTTAAAAATTCAAGAACACTGGCATCTCCAGGTGGTTTTACAGAAGAGAGAATAACTTAAGGACAAGTTGTGTGTGATGTGAGGCTTTTGCTATTTTGCCTGTGGGACTGTAGAAATCACTGTGACATACACAGTTCTGTTTCAGTTTTCTTTGTTGTTTTCCTGTTTGCAATTTCCTTTTCATATTAAGCACAGCATTTTTCTGGCTTTGCTTCTAGATGGCCCTGCATTTCAGGGAATCTCACCTCTTGCTCATCATTCAGCAGCTGTTTCCAGGTAGCTCAGCACTTGTACTTGGAATGCTGCACAGGGCTGCTTTCCTACCTTTGAGTGGCTTTTTCCTTTGTAGTCACTTCTTCCTTGGCCACTTGTTTGTGAAAGAATACAGAAGGACTCTTGACCTGAGTGCAGATGAACACGTTTATTCACTTCCTATAGGCCTAGTGATTTGGCTGGGCTCTCAAATATTCAGCAAGGTTGACGATGAGTGTTACATTTGTATGTAGGAGATGTGAACCCGAGTACCAATTGTCCTTTGTGCCCTGAGTTGTCTGTAGGACTGCACTGGAGAAGATCAGGAGTTGGTTCTTTACCTCTTACAAGCACTTTTTTGCTTAGGAAGTGCAGCCAAACATTTTGCTGCAGCACTGACACCATCGCAGTCTCTTCTGCTGCATTTCTCACTGTTGTTAAGCTGAAGGATTTCCTTCTGCTGTGTTTCTTCTAGTCAGCTTGTCTGCCTCACCTTTGCAGAATGCTTTTTATAGCCATTTATACGAAGAGCAAGACCTAATGGTATCCTCTAACTTTTTGAGAGTGTGTCTGCCAGGGCCTGTAACCCTGTTGCTGCTGGAGCTGGTTGTGGCAACAGCAGAGCTGAGGGGCGAGCTGTTTGGGATTCAGGCTCTACATTGTGTTGTCATGATATAGCCGCTTATTTCTAGTTAGCTTGTGGAAGCTCAGAAATGGAATGGGCAAGGGTGGAAGGGACCCCAGAGATGATCAAATCTACCCACACACACACCTGAAGCAGGGTCACCAGGGGCAGGTTGCTCAGGGCCGTTGCTCATTCATCACGTTGTTGGGTGGTAGCAACTTTGTCTAAGAAAACAGAGTGGAAAAAGAAAATGAGACAAAACCTGAAGTGCTTCAGGTAAATGTGTCAACCTTTGCTATCAGAAAGCTTAGTGTTTTGGGCGGGTAAGGCACCATCCACCATAAAGCTAAGCTGGATTTTCTAGAAACAATGCATTTTGAGGGCCAGCCCTTCTTCAGGCACCACCCGAGGAGTTGGGGATGGAGACAGTCTCCGATTGCCCACACCATAATGCTGGAAGACCCAGAGGTGTGTGGCCAGAAACCTCTTGTGCCTGCAAGCCCTCGTGGCACAAGGGAACCATGATCTTCTGGTCCCCAGCACTGTGCTGGGGCCCTGTGTGTTCTTGGGATGCGTACATCTCCCTGCTTGCCTTTACCTTCTAATGTGCATCTTTGTGAGGTGAATGGTTGTATTTAATTTTCTATGACTGCTGAAGCAGTCTTTTGTTTGTTGCCTGACAAAAGTGACTGCCGCAGTCGGTAGGTGTCAGCTGGAAATCACTATTTTTCTCTCAAGTGCCTTCAGACCCCTATCTGGTGCTTTTAGTGCGCTCTTTTAGGAGCATTTTGTGCTGCCACCTGGCGGGAGATGAAAAAAAGAATTTAGAGGGCAGTTTGTGTGGGGACTAGCAGGAAGGGGAATGGCTTACCTGGGAGGAAAAGCATGAAGTTGAAAGACTAAAAATATTTTCAACGCAAAATTCTTGTGTGCCTGTCAGTGTTTCTAGCAGACTAGTTTTAGGTTGCAGTTAATAGGCAGCTGTTGCTATTTCATGTGTACATATCACAGAATCACAGAATTTCTAGGTTGGAAGAGACCTCAAGATCATCGAGTCCAACCTCTGACCTAACGCTAACAAGTCCTCCACTAAACCATATCCCTAAGCTCTACATCTAAACGTCTTTTAAAGACCTCCAGGGATGGTGACTCCACCACTTCCCTGGGCAGCCTGTTCCAATGTCTAACAACCCTTTCAGTAAAGAAGTTCTTCCTAACATCCAACCTAAAACTCCCCTGGCGCAACTTAAGCCCATTCCCCCTCGTCCTGTCACCAGGCACGTGGGAGAACAGGCCAACCCCCACCTCACTACAGCCTCCTTTAAGGTACCTGCAGAGAGCAATAAGGTCGCCCCTGAGCCTCCTTTTCTCCAGGCTGAACAAGCCCAGCTCCCTCAGCCGCTCCTCATAGGATATTAAGAATATATGCTAAATGTTGTGAATTTTGACTTCACTGAATTGTTTCAGAAAATGCAAAATGCTCTTTTGTGAGAAGTAATAATAAAGTTTATGCAGCCATAGGATGAAAGAAAAATCCCTGTGAATAAAAACCCTATCAGTCTCATCTGCCTCTTTTTTTGTGGGATGGTATTGAGGGTAACTTAAGTCTCTTAATTAAGATCTGGGGTTTGTTTTTAAATTTCTATGTGCAAAATAACCACCATATGCCAAGCCAGGTTTTTGACAAAATAAACTTTGTCTGGTTAGAGGGAAAAAAATGTGGAAACTAACATTTTACCAGCACGCTTACTTTTTCTCTCTAATTGATCAGAATGTTTTTGGTGGTGTTTTTGTTAATAGATTTTTAGGTATTTCTTTTGCAGGTTGAGAAGCGTATAGTGAAACAATACTTTCTTTTTAAAACTTTTTTTTTTGTAGTACCTGTTACTTAAACAGTCCTTATTTTATTTGAGCCTCCAGTAGTTTTAAAGTTTTAATTTAATTCTTTTTGTTTTCTAGGTCAGATGTACAATTGTCTGTAAGTATTATTCTGTTACTCAATTATGTATTATTTTTTTTTGTACTTAACTTTTGCTGTCCTCTTTTTCTTTAGAAAGGTCAAAGAGCATCAGCTAACTATTTAAAAAAACCTACTGTAATTATTTTTTATAAAAAGCATTCAAAAATATAAACGCCTATTTGGTCACCATAATTCAAGCAGTGCATTTAAGGATATCTAAGGACATAAATGAGCATTTTAATCCATTTTTGCTTTTCAGTTTGTAAAGGGTTCTGGTAAAATCAAGTACAGGTTTAACATAGAAAGAGGAAAATATACATCAAAACAAACAACTTGGAGCAAAAATGACTCCCAAAATAATGATCCAAGGATTTTTTGAAGTCGGTATAGCAACTGCTGTGCTTACCAAGATGACAACGCTTCATATGTCACTAATTTCCAAAATTACTTGCAGATGAGATCTACCTTAATACCAAACATCAGACTTAAATGAGTTAGCCCTTAAGTTTCAGGACCAAACTAAAATGGGAGAGACAAACTCACATTTTATACTGCTTTAAACTGTATATAGTTCTGAAGGAGCTTTGAACTGTGAGTGAGTTTGGCTCATAGTATTTTCTTTGCTTTCAGTTTCATGTGAACCTGCATGTGTATCAGTTTTGATGAAACCGAGAAACAACTGTTCTGTTGGGATTCTGTCCAAATCCATGCTCCAGGACTAGAAATCCTGATGCTCACAATCACCTTTCCTAAGCATGCTTGCAGTGTGTATTGCTCATGTAACAATATCACAGTTTCAACTAAGATAGCAGTTTTTCTGTGTATTCTCACTGAAAGAGCTGAATCAACTCTCTCCTCACATTGGGCTGCACGATGTCAACCTAAAGTTTTCTGTAACTATATAATATCTGCCTTACGGGAAACAGTATGTGAATACCAGATTTGTTTTTTTCTTTACTCTCATACACTGGGGCTAAGAAAAAAAGTTGCTGTGCCAGGTTGAGTAAAGCAGTTAGCTTTACATAATAACAATGCACATACAGACTGTACTTCTAAGTTTTTTTAAAAAAACTGTACAGAGCAGCTCATGGTAGCCTTCATTCAAACTATGAGTTGAGTCACTGAATACCTGAAGCAATGTGGCAATTTCTTGATCTAACATAAATTGTCTGACAAAAGTGGTAAAAACAGGAAACGTGCAATGAAATCTCTGTAGGAGAACAGATTAAAAAACAGAGGAGACTGGGTCTCTGCAGGGTATCTGTAAATGGCTGTATTTTTTCACATGGGGAATCCAGAATCTTTGTAAAGATATTTACTGCCTTGTATTTTTTTTTCTTTCAGGTACTGAGGATTGCAGATCAAAAAACTTAATTGCAGAAATGGGAGCCAGTAGTAATTATGATTTATCAGTAAACTCTCCAAGTAGGAACAAAAGATCATCAGGGGACATGCCGCTAACTGTTGATGCGAACAATGTAACATGTAAGTGATTCGGAATGCCACCGGGATGTGAACCTTTAGTGTATTCTGTGCTTTTACACTATGTTAGCATTTTAAGTCTGAACTATAGTTCACGGTGCAAGGATCGTGGCAGGAAGTGGATCCAACTGCTTCACTGGAGTAGAGAATGAGCAAAAAAAAAAAAAAATTATCTACACAACTGACTAAGAGTGTAACTGAACAATGTGATTGTAGAATGGCCTTGAAATAGTTTTATCACCATTAGACTTGGGTTCCCTTCCCTGCTGATTATGGCAAATTTTTACAGTACAGCTGCAGCAGTTCAAATATGTGACCTAGAGATTTGAAATATATATGTGATAGAGTACAGCTGAAATAACCTCTACCTGGATCTAGAGGAGAGTTTTGTGAATCTTGCAGATCTTCTCTTTAGGATAGCTAGCTCAGGGAAAAATGAATAAATAAATAAATTGTATGTGGAATTCTTTCTCAGCAGCTTGCATAAAGTTGACAAGTAAGGTATGGAAGTCACCACAGTGCACCAAGACAGTTTTAATCTTTGAGATGAAGTGAGTCTTCAGGAGTTGCAGGAAGATCATAGAGCTAGCAATCATGCTATATAACATAAAAGAATGTCTTGATTAAAATAGAAATTGGTTGAGGAAAATACAATAGTTTTTCCATGCTCTGCATTTCTCTATCTTGACAGTATATTTTCTTGCCTTTCCAGGGCATGGCCAAGTTCATAATCTCCAGGTAGTGGATGTTGGTGTGACATCTGTCAAATTGACGTGGGAGGTGAACAACAGTACTTCGGACCCCTACATGTACGGGATAGAGATTGTAAATGGTACCTCCATTTGGAACAAGACAACAAATGCTACAGAAGCTGAAATTACTGAGTTAATTCCTGGGACAAACTACAGTTTCACAGTCTTTGCAGTAGCGGCTGATGGTCAGACGGAAGGAGAAGGAGCTTCCATAAGCCAGTATACAAGTAAGTCTCAGCTACTTGCGGTCGTGTTAGTGTTGGGCCGTGTTGTGCTGTGCAGCTCGGGGCTCTGCCTTGCTGTGTGAGGCTTGTAGTTCAGTATGGCTGTGGACAGAGGGGATGTTTTGGTGCTGGAGCCTGATGTGGGCTATATGCCAAGCATGGGAGGTTAGAATGCAGAAGAAGCATAACCTTGACAGTAAGCAGTTTGTGAAACTAAAGTCACTAAAGCTTGCAGCATAGAGATTTTTCTTGAGAACCTATCTTTCCTAAGTTTGGAGGGGAAATAGACTTTAAGAAATAACAATTTTAAATACTTATATTGCGATTTGAAATTCCATTTTATTTTATTGTATAATGCTATTAAGACTTTTTTTTTTCTGTTTTGTTTTGTTTTGTTTTTTTAATTAGCAACTGTGGGCTTCAGACACGTGTTTTCAATGTGCCTAAGCACAAAGCAGATTGCATGTGGGGAGTTTCTGTGATTTGGGTCCTGTGTCTGCCATCAGGCTGCAGCAGGAGCACAAGCATCGGGCAGCGCTAGTTGAGGAGAATTGCCTTGGCCATTCAGCACCTTACTGTGCTGGGTGTCCTACGTCTGGATGCACAGTGTTGAAGGGCCAGTTTTTGAGCTGGCCTGCGAGGCTGTAGCACAGCCTGGTCTTTCCCCATGCTGCATGTCAAATGAAACCTATGCTTCCACTTGTCATTTTTGTTGCCCAGAAACGTGCACGTGAATGTGTTTGTGAATTTGCCGTTGATTCCCAGAACCTGTCCACTCTGCCTGTCGGTGATGACTGGTGACTGACCGTAGACAGAGGCACAGAGAACAGAGTGCCGCAGAGAGGTTGTGGGGAGGTGTTCCCTGTTCTCCTGGTCCCGGAGTGAGGTTGGGGCCTGAGCAGGGTGGTCCTGGGTGATCATTTCAGTTTCTCTTCCAGCAATCATTTAGCTTCCTTACCTCAGACTGTGCCAAGGAGCACCACCGTCGTCTTTGGCACCTTCATCTGCACAATTGTCTCCTTCCTGCACAGCTCTCTGGGCTCCGAAGAGGAGCCCTAGGAGCACTGGCACGGTATTGGTGTGTGCTCCTGCTTCTAAATGTGAGTGGGAGATGAATCCCACTGGAGACGCCTTTTCCTTACTCTTGCCTTGCAGGCCTATTGATGGATGAGCCTCTGGGAGCATCTGGTGCTGTTGCTGGGTGCCCCTGCACTCGGAATGACGAGTGGCATGAAGGGAGTGAAGCAGTGGCGTGCCTGTGTTTTTGTGTTTTTCCCTGTTTGCCAGCAGATGTTGTTAGAGGTTGATGGATTGTTATCTTGCCTTTCCAGAGCCCAGCAAAGTTGATCTCCAGGTAGTGGATGTTGGTGAGACATCTGTCAACTTGATGTGGGAGGTGAACGACAGTGCTTCGGACAGCTACACGTATAGGATAGAGGTTTCAAATGGTACCTCCGTTTGGAACAAGACAAAAAATGCTACAGAAGCTGAAATTACCGAGTTAAATCCTGGGACAAACTACAGTTTCACAGTATTTGCAGTAGCGGCTGATGGTCAGACGGAAGGAGAAGGAGCGTCCATAAGCCAGTATACAAGTAAGTCTCAGCTACTTGCAGTCGTGTTAGTGTTGGGCCGCGTTGTGCTGTGCAGCTCGGGGCTCTGCCTTGCTGTGTGAGGCTTGTAGTTCAGTATGGCTGTGGACAGAGGGGATGTTTTGGTGCTGGAGCCTGATGTGGGCTGTATGTCAAGCATGGGAGGTTAGAATGCAGAAGAAGCATAACCTTGACAGTAAGCAGTTGGTGAAACTAAAGTCACTAAAGCTTGCAGCATAGAGATTTTTCTTGAGAACCTATTTTTCCTAAGTTTGGAGGGGAAAGAGACTTTAAAAAAATAACTATTATAAATTTTTAAATTGCATTAGAAATTCCATTTTATTTTTTGTCAAACTCTATTAAAATAGATTTGTATAAAAAACGCTATCAGCCTAGGCTTCAGACGCCTGTTTTCAATGCGCCCATGCACAAAGCAGATTGTACGTGGGGAGTTTCTGTGATTTGGGTCCCCTGTCTGCCATCAGGCTGCAGCAGGAGCACGAGCATCCGGCAGCACTAGTTGAGGAGAATTGCCTTGGACATTCAGCACCTTACTGTGCTGGGTTTCCTACATCTGGATGCACAGAGTTGAAGGGCCAGTTTTTGAGCTGGCCTGCAAGGCTGTAGCACAGCCTGGTCTTTCCCCATGCTGCATTTCAAAGGAAACCGATGCTGGCTCCTGCCATTGGTGTTGCCCAGAAATGCGTGTGTGAATGTGCTTGTGGCTTTGCCGTTGATTCCCAGAATCTGTCCACTCTGCCTGTCAGTGATAACTGGTGACTGACAGAGGCACAGAGAACAGAGTGCCGCAGAGAGGTTGTGGGGAGGTGTTCCCTGTTCTCCTGGTCCCGGAGTGAGGTTGGGGCCTGAGCAATGTGGTCCTGGGTGATCATTTCTGTTTCTCTTCCAGCAATCATTTATCATCCTTACCTCGGGCTATGCCAAGGAGCACCACTGTCTTCTTTGGCACCTTTCGCCACACACTTGTCTCCTTCCTGCACAGCTCTCTGGGCTCCGAAGAGGAGCCCTAGGAGCACTGGCACGGTATTGGTGTGTGCTCCTGCTTCTAAATGTGAGTGGGAGATGAATCCCACTGGAGACGCCTCTTCCGTACTCTTGCCTTCCAGGCCTATTGATGGATGAGCCTCTGGGAGCATCTGGTGCTGTTGCTGGGTGCCCCTGCACTCGGAATGACGAGTGGCATGAAGGGAGTGAAGCAGTGGTGTGCCTTTGTTTTTCTGTGTTTTTTTTTGTTTGTTTGTTTGTTTGTCCCCAATTGTCATCAGATATTGTTAGAGGTTGATGGATTGTTGTCTTGCCTTTCCAGGGCCCAGCAAAGTTGATCTCCAGGTAGTGGATGTTGGTGAGACATCTGTCAACTTGACGTGGCAGGTGAACGACAGTGCTTCGCACTCCTACACGTACAGGATAGAGATTGCAAATGGTGCCTCCGTTAGAAACAAGACAACAAATGCTACAGAAGCTGAAATTACCGAGTTAATTCCAGGGACAAACTACAGTTTCACAGTATTTGCAGTAGCGGCTGATGGTCAGACAGAAGGAGAAGGAGAGCCCAAAAGCCAGTTTACAAGTAAGGAACCGGTGCCTCTCACCTGCAGTGCCTAAACAAGCAGTTTGTAACAGAGCCTTGCTTTTCCTCCCTATATTTCCAACTTCTTACTGTTTTGCATTGCTGTGCTGCTTTAGTCCAGGCTCCTGTGAGCATGAATGTCTGGCTGTCCTTGATAAAAAGGTGACAGTCTGAGACTGTGAGAGCTGCCTGTGGAGCAGTTAGCCTTGTTGAATGCCCAAGCTGTTGAGCTATGTAGAAATCCAGATGCTACGACAGCATGACCTTGCCTGGACATCAGGGCTGAATGGGCCCCATACAGAGTCTCTTGGTGCAGGTTGTCATCAGGTTTTATGCGGGGCTGTGTTGTGCTAGGATCCAGTGCCCAGGATCACAGAGAGTTACTGATCTTGAAGCTTGTTTTGAGCTGTCTGCAGAGGCCCATGGCCCGGGGCTTCTGTGAGCTGTGCCATTGCCTAGGACCGCGTTATCAGGAGTGGTGCCAGCTCTGTCTGCTTTGTGCTCTGGCACCTTTTCCCCAGATCAGAGGGACAGATGGAAGAAGAGCTTTCTTCTGTGTTGAGCTCAGGATGTGGAAGGGGAACAGGCAGCATCCATATACAGAGCAATTAGGGGCAGCGTGTCCTGGAGCTGCTTCTACTCAGCAGAGCTTGTCTAAGCTGCCCAAGGTGAGTCTTGTCGGCCCAGTGTTTGTGCTGCTTTAGACTTGCCGACCTCGACCCCCAGTGCGGGCCACTGTTGCCTGCAAAGTTTCCTTCTGGTGTCCCCGAGAGGCTGTGCTGGAAAGCTCAGATTAAGACACTCACAGGCAAAGTCTTGAACTAATAGTCCAACGCTGTCCAGCATTCTGCTTCCTTTCCTGAATTCCATCTGTTTACCTGTCTGGGAAGCCGTTGTGGAAACAAGTAATTTCAGTGTGTGAAATAAACTAAAGAGAATCTCCTCCAAAATTTCTGTGGCCTTTCCTGAGATACATGTATGTCCCTGGATATTGGCAGCAGGGCATTGATACTGGACAAGTGCTGAATGGTTACAGTCAACGCTTAATCTGTGTGGAATAGTAAATGTTGCTGTGTTTTTTCCACTCTCTGTATTTCTCTGTCTTGACAGTTTATTTTCTTGCCTTTCCAGAGCCCAGCAAAGTAGATGATCTCCAGGTAGTGGATGTTGGTGTGGCATCTGTCAACTTGATGTGGGAGGTGAACGACAGTGCTTCGGACAGCTACACGTATAGGATAGAGATTTCAAATGGTACCTCCATTAGGAACAAGACAGAAAAAGCCACAAAAGCCGAAATTACCGGGTTAATCCCAGGGACAAACTACAGTTTCACAGTATTTGCAGTAGCGGCTGATGGTAAGACAGAAGGAGACGGAGCTTCCATAAGCCAGTATACAAGTAAGTCTCAGCTGCTTGCAGTCGTGTTAGTGTTGGGCCATGTTGTGCTGTGCAGCTCGGGGCTCTGCCTTGCTGTGTGAGGCTTGTAGTTCAGTATGGCTGTGGACAGAGGGGATGTTTTGGTGCTGGAGCCTGATGTGGGCTATATGCCAAGCATGGGAGGTTAGAATGCAGAAGAAGCATAACCTTGACAGTAAGCAGTTTGTGAAACTAAAGTCACTAAAGCTTGCAGCATAGAGATTTTTCTTGAGAACCTATCTTTCCTAAGTTTGGAGGGGAAAGAGACTTTAAAAAGTAACTATTTTAAAATATTAAATAGAGTATTGAAATTCCATTTTATTTTATTATCAAAATCTATTAAAATAGATTTGTATAAAAAACGCTATCAGCCTAGGCTTCAGACGCCTGTTTTCAATGCGCCCATGCACAAAGCAGATTGCACATGGGGAGTTTCTGTGATTTGGGTCCCGTGTCTGCCATCAGGCTGCAGCAGGAGCGTGAGCTTTGGGCCACGCCAGTTGAGGAGAATTGCGTTGGCCATTCAGCACCTTACTGTGCTGGGTGTCCTACGTCTGGATGCACGGTGTTGAAGGGCCAGTTTTTGAGCTGGCCTGCGAGGCTGTAGCACAGTCTGGTCTTTCCCCATGCTGCATTTCAAAGGAAACCGATGCTGGCTCTTGTCATTTGTGTTGTCCAGAAATGCATGTGTGAATGTGCTTGTGAATTTGCCGTTGATTCCCAGAACCTGTCCACTCTGCCTGTTGGTGATGACTGGTGACTGACCGTTGGCAGAGGCACAGCGAACAGAGTGCCGCAGAGAGGTTGTGGGGAGGTGTTCCCTGTTCTCCTGGTCCCGGAGTGAGGCTGGGGCCTGAGCAGTGGAAAAGGAGCAGGGTGGTCCAGGGTGATCATTTCTGTTTCTCTTCCAGCAATCATTTAGCTTCCTATACCTCGGGCTGTGCCAAGGAGCACCACCATTGTCTTTGGCACCTTCATCTGCACACTTGTCTCCTTCCTGCACAGATCTCTGGGCTCCCAAGAGGAGCCCTAGGAGCGCTGGCATGGTGTTGGTGTGTGCTCCTGCTTCTAAATGTGAGCTGGAGATGAATCCCACTGGAGACACTTTTCCTTACTCTTGCCTTCCAGGCCTGTTGAGGGATGAGCCTCTGGGTGCATCTGGTGCTGTTGCTGGGTGCCCCTGCACTTGGAATGACGAGTGGCATGAAGGGAGTGAAGCAGTGTCATGCCGTTGTTTTTGTGTGTGGTTTTTTTTTTGTTTGTTTGTTTGTTTGTCCCCAATTGTCATCAGATATTGTTAGAGGTTGATGGATTGTTGTCTTGCCTTTCCAGGGCCCAACAAAGTTCATGATATCCAGGTAGTGGATGTTGGTGAGACATCTGTCAGCTTGACATGGGAGGTGAACGACAATCCTTCGGACCCCTACACGTACAGGATACAGATTGCAAATGTTGGGAACAAGACATCAGATGCTACAAATGCCAATATTACCGGGTTAATCCCAGGGACATGTTACAATTTCACGGTATTTTCAGTAGCGGCTGATGGTAAGACAGAAGGAGAAGGAGAGCCCAAAAGCCAGTGTACAAGTAAGGAACCGGTGCCTCTCACCTGCAGTGCCTAAACAAGCAGTTTGTAACAGAGCCTTGCTTTTTCTCCCTATATTTCCAACTTCTTACTGTTTTGCATTGCTGTGCTGCTTTACTTCAGGCTCCTGTGGGCATGAATGTCTGGCTGTCCTTGATAAAAAGGTGACAGTCTGAGACTGTGAGAGCTGCCTGTGGAGCAGTTAGCCTTGTTGAATGCCCAAGCTGTTGAGCTATGTAGAAATCCAGATGCTACGACAGCATGACCTTGCCTGGACATCAGGGCTGAATGGGCCCCATACAGAGTCTCTTGGTGCAGGTTGTCATCAGGTTTTATGCGGGGCTGTGTTGTGCTAGGATCCAGTGCCCAGGATCACAGAGAGTTACTGATCTTGAAGCTTGTTTTGAGCTGTCTGCAGAGGCCCATGGCCCGGGGCTTCTGTGAGCTGTGCCATTGCCTAGGACCGCGTTATCAGGAGTGGTGCCAGCTCTGTCTGCTTTGTGCTCTGGCACCTTTTCCCCAGATCAGAGGGACAGATGGAAGAAGAGCTTTCTTCTGTGTTGAGCTCAGGATGTGGAAGGGGAACAGGCAGCATCCATATACAGAGCAATTAGGGGCAGCGTGTCCTGGAGCTGCTTCTACTCAGCAGAGCTTGTCTAAGCTGCCCAAGGTGAGTCTTGTCGGCCCGGTGTTTGTGCTGCTTTAGACTTGCCGACCTCGACCCCCCAGTGCGGGCCACTGTTGCCTGCAAAGTTTCCTTCTGGTGTCCCCGAGAGGCTGTGCTGGGAAGCTCAGATTAAGACACTCACAGGCAAAGTCTTGAACTAATAGTCCAACGCTGTCCAGCATTCTGCTTCCTTTCCTGAATTCCATCTGTTTACCTGTCTGGGAAGCCGTTGTGGAAACAAGTAATTTCAGTGTGTGAAATAAACTAAAGAGAATCTCCTCCAAAATTTCTGTGGCCTTTCCTGAGATACATGTATGTCCCTGGATATTGGCAGCAGGGCATTGATACTGGACAAGTGCTGAATGGTTACAGTCAACGCTTAATCTGTGTGGAATAGTAAATGTTGCTGTGTTTTTTCCACTCTCTGTATTTCTCTGTCTTGACAGTTTATTTTCTTGCCTTTTCCAGAGCCCAGCAAAGTAGATGATCTCCAGGTAGTGGATGTTGGTGTGACATCTGTCAACTTGACGTGGGAGGTGAACGACAATGCTTCGCACTCCTACACCTACAGGATAGAGATTGCAAATGTTAGGAATGAGACATCAAATGCTACAGAAGCCGAAATTACCGGGTTAATCCCAGGGACATGTTACAATTTCAGGGTATTTGCAGTAGCGGCTGATGGTCAGACGGAAGGAGAAGGAGCTTCCATAAGCCAGTGTACAGGTAAGTCTCAGCTGCTTGCAGTCGTGTTAGTGGTGGGCCGCGTTGTGCTGTGCAGCTCGGGGCTCTGCCTTGCTGTGTGAGGCTTGTAGTTCAGTATGGCTGTGGACAGAAGGGATGTTTTGGTGCTGGAGCCTGATGTGGGCTGTATGCTAATCGTGGGAGGTTAGAGTGCAGCAGAAACATTTGTCCAGATCTGATTTTGTTTTTTGTTTTAATTGTCTTCCTTCCCTATCTCCTTCTTGGCCCTCATCTCCTTCCTGCCCACTTTTCTAGCTCTGGAATGCTGACACAGTGTTGTCATATGCTCATGCTTTGGAGAGCAAAGTGGATATGGAGGCCACTCAAGATGACTATTCTTTTTTGAAGTTTTCCTTTACAATCCCGTTGATGGACAAGCCTCTGGGAGCATCTGGTGCTGTTGCTGGGTTCCCCTGCACTCTGAACAACAAGTGGCATGAATAGAGTGAAGCAGTGGTGTGCCTGAGTTTTTTTCTGTCCCTGTTTGCCAGCAGATGTTGTTAGAGGTTGATGGATTGTTGTCTTGCCTTTCCAGAGCCCAACAAAGTTCTTGATCTCCAGGTAGTGGATGTTGGTGAGACTTTTGTCAACTTGACATGGAAGGTGAACGACAATCCTTCGGACCCCTACACATACAGGATAGAGGTTGCAAATGGTACCTCTTTTTGGAATGAGACCTCAAATGTCACAGAAGCCGAAATTACCGAGTTAATTCCTGGGACAAATTACAATTTTACAGTATTTGCAGTAGCGGCTGATGGTCAGACGGAAGGAGAAGGAGCGTCCGTAAGCCAGTGTACAAGTAAGTCTCAGGTGCTTGCAGTCATGTTTTTGTGGGCCGTGTTGTGCTGTGCAGCTCGGGGCTCTGCCTGGCGGGTGAAATACTGCTGCAGGCATAGGTGCTACACACTGCCCACCTCTTGTTGGTCATGCTTGTGCGGACAGAGGTTGTGTGGAACATGGTTTCGCTTTCTCTTACTTCTGGTTTTGGGCTTCGCACCCATGTTTTGAAGGGCTCCCACATGGTGTATTTTGCCTGCAGAACTTCACCCATTGGAAGGATGTTTGGCTGTGGCTGAGTCGTGGCAGCACTTCTGGGTAGCTCTTGTCTATGCTGCTCCACTCAGCTCCTCAGCAGAGTGGTGAGGATGGAGGTGATCCTGTGTTCGTTATGCTAAGCACTGTGATATTTTCCCCTTGTTGCGTTGCTTTGTCCTTTCCTTTGCTTTGTTTAACTGAGGTGAAGTGAATCTGTTTACAGGTTTTTACTGAGATTTCCTAGATGCCTCGTGATGAACCCATTACAAGCGTCTCTGGCACTTCGAACGTGCTGCTTGGCTTCTCATAATGCTAATTAGTCTGTGCAAGAGAGTCCAGTGTGGCTCTGCCTCTGCTGCTTTTGTCTTTGTCAGCAAACTTTTGTGGCTATTGAGTCTTGTCTTGCCTTTCACAGAGCTAGTTCAGTTGTTTGGTCTCCAGGATCTTTTACGCTGGTTTGAGCAGCCTGTGCTCCTGTAACTGGTGACCACAAGGTCTTGTCTTGCCAGGGCTAGCTACAACCTAGTCCTGAAGGAGGTGGCTTAGTCTGTCCTGTCTTGATCCCTGGGGTCCTGTCCTAGAGCAAGACCCCCTGTCACAGAGTGACCCCTGGGACTTGGAGCAGTTTCCCTCCCTTTTTCTGGAGAGAGGGCGGCTGAGAGGCTGTTTGGAATGGCTCACACGCTGCTCCTGCTGTAACTCTCTGCTAGGTCTCCCCCTTCCTCTGTTTGGCACCAAGTTGAAGGGTCACTTGTGGTTCTTTTCAGTCTCCTTCACGTTTTCTTTGGATTCACTCTTATTTCCTCTTGGATCATTGGTGTGTACTCCAGTCACTTTCTACATGTACAGTGACCCTAGTGCTCTTGTCTACCGTCCCCATGGGGCCATGTATAACTTCTTCTTTACATGCTAGCAAGTTTACATCCTTCAGTCCTGCATTCTTTTCTTTGTATCCATGCTCATCCGTTGCTGGAGACAGCATAGATGACCGGATTAAGTTTTTGTTAGATCTGGTCCAGCTATCCGTGAGCAACTGAGGGCATTAGGAATATCAAAGGAAGTTTTTTTTATTATTTGTTGGCCACTAAGCATTTAATGTAATTACACAGGGAGTTAGTGTTTGTCTACAAGTCTAAAAATGTTTGTGTTCAATGGGTGAACAGTATTGGAAAGCTTTGCTGATACTGACAAACACCTATCCAACCCCAGTTTTCTCAGTAAACCTGTCTGCAGAGGAACTGGCACAAAAGGGGGTCTGTGTACTTAATATGCTAAATACTCTTCTTCCTCATTGTGTGACAAGTTCTTTGTAGGCAGAAGTTTTGTCTGTTTAAAAGTGGAAAGCAATACCAGTGTTTTACAAATGCTTATACACAGAAGAGCTTATAAATAGAAAACTTTTTTTTTTTTTTTTTTTTTCGTGCAGTTCCTTCTCCAGTGAATTCATTTCAGTGTGAACCGGTGGCTAATATGTCTTACCTAATGCTGAAGTGGGAATGTCCTTATGGTAACTATTCTCACTTCATCATTAAAATATATTCTGCTGATTCTTCGGTTATAACAGAAGAGAGTCAGTCCTGTTCAGAAGGCTTCAAAACATCACCTTTGGATTATTTCAAAACCTATAATGTTACTGTTACAACTTCTTCAAATGGTAATACAAGTTCTCCAGTGCAGAAAACATGTAAAACAAGCATTACAGGTAAGCATTGAGATCTGAGAATGGAAGATATTTACAGGACCAAAACATTAACTGTGCAATTGCAGAATAGCATAATTGATACGCAGTTTATTATTATCATGCAGATTATTAAAAGAACACTACATTCATGCCAACTGTAATCTGAGTCCAGTTGTATGGCATTTAACAAGGCTAAATGCCAGTGCTGCATGTGGGGTCATAACAACCCCATGCAGCAACATAAACTTGGGGAAGAGTGGCTGGAAAGCTGCCTGGCAGAAAAGGCCCTGGGAGTGTTGGTTGGCAGTTGGCTGAACATGAGCCAGCAGTGTGCCCAGCTGGCCAAGAAGGCCAATGGCATCCTGCCTTGTACCAGACCTAGTGTGCCCAGCAGGGCAAGGGATGTGATCATCCCCTGTACTCGGCTCTAGTGAGGCCGCACCTCGAGCAGTGTTCTCTTTCGGGCCCCTCACTGCAAGAAGGACATGGAGTTGCTGGAACACATTCAGAGAAGAGCAACAAAGCTCATGTAGGGGATGGAAAACAAGACACATGAGGAGCAGCTGAGGGAGCTGGGGCTGTTTAGTCTGGAGAAACGGAGGCTGAGGGAGGAGACCTCATCGCTGTCTACAACCACCTTGAAATGAGGTTGCAGCGATGTGGATGTAGGTCTCTTTTCTCAGGTGACAAGTGATGGGACACAAGGGAACAGCCTGGACTTGTGCCAGGGGAGGTTTAGATTGGATATCAGGAAGAATTTCTTCATGGAAAGGGTGGTCGGGCTTTAGAACAGGCAGCACAGGGAGATAGTGGATCCCCAGCCCTGGAGGTATTTAAGAGGCGTGAGGATGTGGCACTGAGCGACATGGCCTGGTGGTGGAGTTCATATTTAGGTGAATGGTTAAACTTGATGGTCTTAAGGGTACTTTCAAAGCTAAATGATTTTATGATAAATATGCATGATCTGAATGATGTCATTATTACAATATATCCTTATTTGAAAAAATTATCTTCACCTGACATTAAGGTACTAAAAAAATATTTTTGTTTACAGATCCACCTGCTCCAAAAACAGCTCCTGTAATCAAGGTGCTTAGTTACAACTCATTGTCTGTTGAATTTTTTGATTTTGAGGCAGTGTATGGACCATTAAAAGCCTATGCAGTAATGATCATAACAGAAGAAGGTAAGATCTTTAAAATGGTGTCTCCTAGCTGTGTGAAACAGTTTATCAGATAGCATTACGTGAGGACAAAAAATTTACTGTGATGAATATCAGAAGTTTTAAACTCCAAACAGGTGTTAAATGGAGAGGGGAAAAGCTTGCTCTGTTTTCAGTCACCTTTCAAAAATCATGAGGCAAATACTGTGATTGACTGAAGCCAAATCACTTCTTGCTTTCACTCAGCCTTTTTCAGCCTGAGTTATCCTTGTATATAAGACTGAAGTATTGCTGTTGTGCTGTTGCTAGTGGTTGCCAGTGGTTACTTGATTTGCCAGTGGTTACTGCCACAAGACTGAGTAGTATCCTTCTTCCCAAGAGAATAATTTTCAGAGCTGGAAATATAGAGTTCTGCAATGTGGAATGTTTTTCTCCATCCCTTCTTCCACTGGAAGACTTCTGCAGTGAGATGGTGGTTTTGTTGTGGGTGGTTTGTTTTTGTGTGTGTGTGTGGTTGTTGGAAGGCTTGAATAACATTGTCAGCATTACATGTCACAGGAAGCAGAACACCAGGAAAAGCTAGATGGTATTCTATAAAACTCACCTCTTTAAAGCATCAAGCCTTCTTTAATTCATGAATGTCTAGAGACAAATCATAAAGTAAAGGAACATCTCTTTGCAGTGTAGGTTCTAGTTCACCTTTTAATTTCTGACAGTGCACTGGAGGAATAACACAGCTGATGGAGATAGTTGTTTTTGTTTTTTTCCAAGTGGGATATGACATTCCTGCTTGTCCTTTTTCTCAGCTCTGGAAATTTATCATGCAGCAGTCCGTAGATTTTTTTTTTCTGTGTTTTTCCATACAATATAAGTCTAAGAGATGTCCAGCTATATATGGTATGTCAGTGCAGAAAATTCCTATTCTTTTCACATGCAACTCAGCTGCCCTGGAACTGCTGATTTGAAAGTCATGTCTTCCACACAGTGACAGCTCTGCTTGTACTTTCAACCAGTCCTGTTTAGTCTTGACAAGCTTCAGTCCATTTTTGTGTGGATTGTAAGGAATTCAAGAAGGCGGTTTCAAGAATTGAGGGAAATAAGGAAGAAAGATCCTATGTATGTATGGAATCAGATCAGTGCTTTGGTAGGAGCAGAAAACCATCGTTATGGCCAACCATCACTTCAGCTTTGTAGTGTTCCGATAGTATTAATATGTGTGAATTGGGTTTCTCTGTCTGAAAATAGACATCATTACCTTAAGGAAAGGCATTCATTACTTTATGCATTTGTCTACGCAGTTGTGTCTCAGGCTGTGAGGTGCCTTGAGGAGATAACCAAGACATTCACAATTTGCTCAGGATGTACATCCTTTTGGAATTGAAATGAGGGACTGGATAAGACATCTCAGGTGGTATTGAACACCCATTTCTAGGCAACTGAGTTAATTCCAGCCTCAGATACATTTAATGTAACCACATTAATTCTTTAGAAGAGCTACATTGCACCCTGTTCCTGCACAGTTACAGCTAACGGGAGCTTTGCTGTTGGTTGCAGTGAATATCAGATCAAACTTTGTCTATGCAACTGTAGAAAACTTGTTAGAGCATTTCCACTTAGTAACCTTTCAGAGAGCCCCTTTGCAGCTTCTCCTTTTTAATGATAAATTCAATACTACATCAGCTTCCTAGAAGAAGCTTTTAGCTTTGTAAAGCAATCAGCAGAAAGCAATATAAGCAAACTTCAGCCAAATGAGGAAGACATTCTTCTTAGTTTGCTTGTCCTTGAATTGTCAGACAGCTGGTGGTGTAAGCTGTTTTAGCATGTCTAAGGTCATACGTGCCTCAGCTGTAAAATCTGCCTCAGATTTCTTGGGTTTGTCTTTTAACAGCAGACACTGCACAAAGCAATGTTGTCTGGCACGTGGTGTCCTACTGGTCACCGTTTGCATTACCCTGTTCTGCGTCTTTCAGACAAGAAAATGTTTTGGTCACTGATTGTTTTGTCCCACTTGTGTCTATGACAAGAGAAAGCAGAAAGTAACTCTTTCATTTCTCGGGGCGTAAGTGCGAGACTTTGTCAGACACAGCAGACAGTATAGGCCAGGATGAATTTAGCATCACCCTGAATGAAGCTTGATGTTGTTTGAATAGCACAGTGTTATCAAACACAAATTGCCCTTATTTTTTACAGTGTGTAGTATTCTCTACATTTGGTAGTTGATGGAGTGGGTTTGGACATGACTGACTTGTGTAGTGAAAGTTGTCCACAAGGACAGCAGAGTCCACCACTCATATGCCTTTATTGAGAAGCTCCACTGTACTTGGTAGAAGTAAAACCAAAAGGAGATGAAACCAAGTAACACCAGGGAGTAGAAGGGAAGTTAAGTAAATTGCACTGCAGCAGAGGGAATTTCTGAGATTGTCTGTTGCCCTCAGCCTTTCATTTCAGGCAGTACTTGCAGAGCAATCACAGCTGTGTTTTTTTGTGACACCCTCTCCAACTGCACTGATGGTTATAAAAACAGTGTGTGATGTGTACCACTTATATCCTTGTTTTTTCCTGAAGGTTGTCCACCTTTGAAATCTAAACTGAACTACACATATGAAGATTTCAAGAAAAAGAAGACAGGCACCTATGTGACTTATGTTATAGAGACAGAGAAGGCAAAACTACCTTCCTTCCGTTCTCAGCACATCATCAGTGTAGGCAAGGGAAACACCACGTATGGCTACAAAAATGGACCATTGACTCCACTTCATTCCTACAGGTATTTATCTCACTGCAGTTGAAACCTAAGAGTTCTAATTGAAGAGATCACAAACCTTGCTGTTAAAATCATGTCATGTGTGTTGTTTTTTTCCTCTTAACAGGGCAAGTGTTGCAGGCTTCACTAACATAAACTTTACTGCGGAAAACATCATTATGGAAGAATATAGTTATGTATCATTTTCACCCTGTTCTAACAAGGTTTCGTTACCCCAGGATCCAGGTATAGTTAATGCAGGACTGGCAGTTTTGAATATACGTTATGTGTGGAAATTCCTTAATTAATGGCAAGTTTCATGATAGCAAAACATCCATTCGTCTGTCTGCAATGGACTGTTCCTTTCTAGCTTTGCAGTGCCACTGCTCCATAAATTCATAACTAGCTAGTTCTGCAGGTGAGCTGCTAGTTATTCTTTTTTTCCATACATGACTTCCATTTGAGAAATAACCAAAACCTATGCTACTGATGTTGTGCTGAAAGGGATTGGATGACACAGTGTGACTTTAGTACAGAAACAAACAGCAAAAGCAGTTGTTCTAACAGTTCCTGTAAATTAGAACCAAATGTATTGGAATGCAAATACTGATCCTGCCAAATACTGATTCAATACTGGTCCTGCCAAAGGATACAGTAAAGAAGAGAGGACACTTAGGAGAATAGTGTGTGTTCTGTCACCTGTGAGGTTCTCTTGTAGTATGTTGATTGATTCAGAGCATTGTCAAATGTAAATCAATGATGAGTAATACTTGTTCTCTTTTATAAGGTGTTATTGCTGGAGCTGTTATTGGATGCCTTTTAGCTATATTGGCTGTAGTCACTATAGTGGGTTACATATTCTGGACAAGGAGAAGGTAACAACATGTTTGTTATTTAATTTGTTTTGTTGAGGAATATCAATATTTCACTGCTCTACCTTTTTATTAAAATAAGGTGTCTGTTCCTGTTCACTGTCGCCATGATGCTTTAAAATACATTCTATTCAAAATCTTTGTTATACATTAGAGCTGATACATCAGACTAGCTAAATGATTGTTCAAACCCATTGTTTTGAATAATTTTGCTCTGGTTCCAACAGAAAGAAACAGGCCCGTTACAAAACATCATTGAAAGAATGAAGAAGTTTTTTTATTTTTACTGCAGGTGTAAGGTTTGCCTCAGGAATTTTTTTTTGCACAGAATGAGATGATTTACAAGAAATTGTTCTGAGCAAGCACGTCATCAGAAATCTCATATATGTTCCATTAAATTCTACTGTGAGCCTATTGTGTTTTTTTTTTTTCTCCTCATAGGAAAGATAAAAGGAATACTGAAGTGTCCTTTTCTCCAATCAAGTAAGTCAATATCCTTTCAGATGGTGTTTTCTGAGCTCAAGTGATATGTGCAAAACTTACTCTGAACCCTGGTGCTTGTTTTCTGTGCAGTTTTACATACAATTCTGCATTATTAACTCCTCATGAAACTTAAAGATTCAAGCCTGCAGGCTAGAAATAATTATATTGATCAAGTCTTCCACAGCTGCTACAGTGATCTAAGTGCTTGCTTCATGAATCACTATTAGATAGACAAATGCCCCATGCAGTTTTGAAAAATAGGATGTTTGCATGAAACACAAGCTTCTGTACACATTAAAGAAGCAATCCAAATTGTTGGTAAAGAGCTCATAAGCAAAAATCTGCACTGAATTTTATGGCTGCTTTGCACTGAGCTGTTAATTCATATGATGTTGAGATTGTAATAGCCCACCAATAGGTAGCCACAATATCCTGGAAATCACAAGCAATTGAACCAGGTTATTGGCTCGTGCACCAATTTTATTTTATTTTTTTTCTGATGGAAAGGCATGGCCTGAGCATGCTATGAAGTTCCACCTGTGTAGACTTAATTAATTGATATAAAATGCACGAGGGAATGGGGCCGATCCGATGGAAGGGGAGCACAGAAATTGCTGCCTGACACCTGTCATATCCTTCTCATCAATAGGATGCACTGTTCACTTCTTGGCTGGCACAGATCAGTTAAATGCTCTGCCTTGATATTCTGTCCCCTGTAAATGCAGTTTTGTGGGTGCTACTAACAGTCATGCTTTTGTTCTTAGATTCACATAGTGAAAAGTACAACTGCATGTGTCTAATCATCCTTTTTTCTTCCTCCCTTCTCCCGCTCTCCCCTGAAGAGTAAAGAAGTAAGTAAAGCACATTTTGTAACGCATTAACTGAATTCATGGTTTATTTACCTAGTATCAGCTACCAATACATGGCTTTTCTCATTTTAGATCAAAAATGATTAAAGTGGAGAACTTTGAGTCCTACTTTAAGAAGCAGCAAGCAGACTCCAACTGTGGTTTTGCTGAAGAGTATGAGGTGTGTGTCCTCAGTCGGGAGAGCTTTGTGACAAATATTTTTGGAAAGCAAATTAGCTTTCCTTTGGAGTGTATGTGAGGTTTACTGAAGGGGAGGAGAATAAGGGACCTTTTACAATAGACATTATTAAGCTGCATGTGAGCTCTAAGTTTAGTTGAAGTGCATGATAAATTCTTCACATCCTGAACCATTAAATCTGCCTGTAAGCTATAGCATGGCCTGCTGCTCAGAGCTCTTGCTGGAAACAAGACCTCCAGAGTCCTTGCCCTCGTTGCACTAGTGGTATTTGTACTCTGGAAATGCCATTTACCTTCTCTACACTTTGTTTATTTCATCATTTTTTTCCTACACAGCAAGACAGGTCATTCACTAATAGCAAGCTTCTTTAATGCATTATGTGTGATTTGCAAACCACACCTGTGAATAAATTGAAGGATATAAGCAGTCAGAGAAAAAACAGAATTTCCTTAGTGACCGTAACTGTTTCTCTGTGAAGTGTGCTAAAGCTTAATTTATATAGGGTACAAAAGACAGGAATCAGCTGTCATCACGGACGGGTTCTGTGTTGTAATGTCTGCTGTTGAAAAAAATCTTACTTTTTTCCACTTCTCAAAGTTACTCACAGGTTTTCTTCTTTCCAGAACAAAGTTTGTCCCTTTACTATACCTGGCAGGCTGGTGCTCCACCCTTGCCCTCCTTTCAGATCTTGCTTCCTTCTTCAGTCCTTCCATGATGTAACTTGCTCCGTTTCTCTCTGTAATGCCAGCAAAGCTCATGCTAAATGATCTGCTGCCTTGGAGTTAGAATGGGTGTGCAATCAGTGTCAGTGTTAATGTATTTCTACAAAACTATTTCTAGGCTTTTAAAGCCCACTTCTGGGCTTTAAACATGCTATTACTCTTCCATTCTGTATTAATACTTTCTCTATCAGCTTTGTTGCTGTTACTCTCCTGCTCTCTTTGTAGAAAGCAGATTTTTGTCATCTATCCCAGTTTTACATGCCTACTTTTACAGCAAAGGCCAAGGTTGTTTGGAATATTTGCTTCAGTGATGTGTTTCTGTACAATTATTAAACCAGAACCAGGTGCTCATGGATCTTTCTTTCACTGTAGGAACTCAAGTCTACTGGTGTTCATCAGCCCAAATTTGCTGCTGAAATCCCAGAGAACAGGGGGAAAAATAGATACAATAATGTCTTACCATGTGAGTTACTCTCTCAGATTTTGTTACTTCTATTAATTGAGCTATTAGGTGAAAAACCTTGGGTTTGGCTAATTTCGTTTTAATAGTACCCGGAGGTTTCAAAGGGGAATTAGTGTTGCCAATTTCGAAAAAAAATGAAATTGGGTTGTTGTTTTACTTGTATGAACATGCCAGTGTGAAATCACTGTACAAACAAACCTAAAGAGCTTTCCTTGAAAGTTATAAAAATATTTTCCTTAATTAAATTGTTTTCATTTTTCATTTGTGAGAAACTTGCAGTCCAGATCTATCAGAACAATAAAAAAGAATATTAAGACATTGCAGGACAGCTTTGCAAACTAAGAACCTGAACCCTGCCAAGCTATCTGCAGGCATCCCAGCAAAGTGAAGTGTTAAGGAAGAATTGGATTAAATACAAATTTTTGTGTTTGTGAGAAAACAAATCGTATTTAAAAATACGTTCAGTGTTCTGAATTTATTGTTGCTGGCCAATCCTTTTTCTGAAGACCTTCATGATAAAAGCCTGAACTACTGCTACATCTGATTCCTAAAATTATGTTCTTATTCTTAGAATGTGCATCATTCTAAAACACCTTTTATTTAGAAAATGTGTTAGAACTGCAGTATTTTGCTGAAAATTTCTGAAAGTTCTTAAATTCATAATTTTCTTTTCCTCTCTTTCTGCAGATGATATTTCTCGTGTTAAACTTTCAGATCTAAACTCTGCAACTGGTGATTACATTAATGCAAACTATATGCCTGTAAGTTGCTTCATTAGTTGAGAAGAAAAATAATGTGTATTTTTGTGATATAGGCTTAACAGATCATGTGATTTATAAAATTGACTTTTTATGGCTTATGGATGAATGTGTGAATGTGTATATTTTTTCTTCTTAGGGCTATACCTCAAAGAAGGCATTTATTGCTGCACAAGGTCCGTTAGCCAATACTACAGAAGACTTCTGGCGCATGATTTGGGAAAAGAATATCTACTGTATTGTTATGTTGACGAAATGTGTTGAACAAGCCCGGGTATGGTGGTTTTGTTGTTGTTTTGTTTATCATTAATATTAAAACTGAACCATCTCTTGAATACAATTGTATCTCTTCTAATTTTGTTGTTACCCTAATAAGTTGGAGATTGATCACTCTTAAAACAAGCGTATAGTTAATGGAAGATTGTTTTCTGAATTCAATGAGCACATTTTTTTTTCCCCTTTATATCTCCTGACTACCAGACTCAGGAGGCTTGTGCAATCTCCATTTTTAAGATCGGTTCCTCTCCATAGAGAATGATTTTAATAGATCTGCTCTGTCCTTAGGATAGGACATTGGGAAGGGTGAAATGCTTCCTAGCCTCACTTGAGGGTGGCGTGTTATTTAAAACTAACAAACAAGGCCAAGGTGGAGTCACAGGAAACTACCTTGGCATGATCTTCTGTTTTTTTTCCCTGTGTTTCATTGCTCTGTGTAATGTGTTGAACCTTTTAATTCTCTTCTTAGACAAAATGTGAGCAATATTGGCCAGACAAACAAAGCAAAACCTATGGTAACGTTGCTGTGACAGTGGTCTTGGAGACTGTTCTTCCAGAATGGACAATAAGGGACTTCAATGTAGAAAGTGTAAGTGGCTGTCTAGTTGTTAGTTGTGTACAAATATGCGTGGAAGTGGTTTATTGAGTCAGTAACTTCATATGTCAAGCAACACTGGAGTGACAGAATATAGTAACTTCACTAAAATTTAGTCAAATTCAAAGTTATCGGAGTGGAAGGGATAAAAGCAGTGGCAAAATCCAGCCTGCTAATGGGAATTACTGGTTTTCCCATCAGTGACCCTTCAGAGTGTCTCCCTGAGACTTCCACAAAAACTCATGCTTTATGCAGATATTTGGAATATCTGCTAAATTATCAATTAGTCCCATCTCTGTCAGCAAATGTAATGCGGCAGAGATGATCTTGGAGTCAAGTGAAGAGTGAAAGGAAATTATTTCTAACTATTCTCTACTACAAGGGAAGGAAGAGGGAAATTGGAATATCATTGATCAAAGTCACAGAATCACAGAATTTCTAGGTTGGAAGAGACCTCAAGATCATCGAGTCCAACCTCTGACCTAATGCTAAGAGTCCCCACTAAACCATTTCCCTAAGCTCTACATCTAAACGTCTTTTGAAGACTTCCAGGGATGGTGACTCCACCACTTCCCTGGGCAGCCTGTTCCAGTGTCTAACAACCCTTTCAGTAAAGAAGTTCTTCCTAACATCTAACTTAAAACTCCCCTGGCACAACTTTAGCCCATTCCCCCTCGTCCTGTCACCAGGCACGTGGGAGAACAGGCCAACCCCCACCTCACTACAGCCTCCTTTAAGGTATCTGTAAAGAGCAATAAGGTCGCCCCTGAGCCTCCTCTTCTCCAGGCTGAACAAGCCCAGCTCCCTCAGCTGCTCCTCGTAGGACTTGTTCTCCAGGCCCCTCACCAGCTTCATCGCCCTTCTCTGGACCTGCTCAAGCACCTCGATGTCCTTCTTGTAGCGAGGGGCCCTGCACAGTTTGTAATGCGCAATTTTATTGAAAAGTCTTGCACAGTACTTATGGCAGGAAGCACTTCTGCTGCTCTTTTGAAGCTCATTTGTTTTCTTTTTTTCAATGTGTATTTCCCTAGGCCAACACAGGGGAGAGCCGCATAGTGCGTCAGTTCCATTTCACCTCCTGGCCTGATCATGGAGTGCCAGAGACAACAGACCTGCTCATCAACTTCAGACACCATGTTCATGAATACAGCAGTCAAAATCCTATTGACTCTCCTGTTCTAGTGCACTGCAGGTATGAAGAACAAATTCTTGTTAGACATGCTTTCATCTTGTGACTTTTTAAGAACAGTGCTTTTTCAGTGTGATTCTGGGAGTCCCAGAAGGGTGTCCTTCCTCCATCTTGGTCATGGTAAAACTCACGTCTCTGGACTGCAGAGGCTTTGATACCTGTGCCACTGAAATAATAGAAAGCATATTGCTAACTTCACTGGCTTTTTATTAGGCTACAGGTGAGCAGGTGGTTGAGAGAAAGTAGTAAATGTCTTCCCTGTGTCATTGCAGTGCTGGTGTCGGGAGGACAGGGACATTCATTGCCATTGACCGCCTGATTCAGCAGATTGAAATGGAGAATACCGTGGATGTGTATGGAGTGGTGTATGATCTTCGAATGCATCGACCTTTAATGGTGCAAACTGAGGTAAGATTTAGATTTTCATTCAGCAGCATGTTTCTCAAACATGCACAATAATCCAGGAAAGGTAGACTATAGACTGTAGCTCAGAATTACAGGAAGATAAGACTTTACAGAGCGATCTAAAAATCGCCCTCGTTTAAACTTCCCTGCTTCCTGCCCTATTTCTTACTATAAAAGTATTTGCAGCTAAGTTTTTTTTAGTATATCCAAGCAATCTCTTTTTGAGGGTAATTTGTTGGACTAGCATTTGCAGGTAGAAAGAATTAAATCCTGAAAACTTACTTTTAAGCTTGTTCAACCCATGTGAGTTTTATCTTTATAGCCACAAGCCAGAATTGCCTTCAGTCAAGAGGTCTCTGCATGCATCTTTTGTATTCTGCAGGAACACAGGCGTTCCTGCAGGAAGTACTGCTTTCATCTGAAAAAGCATGTGGATTAACTCAAGCTGATCTGGAAAAGGCTGTAAAATCTCCATCATAAAAGTCTTTTAAGAGGATGTTAGGCAACACAGTAAATTAGATCCTTTTTTTTTTTGCTGAGGGTTCACAAGACATCATGAGGTCTGTTCTAGTCCAACTTCCTATATACATACAATTTCTAAAATGCATAAATAGACTGTGTGTGAAAACATGCAGTGCAGTACCTCCAAAAACTGAAACTTGTATTCAGGAGCAGAACTACTTCCAAAATCAGGTATTTGCTAGAACTCTCTTAATATCCTTTCTTCTTTTTCTCCCATCAGGACCAGTACGTCTTCCTAAACCAGTGTGTCATGGATATTATTAGATCCCAGAAAGACAAGAAAACAGATCTTATTTACCAAAACACAACAGCAATGGCAATCTATGAAAATTTCACACCAGAGCCAAGGTTTGGGAAGGCTAACGGCTACCATGCATAGCCTGGAAGGAACGCAGTGTCTCCAAGAGGTGTTGTCTGCGCATAAGAAAGGAAGACGTTCTACGTATGTTTTCCAGGATTGTGTGCAGTGTCTTACATTTGGTTTCTCCAGTTTTGTCCTTATATGAAGATGTGATCTACAGGAGGACGAAAACAGTGCTGGCAGGAGCCAAGGATTGTTATAAAAAGAAAATACTTAAAGTTAACAGAGGAATTTTTGCTTTTTCTTGGGAATTTAACAGTACTGATAGGTGAAATAGCATTTACAGTACGAACAATGAACTAGAATTTCAATATTAAAATAATAACACAAGCTTTTTATTACAATTTTATATGATTTCATTTAAAGACACCAGGCTTGTGGGCTGTTTTAATATATTTAATTATAAGTTTCAGGAACATATTTTATCTACTGTATCTGGTTACTTAGCTAATAGATACGTGCCTCTGTGATCTTTTTTTTTTTTTTTTTTTTTCCTGAGTGTTCCTTTTTATTTAAAAAAGGACTACAAACACCTCCTCCAAATGGACATTTGTACTTGGAAATTGTGCCTTTTCTAGTTGCTACTCTAGAAAAAAAAAACAGCAGAGATTCTATTTTTGTACTGAAACTCTTAATGAGAACACAGATTTTTAAATAAGGCTTATGTCAAACCTAACTGTAGTTGCACTGTTGGCAGGACTCTCCAGAAGTTTGGAGGTGAGCTTTGTTTTTGCATTTCACCATGAATATCCCCTGCCTTAATGTTTCGGTGCCTCTGCTTGAGGAAAAGGAGTGTGGTGTGTCACTCCGAGCTTTAACTATAGTGAAAAACTGAGCAAGTGAGTATGTGAATGTGTGCGCGGGGTTGTGTGTGGGTGTGTATGAAGGACAGAATAGCCCCTCCCTGTTCCTGGCTGATATTCCTGTTTTTATACAATTTATAATGATTTATTTAAAGGTGCAATATATGATTTACTGAATAATGATCACTCTATTCTAATAGAGTTTTACTCAGGTCGGTGTCTTTTTATTGTTGTTGTTTTTTCTCAAATGTATAAATCTGTGAAAATGTTGAACTAAGGTTCCAGGTGTCCAAGCACTCCCAAACAGATTGACTGGCTTTACTGTTTCTACCAAAACAAATTGCACAAAGTTCTGCTGTAAAGACCAACTTCTCGGTTGATTTAGCCGTTTAAAACTGAGACATATGTTACCTGCCTGCATCTCATTGATCTAATGTAATTGTTTTGTAATTGTTTGCAATGTACTGCTGCTGTTATTTTAACTGGTCCTTTTAAAAATAGAACAAACAAGCAGAAAACCCCTAGTTTGCTGGTTTTGCAAGGCAAGGATTTGATTGGATTTTGCTGGTACATAACTGCTAGACTTATGAAGGCATTACCGATGAAGGACTTCTTAAATAGTTTGGGGGTGTGTTGTTTTTTGGTCTTTGGATCATTGCACTGGTTGCATTGCAAAGGAATATGAAGTTTATGAATAATGCTATAGAATAGCTCTAAAGAAGTGAAAATCTTGTGAAGGTTTAATAACCAGAGTCCCTGAAGTTCTGCTGCTTTTTGTTTGTTTGTTTGTTTTTTTTAGCAGAGTTGTCAAAAATAGCTACATATATTAGGAGTATATGTGGTCTTACAGTGGAACCTGGCAACCTCACAGAATCCACTGTTAGCAGAAGAAAATGTAGGAATTCCTGGTGTACAACTGTAAATTTACAGATAACCAGAGGAATTTTTCACACCCAGTGTGAAATTGTGGTGTGCTAGGTGAGCAAAGCTGGAGGACAAACCACAAAATGCTTCGGTTCTTTTTTTTTGTAGCAACCACTTGTGGGTTCTTGAATATTTTTTCTTTCTCTGATTTTTTTTTAATCAGTACACATACACACAAAAACAAAACAAAAACCTCCAAACCTAATGCATGAGGTTAGCAATCCTGCCCGACTCCATCCAAAATGGCAGTCCACATAGTTGATCTCACCCAGCATTCTTCCTAAGCTGCTGTCAGATGACAAACAGAAGTAAACCACTGGGACCAAACTGAACCATTCCAAAGGAACTGGGAGGAAGAAAGGCCTGTCCCTTACAGTCATGTTATTTTTTTCTTCCTTTCAGTCTTCTAAGTGCAGAGCACAGAACCAGTTATTCCTTATTCCAGGTCCTGCGGAAACTTGCTGCCTTAGGGTGGTGAATGAATGCTCTGTTGCTTCAGAAGTCCTTGTTTTATACAGCACAGAGGAGAGGGAGATGAATCTTCTACTTTAGATTGTGTTTGCTTTATATTGCAGTGGAACATCAGAACCAGATAGCATCGTGTTTCTGTCCAACCACCTTTTCTTGCAGAAAACAAAAGTATCTGTCCCATTCTTTTGATGTTGGAAGTCTCAGTGTCACAAAGTCTCCATTGTGTCAGCATCTAATGAATATCCATTTTTAATACCATTGTATCTACTTCAACACTTCTGTGATTTCCCAACACTTAATCATTGTGAGAAGAGGCAGAAGTTTGAACTAAATGACCTGTAGATCCCAGGGATAGGTGAAGGGCCGAGGGGAAGATGTATGAGGAGCGGCTGAGGGCACTGGGCCTGTCTACACTTCATTGCGAGGGGGGGTGGAGAGGCAGGTGACCTATTCTCTGTAAACACCAGTGATAGGACCACAGGAATGGTGTTAAACTGAGGCAGGGGAAGTTTAGGCTGGACATCAGGAAGGGGTTCTTCACCGAGAGGGTGGTCGCACACTGGAACAGGCTCCCCAGGGACGTAGTCGCTGCACCAAGCCTGTCTGAATTTAAAAACCGATTGGACTGTGCACTGAGTCACATGGTCTAAACTTTAGGGCAGACCCGTGCAGTGCCAGGAGTCGGACTTATGGGTCCCTTCCAACTCGGGATATTCTATGATTCTATGAAAAGGTTGGTAAGGCTTAAAATGTTTTAAATGAAGTTGGCTCTATTTTCTCTGTGAGTAAGTAGGCCGTGCTTCATAGGATATCTATGCAGGAAGAACAGGATTACAGGTAACCTTTCTACCAGGGGTCTCTTGTGGATCCTTTTTGGCCAATGTGACTTGAATCCTGGCAAATATTTTTTTCCCTGCATTCTGATGTTCACCGTGTTATAGCTGCTGAGATCTCTCTCCTCATTCAGTGTTTTCTCTTGCTGTTGCTCATCTAAACTGATTTACTTTCCAGGCTCAAAGCTCTACTCTGTGGCAATGACATCTCCTGCATTTCTGTTGTACGCTTCTTCCCATTTGGGGCCTGCTTAAGAAGGGAAAAGTTGATGCGTTTCAAATAAGTGACTGTTAGTTAAATATCTTGATATGATGTATAAATTTTATTGTTTTCTTATTTGTTGTACAGGAAATTTCAGCACGTCTATAATGTTTTTAATTGATTTGTTTTTAAAAATATAAAAGTAACAATTAAAAAGCATCATCCTAGAGCACTTTGTCGTTTCCTTTCTTAGAGTTTTGTTTTCAGTTTCTTTTGAATTAAAATTAATTTGCCAAAATACCTGTTTCATTTAGAAAGGCTTTAAAATGTGCAAGAAAAGTGGGTTCCAACCCTTTCAGGTGGATTATGAGATGATTTGTGTTACAGTCACGGCTCTCTAAAGGTTGTTATTCTGACATTGAGACTTGCGTAGCAGGACCAGGACATGACGTTTCTCTAAACAAAGAGCTTGCACCAGTTGAAGGAACAATACCTTAATGCAAGCTCAATCAGAAGATTTCTACTCACTGAAATAGCCATGGCTGAGGACCGGTGTTTGTAGGACTTATTCAAAAACAAGAGTGAGTATTTTTTCATCCCTTGAATGGGCTGTTCTGTTGTCACAAGGGAAAGCATAAAAAGGGATACTTACAAAGAAAATATCTTTGTGATAACAGACTTCTTGATTACAGATTACCTGGCTGTAGATGCATACAAAATACCTCAATTCAGTCAATTTCTATTAAAATTCTCAGTCTCCATACCTGGTGAGCATTATCCGAATCACTCCCCAGGAAAATCACATGCCCAGAAAATGATTCTGGCACTCAGCAGCTCTCCAGTTCATCTCAGGGTGCTGACATTTACTGCAAAATCTTGTGATCCTCCACGGTAACCCTACTGCAATTTCTAAAATGACTGAGTGGTGAGATAAGAGCGAAGTGATTGTCTTGTATTCTTCCACTGCAGCTGATTACCATTGCCATGGGCAATAAGTTTCAGGGAGGCTTTTAGGGAGCAAGATTCCTCACTTTTTTTTACCATATATCACAAAGGCTTGTTGTTTGGTTTACTGAAATTCAAATACTTCGAACTGTTCTGGCTGCCCTTAGAGACCATGGGGCATGTGCAAAGCTGCCTAGAGTTACGCATTCTCAGGGCTTCCAAAATACCACCGTTACTGTTTCAGCCATGTACAGGTTTTCAAAGGTGGTTAATTACCATAGAAGCTCCTGTCACTTTATAAATATTGCTAATAGATGACTGTCTAATAGTATGATGAATCTGTTTTAACAAACTGTTCACATTTATTACATAGCTATGCCTGACTGGATGACAGAAGTTTCACCTGGCAGAAAATGTCTCTTGCATGCTGACCCAAGGCAGGATAGCATAAGTGCATCCTCACTGTAGAATTGCAGCTTGGAGTAACTAAGCAATATACCTCTAATATATAATGTTTGCTGCTACAGTTCTTCAAATCACTTCTGTGTCTGCTGACTACAATGAAAACCCATCTTTTTTCAGCTTGATTTTACAGACATTTCTTGCAGGTAGGGGTTTATTCAGTCTTACCAGCTTGTTAGTAGCCTGTTCAGGTAGGTAGAGTTGAGCCAGTGTATCTGGAAATCAAATTTTGTACCTGGTCTTGTCATTTATTGTCATTTATTAGTTTTACTGCCTTTGAGACTAAAGAACTGGAGGTCGGAGAGAAGAATGTAATGTTTTTGTCCTGTTCTTTATTTGATAAATGGGATGCAGTCAGAAATGCTGCTGCTCTTTCATGCCCTTCCTGGCTGGGTGTTACCAGGCAGCAAATGGAGTTTGGAGATGAACGGATGTGAATGTTCTTGCAGAACAAGAGTAAAAAATGGGGTCTTGGAAGGGAAAAACACTGGAGAATTTTGCACACTGCTTTTTTCAAGCAAAAAGAAAAATCTTCTTAGTGCTGGGAAAGCTACTAGGCCTTAAAAGCTTCTGGGTGATCTGGGGGAGAGGAAAAAAAATAAATACAATGGTTTTTGTTCAGGGACAGAATGAGGAGCAAAGAGAGAGCAACAGTTTACTCACTTCTGAGATAGGTACAGTGTTCTCCCACTTCTGATACCCACCAGAGAAGTTAGTTTTTTTTATTTTTCAATTACTGTGGCACTGCTGAGGAAGTCCTTTTCAGTCATTACACAACCAAAGAAACCTCCTGTTGTTGAAACCTCTGACTTCAAATGGTTTTGTTTTCAGCAATTTGCAGAACTGTTTGTGGAGTTGGTTCCAAATGTTGTCACCTCAATACTGTGCTTTGTTCTGTTCTCCCTCCTTTCATCTTGGGGGAAAAAAAACTGCCCACGCCAGCCTCCTGCCTGTGCAGGCGGAGGTAAATGAAGTGCAAAACCTGCCTGGAAGGCACCAGGAGGAGCTGCTTCCTGCCTACTTTGCTGGCAGAAGCAAAGGGGCTGTTTGTACATCTCACAAGTGGAAGAAGCTGGGAGCCCCTGTCAGCCTGTTTCCTAGATGTGAAGAAAAAAGTTCAGAATCCAGGCCTATTTTTGTTTGTTTGTTTGTTTGTTTTTGTCCCTGTTGCTTGCTTCACCGCATTTATTCATCCAAGTACCTTTTCCCAGTTTTCTTTCTTTTTTAAGCTAGTAGATAACATCCCCCAACAGCCAGAAGCAAAGCTAACAACTGAGCCCCCCTCATGAAGAAACGGTAGTCTAATTTGATCAAAGTGAGTTACTTTAACTCACATCCTACCTTCAGCTTTCCAAGTGACGGGGGAAGAGACAAGTTCTCTGGAGTGATGTTCTGGACATAATTCTAGTGTTTTGTGGACATCCCTAATGTTTTAGTAGTGCTTGTGAGAAGACTGCAAGCACATTGCCATGTGCTAGAGAGACAGTGCTCTCACACACTGCTATGCTTCTGTCCCTGTTTTGATGGAGAGTAGGACGGGCAAGAAGATGTGTGCTGAAATTTTAAGAAAAGGTGTGAAAGATTTCTGGACTTGTTTTTGATTGATAGTTGTTTCATGTGGTATGTCCAATGCTGGGAATGCAATACAGAAGGAAAACAGGCTCTATGGTAAAGGCTGATCTAACATCTGCTCTGATTAAGGTATGTGTCCACCTAAACAGCGATGGCTGGAACTGCACAAATGTATCCTGTTCATTTCTGTTTTCAGCCTCCAGGTGGCACGCGATACCATCGTTCTTCCCAGGTAAAGCTGCTCCTGCCAAGCCGCTCACTTTCCCTCTCGCTTCCCAGATGCCGATAACCTCCCTCCACCTCATGTGCTGTTTCCCTTTCCTTCTCCCTGTGCTATAGGTGCAAAGCCCGTCCCCACCAGCCCTGGCTCACGTTCAGCTAGATGCAGCATGCTTGTCTATAGATGCACACCTGGTTAGATGACGCGTTTCAGAAACTGTAAGTTCAGCACTAGCCTGACAATGCAAAGTAGCTGGTGACTATGTCAAACAAGCCTTTGCTTCCTTGAGAAGTCGCTTTTACACTCTTGGCAATGCCTAGACATTTTCTGATCGTGTACCTCGTCCAAGGTGTAATGGCTCTGGTGGGACCAGTCTGGAGCTGGTTATTCTGGATTATTAGCTGTGCTCATTTCCCTTCCTTATCAGTCTGCTCTGCAGCTGTTCCCAGCAATAATGGATTTATAAGATAGCTGAACACAGTGCAGATACGTCAATAAAAACAGGAAACAATGATGCGCTTGCTTGTACTGCTCAATAAGTGTAACAGTTAAAAGGCTATTTCAGTTAATGGATCTGTTTATGTGCACATGTGTAACACTAACCATGATTCTCCCATGCCTTTTCTTACATAGCTCCTTGGGGAGGCTTTAAATGCACCTTTTAAAGCATCTGGCAACATCTGCTGGGTTACTTTGGCTTCTTCTGTCTCCAACCTGAAACACAATGAGATGTCAAGGCAAAGCTCTAGTGGCAGATTCTTTTTATTATTTTTTTTACAAGCACAGCTATAATGGAGATAGACATGTAAGGGAACTTCAGCAAATGTGCTAAATCTACTGAAATACACATCTAAATCTACCCAGCTGCTTACAAACCCGTACACCTTTCAGTGAGGAATAAATCAGAACAAGAAATAACATTTCACATCCCAACGTTCTGTGCTCGTAATTCAGCATCAGGCCCAGGGAAGATCTGCTCTGGGCAGGGTCTGCCACGGCCAAACAGTTCTCAGGTGCTAGTCCTGGCCCAAGTGATGCTCCCAGCATGGATGGTGACAGCCCAGCTAGGCATGTGCAGGAGAAAAGCTGAGAGCTGGAGGTCACTCGTAGGCCACTTACCAAAATACCGAGAAAAATTTCTGAACAATAAGGATTAGTGAAGCCTTTAAAATCATCGTAGTTTAATAATAAGCCAAGCCTAAAGCTATTGAATTGTTCTTCTTCCATACTCTGATCTCCTAAAACATGACTGGGATGCAAAATAGGTTTCACAGTGTTAGTTGTAGT